>NC_072440.2:67410000-67718750 GCF_028878055.3 Symphalangus syndactylus
GCACTTTGGGAGGCCGAGGCGGGTGGATCACGAGGTCAGGAGATCGAGACCACGGTGAAACCCCGTCTCTACTAAAAATACAAAAAAGTAGCCGGGTGTGGTGGCGGGCGCCTGTAGTCCCAGCTACTCGGAGAGGCTGAGGCAGGAGAATGGCAGGAACCCAGGAGGCGGAGCTTGCAGTGAGCCGACATTGCGCCACTGCACTCCAGCCTGGGCGACAGAGCGAGACTCCGTCTCAAAAAAAAAAATAATAATAATAATAAATAAATAAATAATAAAATAAAATAAAAAGTTAAAAAACAATACATGGCTGGGAGTGGTGGCTCATACCTGTAATCCTAGCACTTTGAGAGGCTGAGGCAGGAGAATCGTTTGAGCTTAGGGATTTGAGACCAGCCTGGGCAACATAGTGAGACCTCATCTCTACAAAAAACGTAAAAGTTAGCTGGGTGTGGTGGTGTGTGCCTGTAGTCCCAACTACTCGGGCGGCTGAGGTGGGAAGATGGCTTCAGCCCAGGAGGTCAAGGCTGTAGTAGGCTACGTTCGTGCCACTGCACTCCAGCCTGGGCAGAACAGAGCGAGTAACTGTCTCAAAAAAAAAAAAAAAAAAAATGTACACGATGCAGGTCAGGAATTGGCAATTTTTTTCCGTAAAGGGCCATAGAGTAAATACTTTAGGCCGGGCGCAGTGGCTCACGCTTGTAATCCCAGCACTTTGGGAGGCCGAGGCGGGCGGATCATTAGGTCAGGAGATCGAGACCACGGTGAAACCCTGTCTCTACTAAAAATACAAAAAATTAGCCGGGCGTGGTGGGGGGCACCTGTAGTCCCAGCTACTCGGAGAGGCTGAGGCAGGAGAACGGCGTGAACCCGGGAGGCGGAGCTTGCAGTGAGCCAAGATTGCGCCACTGCACTCCAGCCTGGGTGACAGAGGGAGACTCCGTCTCAAAAAAAAAAAAAACAAACTTTAGACTCTGTGGACCATATGGTTTTTATGGCAAGTAATCAACTCCACTGAGTAGCATTAAAGCACCCAAAGACAATATGTAAATATATGTGAATATAAATAAATGGGTGTGACTGAAATGAACACTGAAATTTTATTTTCCTGTAATTGTCACCTATGTAATATTATTCTTCTTTTATTTCCCATCATTTAAAAATGTAAAAAGCAGGCCAGACGTGGTGGCTCACGCCTGTAATCCCAGCACCTTGGGAGGCCAAGGCGGGCAGATCACGAGGTCAGGAGATCAAGACCATCCTGGCTAACACAGTGAAACCCCATCTCTACTAAAAATACAAAAAATTAGCCAGGCAGCGGGGTGGGCGCCTGTAGTCTCAGCTACTAGGGAGGCTGAGGCAGGAGAATGGCATGAACTCAGGAGGCGGAGCTTGCAGTGAGCCAAGATGGAGCCACTGCATTCTAGCCTGGGCGACAGAGTGAGACTCCGCCTAAAAAAAAAAAAAAAGAAAGAAAAATGTAAAAAGCACTCTTAGCTCACAGACCATATAACCAAGCAGTAGGTCCAGGTTTGGTTCACAGCCTATATATAGTATGCAGATCACCACTCTAGGTCAGAATTTGCTAATGTGTGCTTCAATTAAAAAAAAAAAAGATTTTACATCAAGTAGATTAAACAAATGAAACAAGTTATTATCTTGGCTTATAAAGCACATTTCCTTATTGCAGGACCTCTCAGTGCTTTTAATGTGGTATTACACATTGAGAAGCTCCAAGAAAGAATAACGGTATGTGGCTTTCTCAAACTTATTATTAGCATCAAATCCTTTTTTCAGAGCCATTTCTTCAGACCAGTGGCCTGAAGAACATACTTATGAGAATGTCAATTCAGACATTTCTTTAAAAGGAAACTTATCGAGAAGTTCTAAAAACTCCAACAAATTAAGATCATTTTACCCAGTACCTGGATAACATCTGAATAAGCATTTCACAACTTTTTTATTTTTTAATCTTGGGAAACACAAGTCGATAACTGGCAGGAAGTTTTGGCTCAAGCCTAACTTTTTTTTGTGGCGGCGGGGGAGCAAGTCAGCAGAACTGGGTCGTAATATGGAGCCTCTGCTCCCTAAGACAATATAAACATTCCTAAGCATTCTAGCAGGTGTTGAAAAAGTGATTTAGGCAGAGCTTTGTAATGCACAAAATAAGGACATAATAATGTTTGATTAGAAAACTAAAGATATGCTAGAAGACAGGCACAGTGGCTTAAACCTGAAATCCCAGCACTTTGGGAGGCTGAGGCAGGCAGATCACTTGAGGTCAGGAGTTCAAGACCAGCCTGGCCAACATAGTGAAACCCCATCTCTACTAAATACTCAAAAAAAAAAAATAAATAAATAGCTGGAACTTGTCATGTGTGCGAACTGGCAAGTCAAGTCTATTAGAGGACTGTTTTTATATGATGCATGGAAAGCTAGCCAACAGACTGCAAAAATTCTCTCACATCTATACACATATTGCTGAAGAGAGGATTCAAGCAGGGATTATGTTCCAGGGAAGAGAAGGCTGGTCTGAACAACCTCAAGGGGTCCTTTCAACTGAGAGTCCTCAATTTTGTGATTCAGAGTTCACTGGCTTCTCCTGGTCAAACATAAAATCTTCAGAGGCATTTCCAAGTTGTTCTTAGAAAAAAGCTACTAACCCATGGGGTGGGACCCAGTTTACTTATTCATTCAACAAACATTTAAGGTGCCTCTATCAGATATTGGGTCATTCCAAAGTCCTTGAAAAGAAGGATGGTGCACAGGACAACCAGGAAGAGATTATGTAAGGTCAGATGCATTGGACTTATTTACAGGAGATGTAGGCTAAAGTGACGGAAGTGTCAAGAAAAGAGAAGAAAAAAGTCACATTTGCCTTGAGAGCAGAGTCAGCACCAGAAAGATGCAGAAAAACTCCTTAGAATCACAGACTTTCAAGTTGGAAGGGACCTTCATCTAATACTTATATACCTCCCTCGAAAGGAGGCACGGAGGCAATCCATTCACTCCATCGGTGGTCACCTCTTACGATTTTTCCATTTAAGTTCTTCTATTAAGCAAAAATCTTGTCTTCCTGTAGAATTCACCTGTTAGTCCTAGTTCTGCCTCCTCTAGCCTAAAGATGAAGTGGAAGCCCTCTTTGCCTTAACAGTATTTTCAATTTTTAAAAAGCTAATTCCCTTCCAGTGCTCTCTTTACTGAGCTAACCATTCCAATTCTTTCAAAGTTCCTGAACTGGCACCAGCTGCCTCAAAGCGAAGAATGGATATCTAGTGCTCACAGCGGGAAAGCACTTAAAATCAATGAGCTTCAAACATCAGTATATACAGGCCTCCCCTAGGCGTAAGTTCAGATTCTAAACCAGAAGTCTGAATTGAGTCCCGCACTGTAAAGCCGGCATCTTAGAGAATTTCAAAGCAGATGGTCTAAGAACCATATTTTGAAAAACACTGCCCTGTTTTAGACACGAGGAAACTGAGGCCCAGCACAGGGAAGAGATTTGGCCCAGAACGCACAATTGTCTGTCGGTGGCGAAGTCTCGAATCCAGGTCTCTTACTCTCAGCCCAACTCTGTTCACCGCGCTCCCCGGCCTCTGCTTCTCCACTCAGGGCAAACTCGTGAAATGCACTCCCAGATGATAGAGGCGGTCTCGCACGGGGGATAGAATCGGAATCAGTGCCCATGCCTCGAAAGGAGAGCTTGTGGGAGCCCTTCTCTTTCTCAAGGCCTCAGTTTCCCCAATCTGTAATCACGGGACGCAGAACCACAACGCCAGCTCGTCCTCTTTTCGGGGACAGACACGACCGGTCTTGCTGTCTCTGGGCCCCTGGGCTCAGATGTTGAAGCCCGTGTGTCCTGGGAAGGCGGACCCGGGTCTCCCGCCCCCGTCCCTAAACTTTGGCGGCCCCCGCCCCAACCCCAATCCCTCGCATACCTGCCTCCGCGCAGTTAACGCCAGCCCAGTCAATCAGTTTTTCGGCTAAACGGCCAATACTAATACCGCGTCAATCTGTTGCGTACGACCTACCCCTCCTACGCGGACTCCAGTCACATGACGCGGAGCCGCCCCTCTCGGAGGGACTTCCGGCCCCAACCGGAAGAGATTAATCTCCGTGTCCGAAGCTCTAAGGTTCCACCTGTGGGCAGGAAGCGGAGGAACCTTGGAGCTCTTTGGTAGCTTTTCAAAGAGCTTGGGTTTGGGGCTCCTAAAGGAAAAAAACTGACTCCGGCCGGGCGCGGTGGCTCCCACCTGTAATCCCAGCACTTTGGGAGGCCGCGGCGAATGGATCACTTGAGGTCAGGAGTTCGAGACCAGCCTGGCCAAAATGGTGTGTACTAAAAATACAAAAAGTAGCCGGTCGTGGTGGCGCACACCTGTAATCCCAGCTACTCGGGAGGCTGAGGCAGGAGAATCGCTTGAACCCGGGAGGCGGAGGTTGCAGTGAGCTGAGATCGCACCACTGCACTCTAGCCTGGGCGACAGAGTGAGACTCCGTCAAAAGAGAGAGAGAGAGATAGAGAAAGAACCAACTCATTCCGGAAAGTACTAGATAAACTTGAAACATCTTGTTACACCAGAATACAAGGATGATGGTAATAAGAATCATGGGAACGTGTCAAACAACACAGGAGCTGTCTTTAAGGAGATCCTACTGGCCAAGTCGGGGCAATTTCAGAATCAAAATATGGAGTGATAGTAATAAGAGTATAACTAATTGAATAAAATAGTAATCCATGAGTCTTTACAAACATAAAGAAGTGAGCATATTAATGGGTGAAGGGAAAGTCTTCCTTTTAGTAGAATGCGAACTAATAAACATGGTGGAATTAGGAAATCAATAATGTGTGGTAAAACTAGAGAAACGGGATGTTTACAACAGTAAAAGTGTCTCCCATAAATTACCTATTGATTACAAAGGGAAAATGGTGATGTTACAGAGGTGTAACCTAGCAGAACAAACAGATCAAAGTGATCAAAGTTAACACCACTAGTTAATGGGTCAGATCAAGGGTCTCCTAATAAAATGCAGTGAGAACACATCTGTGGTATTTCTGTCAAAAGTGCACCGTGCACATCTCATGAGGAAGTGCTAGAGAACCCCAAATGAAGGACACTCTCTACAAAATAACTCATTGTCATGAAAAACAGAGAAAAGCTGAGGAACTGTTCCAGTTTAAAGGAGACTAAAGAAGCATGACAACAAAATGTGGTGTGTGATTCTAAATAGGACCCTGGACTGGGGTGGTGGTGGTGGTGGAATAGTTGTAATGGACAATATTGGGACAAGTAATGAAATTTGAATATGGATTGTGGATTAGCTGTTAATACATATTGTATCAAATCACATACTGACAGGTGATGGAGCTTGTGATTTGCACTCAAGCAGTCATTGGAGTTCTTGACAGCCATCTTCATTCATTCAACAAGCATTTATTAAGTGCCTACAGTTATCCCAGGAACTGTTAGGGATTGGACCTGAGTAGGAGGTGAACATAGTAGATAAAAGCTGGCGTGGTGGCTCACGCCTGTAATACCAGCACTTTGGGAGGTCGAGGCAGGCGGATCACCTGAGGTCAGGAATTCGAGACCAGCCTGGCCAACATGGTGAAATCCATCTATACTACAAATACAAAAATTAGCCCGGCGTGGTGGCGGGCACCTGTAATCCCAGCTACTTGGGAGGCTGAGGCTGGAGAATTGCTTGAACCCAGGAGAGAGAGGTTATAGTGAGCCAAGATCGTGCCATTGCACTCCAGCCTGGGCGACAAGAGTGAAACTCCGTCTCAGAAAAAAAATAAAAAATAGTAGATGAAATAAACTCATAGATGAAATTCCTAGTCTGCCAGCCACCTTCGCGAGTTCCTGTGATCAAGCAGTAATACAGAGGATGTTTCCAGTCACACAAACCTGGATTTGAAACCAAGCTCTAAGAGAAAAACAGCCCCTGATATCCAGGAGATGGTCTGGCACTCACACATAGACCTTGATGTGTTCTCTTATTGAACATAAAAACTTCACAGAACATCAACATCAAACAAGGCCACTATGTGACCATGATGGATCAAGACAATAACAAAACCACTCGAATCATGTCTGAACCCAGACAAAACATGAGCATTGTTCAAACTACAAAAATGGCCAAACATTTCCCTATTCTGGCTCATATAGAGATTATAGATTTAGCCTCGGTCTACTCTTCCCTCCTTCTAAATAATGTTTATCAAGGTACTCACTTATAGGCAGCATCCAATCCAGAAAACCCCATTTACTTAAACCCTCCTCCAAATCACCTAATGCAAGCCCAAATCCTATGTGTCCTTTGTAACACTTTGTTACTGAGATGCCCCTTTGTTTGTTTGTTTGTTTTTGAGACAGAGTATCACTCTATCACTCAGGCTGGAGTGCAGTGGTGCGATCTCGGCTCACTGCAGCCTCTGCCTCCTGGGTTCAAGTGATTCTTCTGCCTCAGCCTCCCAAGTAGCTGGGATTACAGGCGCCCACCATCACGCCTGGCTAATTTTTGTATTTTTAGTAGAGACGGGGTTTCACCATGTTGGCCAGGCTGGTCTCGAACTCCTGACCTAAGGTGATCCTCCCACCTTGGGCTTCTACAGTGCCGGGATTACAGATGTGAGCCACCAAGCCCAGCTGCCCTATTGTTTCTCATGATTCATGTCCTCTCACCCTTACCCCATAACAAGTGATAAACTCAACTTGTTTAACCACAGGTGTGTTCCAATTTCTTCCTACCTCAAAAAGTTGTTATGAGGATACTTGGAACAGGTTCAGCACAGAGTGAGCTTTCTCTATCAATCGATCCATTATCTATTTTTTATTTTTAAAAAAACATGGTCTCAGCCTGTGGCCCAGACTGGAGTGCGGTGGCACGCCATCCTAACTCACTGCAGCCTTCAACTCCTGGGCTCAAGTGATCGTCCCACCTCAGTCTCCTGAATAACTGTGACTACAGGCACACACCACACCCAGCTAATATTTTTTATTTTTCTGTAGAGACAGGGTCCCACTGTTGCCCAGGCTGGTCTCAAACTCCTGGCCTCAAGGGATCCTCCCAGTTTGGCCTCCCAAAGTGTTGGGATTACAGGCATGGGCCACCTCACCCAATGCTTTCGATATACTTTTAAAAAATTATATATATATTTTTGAGACAGCACCTCACTCTGTCACTCAGACTGGAGTACAGTGATGACATCTCAACTCACCTCAACCTCCGCCTCCCTAGCTCAAGCGATTCTCCTGCCTCAGCCTCCTGAGTAGCTGGGATTACAGGTGCATGCCACTACCACTCACCTAATTTTTGTATTTTTAGTAGAGATTGGATTTCACCATGTTGGCCAGGCTGGTCTCGAACTCCTGACTTCAGGTGATCTGCCCTCCTCAGCCTCCCAAAGTGTTGGGATTACAGGTGTGAGCCATGACGTTGCCCCCTCAGCTTGCATTGTTTCTAGGAGAACCTGCACCATACCTTTACCTATAGCCTTTATCTATAGCCCCAGGTCTTAAGAAGCATGAAGTTTTAACTGTGGACACGGGATTTGGTGAAGCAGCAATCACGACTGTGGGCACAAGTAGCAAGGCTGCAGCAGCACATTGACTATAGAATGAAATGCATCCTACAGGAAGGCACAATCTTCTTTGGCACCTTTAAGGCATTTGACAAGCATGTGAATTTGATCCTCTGTGATTGTGATGAGTTCAGAAAGATCAAGCCCAAGAACGTGAAGCAACCAGAGCTCGAAGAAAAGCACTTTTGGGGCCTGGTGTTGCTGCATGGGGAGAACTTGGTATCCATGACTGTGGAGGGGCTACCCCCAAAATATACTGGCATTGCTCAGGTACCACTTGCTGGAGCTGCAGGAGGCCCTGGCATTGTTAGGGCAGCTGGTAGAGGAGTATCAGCTGTTGTACCAATTCCCCAGGCTCCTGCTGGATTAGCAGGCCCTGTCCCAGGAGTTGGGGGACTATCCCAGCAGGTAATGACTCCACAGAGAAGAGCATTACTGGAGCCCCAACACAGTACCCACTAGGACCAGGGACTCCACCCCCACCTGTTGGCAGAACAGCCCCACCTCTAGGCATTATGTTTCCTCCACCTGGTATGAAACCACCCATGGGCCCACCAATTGGACTTCCCCTTGCTGGAGGGATGCCAATAGACATGCCCCCTCCAGGAATGAGACCCTCTCCACCAGGAATGCATCCACCAAGACCCTAGGATATTGCTGATCCATCTCAGTCACTTTTCCCCCTGCAATGCATCTTGTGAAATTGTGTAGTGTTTGTGAGCTTTTTGTCCCTTTTTTCTGCATTAATCATACCTAATAATAAATGCCTAAAGCAATTAAACTGTGGGAAAAAAAGATATTGAAGCCATCAGCTTTCATTAAGATAAACTCACTGATTATATTCCTCTTTGCTCTTTTTGTTGGGTTCATAAGGTGGAAAAAATGGAGAGAGTTCAACTTTTCCTTAGTCGGAAATGAGGTCATTCTCATGGTATTTTCTGGAAAGCAATAACCACGTTCCTGAAACTTTAACATTAGGGAACCAGCATTGTTTATTTCTTCATGTTCTTGTTATTAAAAACGTTCCCAAGAAGTAGCAGAATTGGAACTACCAAACTTGGAAGCACTTCAGCTTCAAAAATATATCAAGTAATATCTTCTCTGCTTTAGCACACTAAGGCACTTATAGTCCCTGGAAGCCCTGTTGGTGATGTTGGCATTTATCCTGCCAGAACCCAGCATAGATTTAATATTATTTGACACCTACAACGTTGTGCTGAATAAAAAATATTCATTCCGGTGGGAAATAATTTTAAAAATATAAATTTTCTGATTTCTTCCTCTGCTTGCTCCCAAGTCCCCCGCCCCTCCCCTTCTTTGCCCTTACTCCTCTAATAATAATAATAACAGTAGCTAATATTTATTGAATGTTTATAATGTGCTGCATACTGCGCTAAGGGCTTTATGCAATTTAACCTTCACCCCAGGATCGTGAAAGAAGTCTCATTACAGATGAGAAGCTAGAGGACCAGAGAAGTTAAGCAACATGCCCAAAGCCACACAGCTGGTAAGAATCAGGCCCAAAATTGGAATCCGCCCTCAAAACCTGCTCCTGTTGAAATGTTGCTTCACCTTCCTGGCACAGAGAGTAGGGTCTGTGAAGGGATGGAAGGAGTGATAGGCTGGCAAGGAAGGAAGGGCTTGGGGTAGTGGGTGGGGTGGGTGGGAGTGGAAGACCATGCAGAGGCATTTAGACCCTCTCCAGAGGGCAGAGGGAAGGGATGGAGATTAGGAACACAACACAAATAGGAGGTCACTGTAGAACCTCAGGAGGAGCCATGAGTTTGGGGGACCAGGAAGGTTGAAGAGTGGGTAAATTAGGCCGGGCGCAGTGGCTCATGCCTGTAATCCCAGCACTTTGGGAGGCTGAGGTGAGTGGATCACCTGAGGTCAGGAGTTCGAGACCAGCCCGGCTAACATGGTGAAACCCTGTCTCTACTAAAAATACAAAAATTAGCTGGGCATGGTGATGGGTGCCTGCAATCCCAGCTACTTGGGAGGCTGAGGTAGGAGAATCACTTGAACTGGGTAGGTGGAGGTTGCAGAGAGCCGAGATCACGCTATTGCACTCCAGCCTGGGTGACAAGAGTGAAACTCTGTCTCAAAAAAACAAAACAGGCCGGGCGCGGTCGCTCACGCTTGTAATCCCAGCACTTTGGGAGGCCAAGGTGGGCGGATCATGAGGTCAGGAGATCGAGACCATGGTGAAACCCCGTCTCTACTAAAAATACAAAAAAATTAGCCAGGCGTGGTGGCAGGTGCCTGTAGTCCCAGCTACTCGGAGAGGCTGAGGCAGGAGAATGGCATGAACCTGGGAGGCGGAGCTTGCAGTGAGCCGAGATTACGCCACTGCACTCCAGCCTGGGCGACAGGGTGAGACTCCGTCTCAAAAAGAAAAGAAATTACAAAAGTATTAATTTGGGGAACTAATAAATGTCCATAAAATCTTCACAATCCACGTTCTTCTGTCATGGCTTCAGCCGGTCCCTCTGTTTGGGGTCCCTGACTTCCTGCAACAGACGGGGTTTCACCATGTTGGTCAGGCTGGTCTCAAACTCCTGGAGGTCATTTTCTCATACTTTTCTCAGTGAGTCCTTTTAACAGTTCATTGAGGAAAGAAGTATTTGTGGCCACTTTACAGAGGAGGAAGCTGAAGTTCAGAGAGGTGAGGAAATGTCACCAAGGTCACACAACAAGAAAATAGAGCCAGATTCAGTGCTTCCAAGTCCAGAAGGATGAACTAGAAGTAGGGTTGCTAGATAAAATACAGGATATGCCCAATTAAATTTGAAGTTAACATAAACATCAAATTTTTAAAAATATAAATATGTCCCAAATATCACCTGGGACATACTTACATTTAAAAATTATTATGCTGGGGCTGGGCGCAGTGGCTCACGCCTGTAATCCTAGCACTTTGGGAGGCCAAGACGGGCGGATCACGAGGTCAGGAGATTGAGACCATCCTGGCTAACATGGTGAAACCCCGTCTCTACTAAAAATACAAAAAAATTAGCCGGGTGTGGTGGTGGGCGCCTGTAATCCCAGCTACTTGAGAGGCTGAGGCAGGAGAATGGCGTGAACCCGGGAGGCGGAGCTTGCAGTGAGCCGAGATCGCGCCACTGCACTCCAGTCTGGGCAACAGAGCAAGACTCCATCTCAAAAAAAAAAAAAAATTCTTATGGTGGGTGCGGTGGCTTATGCTTGTAATCCCAACACTTTGGGAAGCCGAGGCAGGAGGATTGCTTGAAGCCAGGAGTTTGAGACCAGCTTGGGCCACATAGACCCCATCTCTACTAAAAGTTTTAAAAATTAGCCAGGCGTGGTGGTGCACACCTATAGTCCCAGTTACTCAGGAGGCTGAAGTGGGAGGATCACTTGAGCCCAGGAATTCAAGGCTGCAGTGAGCCATGATTGTGCCACTGCACTTCAGTCTGGGCAACAAAGCAAGATCTTGTCTCAAAAAAAAAAAAAAAATTACATGTTGTTTATCTGAAATTCAAAATTAAGTTGACTTTTCTTTTTTGCTAAATTTTTGGTAGAGGGAATGCCTACATCTTGACAGCATGAAAGAGCAGAGCCTAGGACTGTGGGATCTGGGAGAGAAGTGAGAGTGACCTCACGACCCCTTCTCAGGCCTCGAGGAGGAGGCCCAGGCACTAGCACCAGGCCACCAGGGTCTACACAAACCAAGGTCTACACAGCTCCCATACAGGTGTCTAGAAACTTTCCCAGGACCTAGGGCAATGAAGACTTAAAGGGACAATGGCCCTCAGACTCTCCCCAACCTTGTACCACATTTATTCACCCTCCTCCATACCAAGAAATTACCTTATCCTTTGTCCATCCACATTCAGACCAAAAACCTGGGAATCATTCTTGTTTCCCCAATGCTACATGTAGAGCTGTGCTATCCAAAACAGTGGTCTTTAGCCTCGTGTGGCTGAGTGCTTGAGATGGAATCCAAATTGAAGTGCACAATAAGTGTAAATAAAATACACACAGGATATCAAAAACTTGGTACCAAAAAAGGGCGTAAAATGGCTTGTTAATAATTTAAAAATAGCGATTTCATATTGAAATAATATTTTACACATTGGATCACATAAAGTGTATTATTAATCTTTTTTTTTTGAGACCAGGTCTCACTCTGTCATCCAGATTGGAGTGCAGTGGCAGGATTGATCAAAGCTCACCGCAGCCTGAAATCCTGGCTCAAAGTGATCCTCCCGCCTCAGCCACCAGGGGCGCGCCACCAGGTCTAGCTCACAAAATGTCTTATTAAAATTACTTTCACCTGTTTCTTTTATGTTCTCGATGGCTAGAAAATTTCAGATTACATTTGTGGCTAGCATTGGAATTCTGTTGACCAGTGTGGGTGCAGACATGGTCTGATTTGTTCATCTGTAAAATAGGTTTGGAGAGGTGGAGTCATTGGTTGATAGTCATACGCAGTGTCCAACCTTGGCATAGTGGGATGGGAAATCAGGTTATTTTGAACCCTGAGCCCATGGCTACCCGTCAGCTCCCTGGGCTGACATTTTACCTCTTCCAGAATCATGTGCCCTCTTGAAACCACAACCAGTCCTCAGTGGAGACCTAAAGTATGCTCGCCCATCCTGGTGTGAGGACTTGGGGATGGGGGTGGGGGCGGGGGCTTCCTGGATGGGATTGTAATCCCCCATCAAATTCACCTTACCTGCTGCCTAGACAGAGCCGATTTATCAAGACGGGAATTGGAATGGAGAAAGAGTAATTCACGTATAGCCAGCTGTGCGGGAGACTCGAATTTTATTGTTACTCAAATCAGTCTCCCAGAGCATTTGGAGATCAGAGTTTTTAAAGATAATTTGTAGGGGCTTGGGAAGTGGGGAGTGCTGATTGGTCAGGTTGGAGATGGAATTATAAGGGGTCAAAGGGAGTTTTTCTTGCTGTCTTCTGTTCCTGGGTGGGATGGCAGAGCTGGTTGAGCCACATTACCGGTCTGGGTAGTGTCAACTGATCCATCCAGTGCAGGGTCTGCAAAATACCTCAAGCACTGATCTTAGATTTTACAATACTGATGTTATCCCCAGGAGCAATTTGGGGAGGTTCAGACTCTTGGAGCCAGAAGCTGCATGACCCTAAACTGTAATTTCTAATCTTGTAGCTAATCTGTTAGTCTTGCAAAAACAGACTGGTCCCCACCAGGCAAGAAAGGGGTCTTTTTGGAAAAGGGCTATTACCAATTTTGTTTCAGAGTCAAATGATTAACTGAATTCCTTCCCAAAGTTAGTTTGGCCTACGCCCAGGAATGAACAAGGTCAGCTTAAAGGTTAGAAGCAAGATGGAGTCAGTGAGGTCTGATTTCTTTCAGTGTCATGATTTCCTCAGTTATAATTTTTGCAAAGGTGGTTTCAGGATGGCTAAGCCAACATCTGAAGGGTGAGTAAGAACAAGCCAGGTAAAGAAGGGGGAAAAGTGTTTTAGGCAAAGGGAACAGCATGTGCAAAGGCTCTTAGAGAGCGTGTTAATTGAGAATATGAATGTAGTTCCATGTGGTTAGAACAGAGATGTGGGGAGTAGGTGAGGTCAGCTGGTCTCAGATCCTGCAGTGCCCACCAGGCTTCAGCATGAGGGCCAGAGAGGTCAGAAGACAGATGTAGACAGTGGAGAGACCTGGCTATGTTTGTGTTTTAGAAAGATTGGGCCTGCTACCGTTTGGAGAACCACTGTTCCAAAAGATAAAATTGAGAACCAGAGAAGAAAAGGGCTTGTTCGGGGTCATATAGCAAATCAGAGCCAAGAAGGACTAGGCTAGCAGGCCCAACCGACCAGGAAAGGAGCAAAGACAGCCCTGTTCAGGAGTCTCAAGGAGGCACTGGCATGGGGTGTCCACTAGGTGACAGCAGAGGCTGAACCAAACTCCAGGGGCTTCAGGCAGGAACCACCCTGCTTTTCCACAAGCCTTCCTCTTTCCATTTCCCTGGTCTGGGCATCAGAGGGCCTCTCTCCTAACTCTCTTCTCCAGACCCTAGAGCAGCAAGGAGAGCCCTGGGTGTCAGGAGGCTCAGAGACTAGCCCTAGCTCCATTTCCCCTCTGCCATTGACATAGGGCAAATTCACAGATTAAAAACTGCTTGAGAACTTGAGTCTTTGGCTGTAGAAATAGAAGTGGCATTATTAGTCTACCAGGAGCCACATTCTGTAGTTAGATCTCCTGCTGAGCCTCTTGATCCTCCTTTAATGCTCCCTGTCCACCCACCCTCTTCATTCTATCTTGTGAGTTAGAATCCCAGAGACTCTCAAGGGCCCCAAGGCCCAGGCCAGCCCCAAGAGGGAAGGAAGGGATGTGAGCTAAGTTCTCTGAGTTAGAGCCAACACAAACAGCCCAGGTTTAAACCTCAGCCAAGGGGCCTTGTGTAGAACAAAATAGTACATACGTCACAGAGCTTTGGACAAATCTGATCTCCTCCTAGGGCCTCCATTGTGAAATGAGGTGAAGAATCCCTGGGTGTCTTCACTTCACTCCTGCTGGGCAGGGTTACCAGATATAGTAAACAAAAACACGGGATATGCAGTTAAATTAGAATTTCAGATAACTAAAAAAATAATTGCAGCCAGGCGCGGTGGCTCATGCCTGTAATCCCAGCACTTTGGGAGGCCAAGGCAGGCAGATCACTTGAGGTCAGGAGTTCAAGACCAGCCTGGCCAACACGGTGAAACCCTATGTCTACGAAAAATACAAAAATTAGCTGGGCGTGGTGGCGGGAGCCTGTAATCCAAGCTACTCGGGAGGCTGAGGCAAGAGAATCGCTTAAACCCAGGAGGTGGAGATTGCAGTGAGCCGAGATTGTGCTACTGCACTCCAGCCTGGGTGACAGAGCAAACTCCATCTAAAAAATAAAAATAAAAATAAAAAATAATAATTGCAATGTTTGGGCATATACTTACATAAAAATTATTTATTGTTTTCTGAAATTCAAATTTAACTAGGCATTTTTTTTTTTTTTTATCTGACAACTCTAGTACTGGGACATGGTAGGATGTCAAGTGGTGTTGGAACAGGAGGGGAGTGAATCTTGCACTCAGCATCATTCTATCCCGTACCCCAAGGTCCTTTGGGGCTTCATTGTCCAGTTAGGTAGAGCTCTCACAGCCCATTCTGCCCCTTGTTTCTACTGGATTTCCCTATAGTTTCTGGCTTACTATGAGGCATTCTCCTCAGTGAGCTCCTTCCCCAACTCTGATCTTCACTGCACTCCAGGGAAGAAAGAAAAGTAGGCATAAGCATCCCAATCAGTAGAGTGTATAACAGGGATTCAGCCAAAGTAACTGACTTGCCCAAGGCTGCCCAGGAGGAGAAGTGGAGCCAGGGGTTGAACCCAGGGTATAGGGAAGGATCTCCTGGGC
Source organism: Symphalangus syndactylus (assembly GCF_028878055.3). Lineage (NCBI taxonomy): Eukaryota > Metazoa > Chordata > Mammalia > Primates > Hylobatidae > Symphalangus > Symphalangus syndactylus. The sequence continues at coordinate 67,424,981 of NC_072440.2, forward strand.
TTCTTAGAACCCCACTAGCAGGCTGGAGTCATCTGGGGACATGGAAGGAGCCCACATTCTACAGCCTGGTGAACTGAATATCAGGTCAGTCACACTGCCATCTTGCCTGGCTTCTGCCCTCAAGTGCCCTCCTTAAATGAAGATCTCATTTGTCAAAGGCTACTGTGTGTCAGTCACTGAGGCACTTTGCTTATACTCACATTAATCCTCATGGCATAAGTGTTATTATCTCCACTTTACCAATGAGGCCCAAAGAGGCAAAAGGACTTGGCTGAGATCACACAGAAAGTGAGAAAAAATCTAGGTTTCAAATTTGGGTCTGACCTGGGCTTATTCCATCCTACCATACTGCCTTTCCTACACCAAAGGTGTTAGATACACCTGGAGTTTTTAGGTGGAAGATTAATCTGCAAATAATAACAGTTTTCTTTCTTCCTTTCCAAACTTGACAATTTGTATTTTTTTCTTGTGTTATTGCATTGGCTGGGACTTTTAGTAGCACTAATAGTAGGTACCCATAATGTGTTCCTGATTTTAATAGAATGTTTCTATGTTAGTTACCTATTACTGTGTTTAAAAAAAAACAACAACAAAATTTAGCATCTCAAACAAACATTTATTAACTCACACAGTTTCTGAAGGTTAGGAATTCAAGAGTAGCTCAGTTGAATAGTTCTGGCTCAGAATGCATGAGGTTACAGTAATGACATCAGCCATATTTCTCCAAAGAAAATACAGGTCGATCATCCCTAGTCCAAAAATACAAAATCCAAAATGCTCCAAAATCCAAAAGTTTTTGAGTGCTAACATGATGCTCAAAAGAAATGCTTGTTGGAGCATTTCAGATTAGAGATGTCCAGCTGGTAAGTATAATGCAAATATTCCAAAATCTGAAAAAACCCCAAATCTGAACACTTCTGGTCCCAAACATTTCAGATAAGGGATACTCAACATGTATATAAATGGCCAATAAGCACATGAAAAGATGCTCAATATCATTAGTCATCAGGGAAATGCAAATCAAAATCACAATGAGATACCACTTCACAATAGGACAGCTACAAAGACAGACAATAACTAATGTTGGCAAGGATGTGGTGAAATCAGAACTTTCATACACTGCAGTTAAGAATGTAAAATAGTGCAGTCACTTTGAAAATCAGCCTGGCAGTTCCTCAAAATGTTAAATATAGAGTTTGCATATGACCCAGCAATTTCACTGCTAGGTATATACCCAAGAGAAATAAAATCATACGTCCATGGCCAGGCGTGGTGGCTCACGCCTGTAATCTCAGCACTTTGGGAGGCTGAGGCAGGCGAATCATGAGATCAGGAATTCAAGACCAGCCTGGCCAATGTGATGAAACCCCATCGCTACTAAAAATACAAAAATTAGTCAGGTGTGGTGGCGCATGCCTGTAATCCCAGCTACTCAGGAGGATGAGGCAGGAGAATTGCTTGAACTCGGGAGGTGGAGGTTGCAGTGAGCCGAGATCATGCCACTGCACTCCAGCCTGGGTGACAGAGCAAGACTCCATCTCAAAAAAAAAAAAATTAAAATAGTATGTCCAAAAACTTGTACATGAATGTTCATAGTAGCATTATTTGTATTAGCCAAAAAGTGGAAGCAACCCAAACGTCCACCAGCTGATGAATGGATAAACAAAATGTGGTATATCCATACAATGGAATCTTATCCAGTCATAAAAAGGAATGAAGTACAAATAGATGCTACAACACAGATGAACCTTGGAAACATTATGGTAAATGAAAAGTGCCAGTCAGAAAAGACCACACATTGTACGATTCTCTGGATATGAAATGTATAGAATATGCAACTCTATAGCTGGGCATGGTGGCAGGTACCCGTAGTCCCAGCTACGCAGGAGGCTGAGGCAGGAGAATGGCAAGATCCCCGGAGGCAGAGCTTGCAGTGAGCCAAGATTGGGCCACTGCACTCCAGCCTGGGCAACAGAGCGAGACTTCGTCTCAAAAAAAAAAAAAAAAAAAAGAATATGCAACTCTATGGAGACATAAAGTAGATTAGTGGTTTATAGGGGATGGGGGTGAGAGGAAGGCAGAATGACTTACAAGATTTCTTTTTGGGATGATGAAAATGTTCTGGAATTAGATAGTGGTGATGGTTGCACAACTATGCATATACTAAAAAACATTGAACTGTATACTTTAAATGGATGCATTGTATGGTATGTGAATTGTATCTTAAAAGTTCTGTTACCAAAAAAAAGTCAGATGGGGCTGTACTTATCTGAAGGCTTGACTGGGGCTTAAGGGTCTGCTTCCAAGTGGCTCACTCATAAGGATGTTAACAGAAAGCCTCAGTTCCTCCCTCACCACATGGGCATCTTCATAGGGCTGCTTGAATGTCCTTTTTGTTTTTTGTTTCATTTTGTTTTGTTTTTCTTTTGCTTTGTTTTTGAGGCAGTGGGATCCTGCAACCCTGTTGCAGTTGGAGTGCAGTGGTACAATCATGGTTCACTGCAGCTTTCACCTCCAGGGCACAAGCGATCCTCCCACCTCAGCCTCCCAAATAGCTAGACCACAGGTGTGTGCCACTATACCCAGCTAATTGTTTTTTTTTTTTTTTTTGAGACAGGGTCTTGTTATATTGGTCAGCCTGGTTTCAAACTCCTGGCCTCAAGCAATCCTCCTGCCTCAGCCTCCCAAAGTGTTGGGATTACAGGGGTGAGCTACCACACCTGGTCCTGCTTGAATGTCTTTGTGACATGTCAGCTGGCTTCCACAGAGTGAGTCATCCAGGAAGAAGAGCAAGAAGTCAGGCACAATGCCTTTTATGACTTAGTCTCAGAAGTTACCTCACTTCCATCACATTTTATTTGTTAGAAGCAAGTCACTAAGTATAGCTCATACTCAAGGTAGGGGAATTAGGCTCCACCATTTGAAAGGAGGAGTATCAAAGAATTTCTGCACATCTTTTTAAACCACCACAGCTTCTAATGTTGTTCTGTGACCTAGAATGATTTCTGTAGTGTCCCTGACTCCCCATCTCTCTCTGTCTCTCTCTTTTATTCTAGTTTAATAAGCTATTGAATTGAATAATGTGTTTCTTCCCATCTACTGAGATGTTTAGTTTTAGACACAAGTTGTGTCTCGTTCTTTATTCCCTCATACTTAGGGCTGGGTTTCATTGACGGCAGGTATGCTAGGGGCTGAACTACCTGGAAATCTTACAGGCATGGTCCTGTAGCAATAGATTTGTACTCCATAACCCTAGGATCTCCTGGAAGAAGACTGCCTTCTGGGCTTCCTCCCCAGATGCCAGATTCTGTCTGTCTCACTGGGTTTCCTCTCCTGGTCTGCAGAGGGGGCTGCCCCAGCCAAATGGGTGGGTACGTTCCCAGATGTGGCAGCAGTCTTCTAACAACCTCCAGCCACAGCACCATCAGGATCTGCAAAGCAGAGGCCACTGTCTTCCTGGGAAGCCCCCCAGCCAACATCTGGGCACAGCTGGGACACTAGGGCTTGGCCATTTCTGCCCAACTGGGACTCTTCTACAGGCAGTCTTTGCACCAGAGCTCCCTGTTGGCTGGCTGAGACTTTTTCAGAGTGGCACTTCAACATGAGGCTCTTCTCAACCAACCCTCCTTCCCCTCTCTTCCCATACATGTCAGATCTGAAACACAGTCGGAAGGCTTTCCCTGCCCAGTCCTGCTTCTTCCCCCTTTATCTTTCATAGGCATTTCCTCTGATAAATCTGTTGGACTTCTAACTCTAGCTTGGCAGCAGTTTCCTAGAGGACCCAGCTGACACCCAGGCCCTGGCCCCTCTCTGTGGCTGCCAGATCCCAGTTCCCTGGGCATGAGTTCCCTCTCCACCCCTCCTGACTGCTCTATTCCCCTCTCCCTTCCTCTCTTTCGCAGGCTGTGTCCAGAGTCTCAACCTGTGCCTGGCACATAGTAGATTCAGTAACTACTTGTTTTTGAATGGACACAGAATACTCCGGAGCTAGGCACTGCCCACCCCATTCTCCTGGCATAGAGAGCCACAGAGAGGCCCCTGGGTAAGGCTGGGAGTGCCAGCTCCATGGGCCAGAAGGAAGGCACCCTTCAGGCCACTGGGGAAGGCAGGCCTGAGGCTAGGAGGCTGTGGGAGAGCCAAGAGACTCCCAGGTCCCAGGGAGGACTTCTTCACATGCCAGGGGAAGTCGAAGCTGGCTTCTCTCTGGATCTGCTGGGTGAGCAAGTCACTCCTCTTCTTGGGCCTTACTCCATATCTCTGTGGGACTATGGGATGAGAAGCCCCACCCTGCCTATCTCCTCAGGGAGGGGCAGGGGTAGTGAGCTTCAGGTGAAGTCATGTCTGGGAAAACATGAATGGGAAAGGGCAGGGCACACGGGGTTAGCAGGTTTGCCCTCTGTGTTCCTGGGCCTGGAGTCACGGTGTGGAGGGGACAGAGCAGAGAAAGGAAGAAGAGAGAAGAATTAGGAAAGAGGGAGAGGTGGAAACACAGAGAGAGGGAGAGAGACCCAGACACAGACACACGGACACACAGAGAGGAAAACAAAGGACAGAGGGAAAAAATGAGAGAGAGGAAGGAAATGAGAGATAGAGGAGGTGGTGAGGGGAAAAAAGGAGAAAAACCAAAAGACACAGTGAAACAGAAAGAGGAAAACTGAGAGACAGGGGAGGAAATGAGGGAGGGAAAGAAAGAAATTAAGAAAGCAGTGTGAAAGGCTGGGCGCGGTTACAGGCTCATGCCTGTAATCCCAGCACTTTGGGAGGCCGAGGTGGGTGGATCACAAGGTCAGGAGTTCAAGACCAGCCTGGCCAACATGGTGAAACCATGTCTCTACTAAAAATACAAAAATTATCCAGGTATGGTGGCAGGCGCCTATAATCCCAACTACTTGGGAGGCTGAGGCAGGAGAATCGCTTGAATCTGGGAGGCGGAGGTTGCAGTGAGCTAAGAATGCGCCCTTGCACCCCAGCCTGGGTGACAGAGCATGACTCTGTCTCAGAAGAAAAATAAAAAAAAAGCAATGGAAAAAAGAGGGAAAGAGAGAGAAGCACAGAGAGATACTCATAGAGATGGAAGGACAGAAATATGAGAAAGAGAAACAGGGAGGTAAGAAGGTACAGAGAGAGAGAGAGAGGGCGAGGGAGAATGAAGCAGAAGGGGACAATGAAAAACTGTAAAGAGAGAGAGAGGAAACAGAGACAGAAAAAAATGGAGAGAGAAAATCAGATGGAGAGTTAGAGAGGAAGACAGAAAGATGGAGAGAACAGGCTTGGAGGAGGCAGAAAGAAATTATGAGAATCAAACCCAGAGAGAGAAAGAGACCAAGAGACAGAGGGATGGGAGAGAAGCTAAAAAGGAGACAATGTGTGCTGGGGACGGATGGTGAGAGACAGGGTTAGACGATCACTCAGGGAGGAAGGAGAGGCTCTGCCCCTCCTTCTCTCATGAACCCCCACCCCTACTCCCCATTGGCACCCACTATGCACCCTGCCTCACCCAGACAGGTGGAGGGCCAGAGAAAAGCCTCAGACCCTCTTCCGTCTGCAGGATCCAGGCCTTCCTGTCTCGCTGGTTTGGCCCCTCTGCTCCAGGGCCTCTGAGGGACACCCTGGTGGGAGGCAGGACTCTGAGCCTGTCCTGTGACTGACTGACATGTCTCTGGGTGGAGTCTGGACAGAAAGCTCAGTGACACCCTCCCTCAAGGCCTGGGCAAGCCCCAGCCTGCTGCTCTTTGGGACCCAGACTGGAAAAGACCTCAAAGGTCAACTCCACTGTACTTCTCACTGTACAGAGGGGGAAAGTGACTCCCAGAAAGGGACAGGGACAGGCCTGGAGTGACCCAGGAAGGTGGTGTCCTGGCCACTGTTCCCACAGTCGCCATCCAGCCCAAGCTCTCAGATATCACAGATTCTGTGGCCCCAAAATCTTGGGACTTGCTTTCTCCTGAGTAAACTGCTTCCTGGCCAGGGGTATCCTGAGGCTTTAGTGATGGGGTTTTGGGTGCCAGGAACTGTGCTGGGAATCTTATCCAACATACTGTGGAGTGACTATTGTGATTATGCCCATGATACAGATGAGGAAACTAAGACTCAGAGAAGTTAAGATTTCCAAGCCTAGGGTCTGTGTGGAAACCCAAGCTGGACCTGCCTGACCTCGAAAGCTTGGCTCCTCGTATCATACCTCCCAGCCTCCCCAGGTGATGGACAGGGAAGGGCTCGGCAACGTGGAAAAGGGGGCAGAGGTGGGTGGCAGTTCCTATGATGGGAGGAAGTCTCAGTATGATGATTTTTCAAACATCAGAACTCTTCGCAGAGGGACTCACCTTTGTTCAGCTACATCCTTGCCCTTGAGGACCCCAGGTCTACCTCCTCTGCCACCACTCACTGTATTCCACACCCCCTTTCTCAACCTCTGGGGAGAAGGGGCTTGGTCCCTGGACTACCCCCACCTCTTTCCCTTCTCTTCATTGTTCCCAGCTATGACCCTTTGAGCCACAGGCCCAGACTGGTTCTGAAGCTACAGAGATGGACCTGCCCACCCTGCAGCCCCCTTCCTCCTCTGCCACACAGTGAGCTCCCCTTCCCCAGCTCTGCCCCTGGCTTTACCTCACTGGGGCTCATCCCCTGGAAGAGACTCAGATGGAGCCTGGGGCAGGGGGAGGCTGGAGAAGCAGCAGGCTAATGGGCAGATGGAAGACAGACAAGTCACTGTCCTGGCCAGCCCCGACTCCCAGCCAGACCCCCAAGAGCTGCACTGCTATCCTCTAAACCCTCCCCAGCTGAAGCCTGTCACCTGAGGTTTTCCGACCCTCACTGAGCCTCAGTTTCTTCATCTGCACTATGGGTGTAAGCACCCTGGCCTCACTAGATGGTTGGAAGCTGGGCTTTGGGACCCAGGAACAATACCTGGGTATAGCCCCTTCCTGATGGAGAGATTCCTGTCTCATGAGGCACACATGATGCCTGCTGTGTCCCCCCCAGGTGGCCAGGGATGGAGGTGGCCACAGACATACACCCTGGGCCACTCTCTGCCACTCTGGGGACCATAGTTCCTTCAAATCCAGAGCATCAGCCCTGCCCTATGTGGCTCTCAAGGCCTGTTCCCGCTGTGTCTCCCCCAGTTATCAGACCAGGAGGGTTGCTGCAAGGCCAGGCCCATGCTTGGAGTCCCAGGAAGTGGGGAGCCCTGAGAACCTGTCCCTTGAGTATGCCGAGAGCCTTTCTAAGAACCAGGACTTGGCAGGGGAGCACCTCAGGTGGCACTCCCTTTCTCAGAAGCCTTGGGAGCTCCCAGGGTGGTAGCTTCAGAGCCCCAGCCCTGCCCTCACCTCCTTCACTCAGCCCTGGCAGAGGCCCATGGCCCCCTGCCAGCCTGATGGAGGTGGGTGTGGCAGCCACCACTGTGGTAAGGGTGACAAGGGTAGGTTCTAGGGGAGCCCCCCCAAGCTCCTGAACCCTTTTCCTTCCCTTCAAGGAGATGCGAAAGCCCCAGCCTGGTCCCCATCCCACAGCCTAGGGCTTTGGCTCCCATAGTCCCAATCCAGGCAGGACTGGCAGCAGGTGACTGGATGGCGCTGAGAAGGGCAGGCAGAATGGGGGCGTGGGCCCCGGCAAGTGCACTCCTCAGCCAATCAACATCCTGCCTGGCCGGTGGATTCGGTTACAAACCCAAGATCACCCCATACTCCAGCCTCTTTCCTCCTCCTCCCGCAGCTCCATTCATTGGTCCCACAGCACCGGGCCTGCTGGGCTCCGCTTCCGTTCCACTGCTCAGCTGCGGCCTCGTGGGGCCACCAAGTGCAGGCATCCCAGGGGCTTTGTCTGACTGGACTGGGCCAGTGCAGAATGGGGGTTCTGGCAGGGCTGTTTGGGATGCTGGGCTTCCTGGGGGTGGCCCTGGGGGGCTCCCCTGCCCTCCGCTGGTACAGGACCTCCTGCCACTTGACCAAGCCCATCCCTGGCAACCCACTGGGGTCCCTGAGCTTCCTGGCCAAGGATGCTCAGGGACTGGCCCTGATCCATGCCCGCTGGGATGCGCATAGGAGGCTGCGGGCATGTAGCTGGGAGGATGAGCCGGAGCTCACCGCAGCCTACAGTGCCCTCTGTGCTCATGAGACTGCCCAGGGATCCTTCATCCACACCCCCGGACCCGAGCTGCAGAGAGCACTGGCCACTCTTCAGAGTCAGTGGGAGGCATGCCGAGTGCCTGAGGAGAGTCCAGCAGGGGCCAGGAAGAAGCGAGCAGCAGGGCAGAGTGGAGTCCCTGGTGGAGGGCACCAGCGAGAGAAGAGAGGATGGAACATGCCTGGCACACTGTGGTGTGGAGTTGGAGATTCTGCTGGGAACTCCTCAGAGCTGGGTGAGCCATAAGCGGTGTGTGGGCTGGGGGGTCCGATCGGGGAAGCAAGGTTTCTTCAGCCCTAGCCCTTACTCTCCTAGGCTGTGTGTCCTTGGGGGAGTGACTTGACCATGGTGAACCTCAATTTTCTTATCTGTAAAGTGGGGGTAATCATGAATCTCATCATGGGTTGCTTAAATGAGGTCATGGTTTGGGAAGGTCTTATTCAAACCTGGGAGTCCTCATTAAATACCATCCGAGGGACTGGGCAGGCTCGGGGAGGATCCAGGGTCAACTGAGCCAAAAAGCCATTACCCAGGAGGAAGCTTTGTGGGCATGGGGTGCCCAGTGGAATGGATGCTGAGATGGAAGTCCTGGGTGCCAATCCCAACTCAGCACATACAAGCTGAGCAAGTCACTTCCCCTCTCTGAACCTATTTCCTCACCTGTAAAATGAAGGTGATGCATTCCTTTCAGGGCTGGCTGTGAGCCTGGATGTGGGAAGTGCCAGGCATGTGGGAAATGCTTAGTAAAGAGTGCTATTGCTTAGATGGTAATAAACATAGATGAATTTCTTGCACTCTCAGTACAGATGTCTGTGCGTTTGTGTGCAGGGTTGGGGGAGGACTTGGCACCTGAGTCAGAGCAGGTTGGCATCCTGGCAACACCTCCTTGTGCCAGTGAGAAAGGTTGCACCCTGCCTCTTTGCCATTCCATCATACACACATTCATAATTTTGGAGTTTTATTTGGGGCGTGGGCTTGGGAACTCTGGAGGCAGACTCCAATTCCCCCGAAGAAGACCTTTCCATGTATTTATGGGTGGGCTGCCTGGCATTTAGAGTTACCCAACAGAGGCTGCAGCTTGGCTTCTCTTTTCCAGCTTTGAAACTCTGAGAGTCCCACAGAAGGGAGAATGACTGGTCTGAGGACCCTCATGGCATTTGTGTCAGGGCTGGGGTGAGAACCAGGTCTCTGCCCTCTTGCTACCAGGGGGGCATAGCTGGTGCGTGATGCCTAGGACCCTGCTGAGTTGGTGCCCCCTCCCCTCCCTGCAGGGGTCTTCCAGGGACCAGATCTCTGTTGCCGGGAACATGACCACTGCCCACAGAACATCTCACCCTTGCAGTACAACTATGGCATCCGAAACTACCGATTCCACACCATCTCCCACTGTGACTGTGACACCAGGTTGGTGGCAGGCAGCGAGGGCCCAGAGCTCAGGGACAAGGCGGAGTTACCCAGTTCCTGGGTAACTAGACACTGGGATTGTAGAGGATCTTAAAGCTCAGCCAGCTTGGACCCCACAGTGCAGGTAGGAAAGCTGAGGCCAGAAAGAAGGGACGCTTGGACCCCAAACCACCCAGCTGGTCGTGGCACAGTGGGCTGTGGGAGGAACCAGACAGCCCTCCATGCCCCAGGGTCCTGAGTATCTGCTCTGGGGCAGGTTTCAGCAATGCCTGCAGAATCAGCACGACTCCATCTCGGACATCGTGGGCGTGACCTTCTTCAACGTGCTGGAGATCCCCTGCTTTGTGCTGGAGGAGCAGGAGGCGTGTGTGGCGTGGTACTGGTGGGGCGGGTACGTGGCCACCCCCTCGTGTCCCTTTCCAGACAGAGAGGGAGCCCAGGCTCCAAGCCTGGTGAGGGAGAGCTATCTGTCTGTCTGTCTTCCAGGGAATGATGTCCCATCCTGCATGTCCTCTCCTGAGGGCCCGGGATGCAGACCCTCCTTGGGTGTCCCTCACCCAGTGGGATGGGGGATGGGACTGGCAGAGCATTGATCTCCACGGAGATGACCCTGGGGGCTTCTGGAAGGGGGATTCCTAGTCACCAATTTCCACCAACTGCCACCACCCAGCTGTAGGACGTATGGCACAGTGCCCCTCGCTCGCCTTCACCCCAGGACCTTCTACAATGCCTCCTGGAGTTCCCGGGCCACCTCCCCAACTCCCAGCTCCCAGAGCCCAGCCTCTCCCAAGCCTCGACAGAAGCAGCACCTCCGGAAGTGGCCACCACAGCAGAAAGGGTCCAAGCGCCCCAGCAAAGCCAACACCACAGCCCTCCAGGACCCTATGGTCTCTACCAGGCTTGATGTGGCCCCCACAGGCCTCCAGGGCCCACAGGGTGGCCTAAAACCTCAGGGTGAGCTCAGAACCTAACCTTGGGGGTTCTTGACATGAGGGGGTGTCCCTGCCTCTGTTTAGAGGAGGCCATGTGTTGCCTCTTTTCCTGCCCGTTTCCTCCTGGAATCTCCCATCCTCTCCCATCAAATCACACAGCAGCACAGGATTTTCACAATCCACGAATTTGACATCAGGCCCCATTGTGCACTCACCACCACTCCTCTTTATTTCAGCCAATGATGTCCCAACACCCAGAGGCCCTCAAGCCTTGGCCCTGCAGACCCTACCCCCAGTCAAAACTCTAGTTCACAAACTTCACTTGGTTCCTCAAAAGCACCAGGCTCTCTCCTACCACGAGGCCTTTGCACATGCTGTTCCTCCTCTCCTCCTCTTCTCTCCCACCCTCAGTTTAGCAGCCTCTGCCTCCTGGAAGCCTTTCTTGACTACCATCAGTACTCTAGGCATCCCCCATGGCAGTACTACTGTGTTTGGCGGCTTGGGGGTAGGGAGGCACTCCCACAAGGGTGGCACACTGAGGGCACAAAGACTCTCAGGAGGCATGAAATGGAGGGAATCTGTGTGTGTGACTGAGCACATGTGCTGGTGTTTCTCCTGGATGGCACAGGCATTGATGGGGCCTCCCTGGTGGACTGGGCTCCCATCAACACCACATCCACCCCTCAGGTGCCCGCTGGGTCTGCCGCAGCTTCCGCCACCACCTGGACCAGTGTGAGCACCAGATTGGGCCCCAGGAAATCAAGTTCCAGCTGCTCAACAGCGCCCAAGAGTCCCTCTTCCACTGCAACTGCACGCGCCGGTGAGGCCCCTTTGAACCCTTGCGGGGTGGGCTGCCTGTTGCCAGGCATGGGAAGGGGATCCTGGCTGGCAAGGCCCTGCCCCGGCCTGAGCCTGCCTCTGTTCTCAGTCTGGCACGCTTCCTGAGGCTCCACAGCCCACCCGAGGTTACCAACATGCTTTGGGAGCTGCTGGGCACAACCTGCTTCAAGCTGGCCCCTCCACTGGACTGTGTGGAAGGCAAAGAGTAAGTTATGTCAGAGCCAGGAGGGATGGGGGGCTTTTCTCAAGGGGTGGGTTGCCTATACCCACTTTGGATGCTTGGGCCAAGGGGGTAGGGGAAGGGATCAGGAGACCTCTGAGCTCCCATCTATAGCCTCATCCCTCTACCCCCTGCTGTCCCAGGTCCAGCTCTGCAATTGGCCTCTGTGGGTCGCATCTTGGCTTTGTCATTTGATTCCCGCATCACCTTGGCAACTGGTTCACCTTTCCAAGTTTCCATGTCTTTGTCTGTAAAATGGTCGTAGGAACCAAGGAAATGGCAGGATGCACATAGGTCATGCCCTGCCTGGCACACAGCAAAATGAGTACTTAACTCACTCCTAATCCACAATCTCATTTGGTCTTAAACTCCTGGACTCAAGCGATCCTCCCACCTCGGCCTCCTAAAGTGCTGGGATTACAGGCATAAGCCACTGTGCTCTGCTTTCATTTGGATTCTGATTCTCAAAGCCAGCCCCTTCTTAACTTTCCCATTTCATAGATGAGGCTGAGGCTTCTGGCTCAGGTTTCCACAGCCAGCTAGTGGCAGAACCCAGGCCTCCAGGTACCAGCCCAGTTTATCACACCCTTTCTCTGTGAAACTCACCCCTGTCTGCCTTGCTGGTGACTCTGGCGCCAGCCCTCTCTCTCTCTGGGCCTCAGACCCACTGTCTGCAGAGTAGGGTGGGATCCTTGTCAGCCCTGATCATCTGCCCCACTCTTCTCTCCTTACAGCTGTTCCAGAGACCCTAGGGCCATAAAAGTGTCAGCCCAGCACTTGCGGAGGCTTCAGCAGAGGCGACGCCAGCTCCAGGATAAAGGCACATACGAGAGGCAGCCATGGCCTTCAGAGCCCCTGACAGGCTCCGTGTCATTCTACAACCAGTGCCTGCAGCTAACCCAGGCAGCCAAGAGGCCCGACGGACAACAGAAATCCTGGAGCCAGTGACCTCAGTTTCAGCTTTCCTGGGCACCAGCCTGGACCTTGCCCGTGGCTTTGCCAGGCCTTGGGAATTTCAGCCTCCCCTCCATAGGTTAGACTGAAGCAAGGCAGAGGCTGTTGTGGACAATCAAGAGGCTGAATGGGGGGATCTCAAGGCCCAAGTGCTGGACCACGTCTCCTGCTGTTCTGGGTGACCTTGAGCTATGTATGACACAACTCTTCTGTGCCTGAATGTGGTGTTCAGGAAGCTCATTCTGATGCCCTGGGCTTTGGCCTTGCCACGGAACTTCACATACAGATGGGAATGGGGAAAGGGTAACTTACTGCAGCAGCCCCAGGCAGTACCAGGAGGAGGTACGTGTATGTCCATGTTGCAAAAAGAATATATGCCTCAAAAACCTGCCTAGGGGAGCCCCAGTGCCTGGGTGCTGTGGCCTGGGGTAGCAGGTGGGAAGTTAGGGATGTCACAGAAATGTCTGTGTCTGAATCCAGGATCGGGGTGGGTGTTGGAGAGGGCTTTCAGCTCCCCTCCTCCCAGGGGGGCCCCTTCTTTTAACAGCTGCTGTGCCCTTCCTGGCCCAGACCTAAAGCTAAATTCAAATCTCCTCCATGCCCTTGTGCAAAGGACCTCCCTCTTGCACTCTAAGCCTTAGTTTCCTCCTCTGAAAAAAGGGGGTCTCTAACAGGAGCTACCTCATAGGGTTGTTGAGGATTAAGTGAACCAATACATATACAGTGCTTAGCACTTAATAAGTATTCCCTCCCCGTGACACCTAGCTGAACCGTGGTTTGGTGTCTGATCTTGAGAGGTTGATATAACCTTTTAAAGGCCTCAGTTTGCTCACCTGTGAAATGGGTCTAAGAATAACACTGATCCCACAGGGTTGCAGTGCAGACTAAATGAGATGGCATGTGTAATGTATACAGCTGGTGCCTGGTAAATGTCGGTTCTGTCATTCCCTTACCTCTTTAGTCCCTGCCTCTGACTACCCCCATCCCAAGATTACTAACAAGTAGGAAAGAGCCGAGAGTGAGGCTGGAGAATTTAATTCCTAACGGATGACTTCCAGGATTGGGACATCTGCCAGAGCTCCCCCATCATCCCAGATGGGGGCCTGGGCGGGGCTTTGCTGATTGTCACAGTTGAGGTGCCAGGACTGAGTTTTGGGGAACCCCAGTTGTCCACCCCTGGCCAGGACAGAGAGGCAGGTGCAGACACAGCTGGAGGAGCAGCAGGAGAGAGGCAGGTGGGCTTGCAAAGATTGAGGCAGAATGGTGGTCACCTTGGCCCATCTGCCTACCCCACCCTCAGGGCCCCAGGCCCCCTTCCTCCAGCCTCCGATGGCCCTGGGGACTGGGAGACAGGCTGTTGGGGGCCAGGGCCTCCTGATCAGGTCCCCAGGAGCCACCACCACCAGGGTCTACAGTCTCTAGGCGCAAGGCGGGCAACAGGCCCAGGCTTCCAGGTACAGCTGGTGGGAAGGCCCAGGGGCCAGGCAACCCAGAGGGCCCCTCTTCACTACTGCCCCGGCTGCTGCCATTACTGCTCCTGTCAGGAGCCACCCGGGACAGGCGGCGGCTCTGGGGTGAGGGGCTACGGCTGGCACCACGGCGTTCACGGGATGAAGGCCGTAGGGCAAGACCAGGGAACCTGGCCAGTCCCGGGCTGCGGCTGCGGTGTCGCTTGGACTTGCCAGGACTGGGGCTGCGGGACTTGGGTGCAAGGAGCTCCAGCGTGCTGTCATCCTCTCCCTCTGAGCTGGTGCCTGAGCTGTCTGTGCTGCTGCTGGTCAACTCCGAGGAAGGCAGCGAGATCTGGGGGAAATGCTGGTCACTGGGGCGCCCTGCTCCCCAACCCAGCCACCGAGGCCTGACCTCCTGAGGTCTTCCTCTCTTGTTGGCAGATCTTGGGAGGTCAGGTTATTTGTCTGAGCTCAAGAAGCAGAATGTAGGCGCTGTGGCATTTGACAAAGTCTTTAGGCACCCCCAGCCCAGCAGTCTGGCCTACTTACCTGGAAGGGTTCAGTGATGCCAATGAGGATGCTGTGGTTGTGGCTGTAGTAGCCCAGGATGAAGTCTCCATGGCCTTTGGGCAGTGCTTCCTCACTGAATGTTACCTGGTGGGCCCAGGGGTATAAGCCTAAATTGGGGGTCAGGGAGGCCAACTGAAAGCCCCCAAGGTGAGTTCTGAGGTCCCAAAGGCAACAGGGACTTCCCCTGACTCTCCCACTCCTTTTAAGTACCTGGTAGGTATTCCCATCCACATCTTCATGTTTGGCCCAGACATAAGCCACATAGTCCTTGCAATGGCGGAAACCCACCTGGGGGATCAGTGTTGTGGAATCAGTGTTGTGACCCTATAATGACTGATCCCAGCAGTCTCCCAGTGTGGCATCAAGATCTGGACAAGCCAGTGACCCCACCATGCCGTTCAGCTTCTCCTCCAGGCCCCTTTCTTCCCTGAGTCGCTGACCGCCACTGCCCCTCTCACCCGGTACAAGCCGATCCAGTCCCAGGAGCTGCGGGCGAACACTGTTTCCACGCGGTACCTCACCACCGCCTGCTCGGGCCGCACCCACTCATCTGCCACCTCCAGCTGCACCAGTGGCATGTCATCCCTGAAGGCAAACTGTCCAGGCAAGGCAGGGGCAGGGGGCCACATCAGGGGAGACCCTCTAGTATCCCACACACTTAAGGCTCTTGGGTCTTAGCACAAATTGCCTGAGACAAAGGGCCACTTTACAGACTGGGAAACTGAGGCAGAACAGGTCTACTATAAATACCAAGCCCTGTGCTGCCTCCCAGCCCAGGGCTCCTTCTGCCCACAGCCTCCTTAGGGAGTGAGTGAGAACATAGCTTTGAAGCTAGCAGATCCTGGATTTGGCTCTGGTTGTGCCATTGACAGGCTGGGTGAGTTCCTCAGCCTCTCTGAATGCCAGGGCCCTCATCTGCAAACTCAGAGACTCTTTTTTTTTTTTCTTTCTTTTTCTGAGATGGAGTCTCGCTCTGTCACCCAGGCTGGAGTGCAGTGGTGCGATCTCGGCTCACTGCAACCTCCGCCTCCCGGGTTCAAGTGATTCTCCTGTCTCAGCCTCCCTAGTAGCTGAGACCACAGGCACTGCCACCATGCTTGGCTAATTTTTGTATTTTTAGTAGAGGCAGGCTTTCATCATGTTGGCCAGGCTGTTCTTGAACTCCTGACCTCAAATGATCCACCCACCTCAGCCTCCCAAAGTGCTGGGATTATAGGCATGAGCCACCGCGCCCGGCCAAATTCAGAGACTCTTATTTTACTCTTGGAGTTGTTCAGCAGATTCAGTGAGACATCATTTGCAAAGCATCCAATAAATTTCCCAGTATACCAGTAAGTGCTCAATAAATGATTTGTCTCATGCTAGCAAGGAAGACCAATAAAATCCTATGATGCACTGGGTATTTGGGGTAAGCTGAATATTCCTGAGCAGGCAAGAAGAGCTCTGGGTGGGAGGATGGAGACCTCAGTCCACTTCCAGGCTCTACCACTAACTCGCTATGTTACCTCAGGGCAGGCTCTAACCATCCCAAGGTTCAGTTTCTCCAACTGAGTGTAAGTACTAATTGGCTACTAACTATTATCTTGTCATCAGTCCATGAAGAAAAGTTATAACCACGAATATCCTTTCCCCAAGGTCAACCCAGACCCACCAGGGGCGCCACCTGAATGTGTGGAGCTGCTAAGGTGGCAGGCTGCCAGGATATTGACCCCACCTCTGTCCCTCAGGGAAGGGCTGAGTTGTTGCCAATACCAGATCTTTGTCTGATCCCCTGTTTACCTAGTTTCAGGTTTCCCTCCCTCAGCTTCTGAGCCAATCTGTTCCAGAAGTAACTGGCACATTCTTTCCCTGTTCCTGTGTTCCTAACAGCAGGGGCGGGCAAGGGTAGACCTTTGAAAATGCCCTCCAAGGCCTTGCAGCATCAAAACCCCTACTGAGCCCTATTCTGACTGCATTGCCTTGGGTAAGAGACTTAAGTTCTCTGAGCCTCAGTTTCCCTCACCAGTAAAACAGGGAGGAAAACTGGGACATCTCAGGGCCTACTGAGGCATTCAAAAGGATGACATATGTAAAGTGCACTACACAGGCCTGGCATGTAGTAGGTACTCAATGGGAATTTTTTTTTTTTTTTTTTTTTTTTTTGAGACAGAGTCTCACTCTGTAGCCCAGGCTGGAGTGCAGTGGTGCCATCTCGGCTCACTGCAACCTCCGCCTCCCGGGTTCAAGCAATTCCTCTACCTCAGCCTCCCAAGTAGCTAGGACTATAGGTGCACGCCACCACACCCAGGTAATTTTTGTATTTTTAGTAGAGACAGGGTTTCACTATGTTAGCCAGGCTGGTCTCGAACTCCTGACCTAGTGATCCGTCTGCCTCAGCCTCCCAAAGTGCTGAAATTACAGGCGTGAGCCACCGCACCCAGCTGGGAAATGTTTTTAAAGGGACAGAGTTCTGGAGGAGGTGGGAAGGACAGGATGGGGTGTCAAAAGGAGTGATTTTCCAGGTGCGGTCCCTGATTGTGGGTTAAATCTTCATGCCCAACACTTTTGCCAGAGGTCATGGCAGGCCAAGCGTGGGGATATTTCCATTCCCAGCTAAAGATATCGGCCAATGTCCCACTGACTGGCCATGTGACAAAGTTACCAGGAAAAACATTTTCTGGCCTGCTGGGCTCCCTCTTATCAGATCAAGAGACTCGAAGAGCCCAGAGTTGGGTTTCAGGGCTGAAAGGATGGGATCTACCCTGCTCTGCCACTGCAGAGCATGTGTATGGTTTGGGGCATGTGCCTACCCCATGACGAGCCTCAGATCCCGCCAGAGAAAAAAAGGGAGTTGGACTACATGGTCTCACAGGTCTGGTTCTGAGATTCTAGGATTTCCCGTTTTGATGTCGGCAACCAGGAACCTCAATCCTAAATACAATACTAAATTATAGTAACTACTTAAGAGTTTGGGTTTGTATTTTTTACATCTTTGCTCTCCCTCCCCATCACTACACACTCTCATAATGCTTGGCATATGGTAAGACAGTAAGTACTCAGTAAATAATGAATGAATGAATATGAATGAATGTTACATGGAGTTTGATTTTGCTGGTCTTATTATATATGTGAATTTTTATATCTTTTCTTTGTTATTTTTAAGACACTAGTAGTGAAAACGATGATGTATATGTGAATTTTTTTTTTTTTTTTTGAGACAGGGTCTTGCTCTGTTGCCTAGGCTGGAGTGCAGTGGTACGATCACAGCTCACAGCAGCCTAGATCTTCCAAGCTCCAGTGATCTTCCCACCTCAGCCTCATAAATAGCTGTGAATACAGGTGTGCGCCACCTAGCTAAATTTTATTTTTATTTTTATTTTTTCCCTGAGACACAGTCTTGCTCATGTCACCCAGGTTGGAGTGCAGTGGGACAATACTGGCTCACTGCAACCTCTGCCTCCCAGGTTCAAGTGATTCTTGTGCCTCAGCCCCCCAAGCAACTGGGATTACAGGCATGCACCACTGCGCTAGGCTAATTTTTGTATTTTTAGTAGAGATGGGTTTCGCCATGTTGGCCAGGCTGGTCTCAAACTCCAGGCCTCATGTGATCCGCCCACATCAGCCTCCCAAAGTGCTGGGATTACAGGCCTGAGCCACTGTGCCCAGACTTTTTTTGATTTTTTTTAGAGATGATGTCTCACTGTGTTGCCCAGGCCAGTCTTAAACTGCTGAGCTCAAGCGATCCTTCCACCTCAGCCTCTCAAAGTGTTGAGATTACAGGTGTGAACCACTGCGCCAGCCTATAAATGAGTTTTAAGATAAATTGCTCTAAACCTTTCTCAGAAGACAGGAGTTAGAGATTAGTAGAAAAGGCACGGGCTCTAAGGCTGGGTGTGGTGGCTCACACCTTGTAATCCCAGCACTTTGGGAGGCCGAGGTGGGCAGATCACCTGAGGTCAGGAGTTCAAGACCAGCCTGGCCAACATGGCCAAACCCCATCTCTACTAAAAATACAAAAATTAGCCAGGCGTGGTGGCAGGCACCTGTAATC
This sequence comes from Symphalangus syndactylus, assembly GCF_028878055.3. Lineage (NCBI taxonomy): Eukaryota > Metazoa > Chordata > Mammalia > Primates > Hylobatidae > Symphalangus > Symphalangus syndactylus. The sequence goes on from NC_072440.2 coordinate 67,443,506, forward strand.
CCAGTTACTCAGGAGGCTGAGGCAGGAGGATCACTTGAACCCAGGAGGTAGAGGTTGCAGTGAGCCCAGACCACACCACTGCACTCCAGCCTGGGCAACAGAGTGAGACTGCATTAAAAAAAAAAAAAAAATAGGGTGCCAGTTGCAGTGGCTCATGCCTGTAATCGTAGCACTTTGGGAGGCTAAGGTGGGTGGATCACTTGAGGTCAGGAGTTCAAGACCAGCCTGGCAAACATGGTGAAACCCTGTCTCTACTAAAATACAAAAATTAGCTGGGCATGGTGGCGGGTGCCTGTAATCCCAGCTACTTGGGAGGCTGAGACAGGAGAATTGCTTGGACCCAGGAGATGGTGGTTGCAGTGAGCTGAGATCGTGCCACTGCACTCCAGCCTGGGGTGGCTGAGCAAGACTCTGTCTCAAAAAAAAAAAAAAAAAAGGTTGGCCGGGCACGGTAGCTCACACCTGCAATCCCAGCACTTTGGGAGGCCGAGGTGGGTGGATCAGGAGGTCAGGAGTTCAAGACCAGCCTGGCCAATATGGTGAAACCCTGTCTCCACTAAAAATACAAAAATTAGCCTGGTGTGGCAGGTGATGTAATCCCAGCTACTTGGGAGGCTGAGGCAGGAGAATTACTTGAACCCGGGAGGCGGAGCTTGCAGTGAGCTAAGATCACGCCACTGCACTCTAGCCTGGGCGACAGAGCGAGACTCTGTCTCAAAAAAAAAAAAAAAGAAAAGAAAAGGCATGGGCTCTGAAACCAGACTCACTTGGGTTCAAATCCTAACTGTTCCTCTTACTAGCTGTGTGACCCTGGGCAGGTGATGCCATGTGTCTGAGCCTCAGCTTCCTCATCTGAAAATGTAGATCGCAACCCCATATCCACTCTGTTACAACAAATGGATGCTGCTGAGGGCAGGTACAAGGGGTAATGGTGAGGGGCAGTGGTATGCCGTGTTGGGCCTGGGGATTTTATGCAGGGAGGATGAGGCCAGAACTCACCTGCAGGAGGAACTGGGCAGCCACAGGCTTGTGGTCGCTGACTGTGTATTCCATGTGGCTGCGATAGCTGTGCTGCGTCACCTGGAGTCGGTGGCTCTTCCGTCCTGAGGGGCTGGGACCCCCACCTGGAGCCTTGACCTTCCATAGGATACGGTCTGTCCAAGCTGGCTTCCGTTTCTTGGCACTGCAGTGAGCGGGGGTACCCCAAGTTTCAGGGGCTGGGGATCAAGATGCAACCCTCCATCTTGCCTCCTGTCCCTCTTCCCAAAGTCTCCCTGTTCAAGAAGACCTCAGCCCACTTCCCCATCCCTCCTCGGACTGAGCTCACCTGGTATCGTATTTGTTGGTACCCACATCAAACTTGAAGGTGGGAGCGAAGTTGAGGGGCCCCTCCTGAAAGCCCTTCAGAATGGGCCAGGTGTTCTTGGCCATGTTGAGCTGTGGGGGGTCCAGGAGAGCAGATTGGACAACAGCTTGGGCTTTGCTGTGCCCAGGGAGGGGGTGGGGCAGGTGAGGACAGGGACCATAGCCTAAGGTACAGGTGTGTCCTGGGACATGCTCTGTATGCTTCTGGGGACAAGGACCCCACCTGGTCCTTCTCCCAGAGCTGATGGAGCTGGTCACTGTCGATGGCAAACTTGACAAAGTGCAGGTCATAGCTCTCAATGCGGAAGTTCAGGTCCCCGAACCAGAACACGAGGCTGTTTGGGGTGGGGGATGGGAGAGATGTGGGGGGCGGTGGGGGGTGTCAACAGGTCCATGGGGGATAAGGGCTCAGCCCAGGTCCTTCCAGGCCCCATCCAACCCGAGGGAATGTAGTGAGTGGGTGAGTGGTGCCAGAGCCTCCAGTCTACCAAAGGGCAGAGGAAGAGCAGGGGGACCGGTCTACAGGAAATTAGGTTCTGACCTTCAGCAAGGCCGGGCCCCTCAGTAAAGCTCTACCCTACAGGCTCCGCCCCTCCCCATCCAACTGTTCTCTGCTTTCGTGTTCCTACAACTAGTTTGGGCGGGCACTAACCCCCATACGCCCTGCCTCTCTCCATAAGCCCCACCCAAGCTGGTACAAAAACCCCCATCACTAGCCCCACCCAAGCTCTATTTGGCCCCACCCCAGCCCATACTCATGATCCAGGATGCCCTGTGCGCCCGGCCCTTGGAACTGCTGGAGGCTGAGGATGGTCTGGAAGTTGTCCTTGCGCTGCTCTGCCTTGTCCATATGCGCAGGCAAGTGGCAGTTCAGGAAGCATAGCATGTGCCCGAAGGCCGCCATGCGCACGCTCACGCCACCCTTGTTACCCTAGGGAGGCAGGGTCAGGTGGCTCATGGGCGGGGCTTAGGCCAGGAGGTGAGGCACTGGGAGCGGGGGTTAGAGAGGAGATGTGGGTGGAAGGTGGGTGGGTCCTGTGGAAATGAGGAACAACGCTAGGACACAGTGGGGAGAGAAAAGGGCGGGGGTATAGAGGAATAGGATTGGGTATTGGGCAGTGCATGGGGAGGGGTAGGCCGCAGGGTAAAGGGTGGAGGATGGGAAGGGGACCTTGCTGTGCATGGGGCGGGGGAACTAATCTAAGGCCCCCTTCATGTCCCATCCCCTTCTGGGCCCGCTCACAGGCTCACCCAGTAGCCGCCCAGGCCAGTGCGCGTGCAGTCGGTCTGCACGTCTCGCAGGAAGGGCAAGTGGTAGTACTTGGCAAACAGCAGCAGGATGACACCCTGCATCCTCACCGAACTCACCTGCAGCAGGAGGCCACGCAGCTGGGGGACAGAACACAACTCCCCCGCCCTCACGCCCACCTTCAGGTCTGCCCCTCCACCCACCCATGTCACGGACCCAGCCACAGAGGCCCAGCGGGCCCCACACTGAGCCAGGGTACAGCTGGAGCCAGGAATTCAGCAGGGTCTCTGGCTGTCCAGGGGGTGAGGGGTGCGTTACCAGCACAAAGTTGAAGGGCCCCAGCGCATCCATGAACAGCTCACTCCACTGGTCTGTGAAGAGGGCGTCCTTGAGTCGCTTGTTGAGCATAGAGTTCACTTCCTGCAACCTGGAGGGGTGGGGGCGGGGTGGCCATGGGATTGGAGAGGTGCCCTGGAAGCCCCTGCCATGGGTGGAGGGCCCAGAAGGCCTGAGAGGCTCACGAGGGGGTCCACATGCCCTGCCACCTCACCCTATGGCGATCATGTCTGCACCGTCGCTGTCATCACCACCGCCCAGGTGGAGGAGGGATGTGACATCGTCTGGGGGCATGGCAGTACCCACGTTCCATGTGACCACAGTGATCCTGCGGGCAGGGGCATATGAGGGTGTAGTCCTGGCACCACTCCCTCACCCTCAAGCTTCCTTTCACAGGACTCCCTGGGGAACTAAATGGAGGCAGGTGTGGGCCAAAGCCCTAAGAAGGACCCATAGGAGGCCCCGCATCCTGTCCCCCTGCCACACTCTCCCTGGGAGATCAACTGAGAGGCAGCAAGTTCCTTAGGAGGGGATGCTATCTTCTGAGGGTCACAGAGTGGGCCCAGCAACCCCCTCCCCAAAGACTCTTCCTCAGAGACAGAAGCTGAGGTAGAGCACGCCATCCACCCTGGAAGAATGGCTAACCTCAGAGCTAAGCCCCAGCCACCTTTCTTGGGAGAGGGCCCCCTCACCGGAAGCCGGGGTCGCTCTTGCAGGTAGGCTGAGCTGACCAAGGGGAGGATGACAGGGTGGATGTAGAAGAGGAGGTGGTGACTGGGGCTGGGGCTTCTTGGGCCTGAAGGTTGGGGCTCAGGCACCTGCCAGGCCCTGTATTCTGGGTGCCAAGCCTTGGGAGGGCCATGTCAGGGGCTGGGGGAACACAGGGAGAGCGATTGGGGGAGCGGCTTGGGGAACGGCTGGGTGATCGGGGTGGCTTGGGCAGAGGTGGGGGCACAGTCTGGCTTGAGGGGGCCCCAGGCCGGAAGGTGGGGGACAGAAGTCCAGGGGAGTGGGTGCCAGGCTCTGAAGGACCCTGGCCCACATCCAAGGGCAAGGTCTGGGGTGGCCGTGGCAAAACAGGATCCTCAGGGCTGCTGTGGAGGGCCTCAGGCCGGGCTCGGAAGGAGGGAGAGAGCCAAGGGTCTGGGGAGGTTTGGATGGAGGGTGGGGAGCCTGTAGGACCAGATGTCTGAGCTGGAGGCTGGAGATGCCCCTCAGAAGCAGGGAGAGGTCTAGGGGCTGGGGCATCCCTCTTTCTAGCTGGTGTCTGTCCCACAGAGGCGGAGCCTGATGCCGTGGATGCTGGAGCCAGGGCCTGTTCCTGAGATGGAGACAGAACTGGACTGGGCACTGGGGAAGGGGTGGAGGGGAGTTCTGGGGGCTGCTCCTCAGAAGCCAGTGCCAGGCTCAGGCCAGAGGCTGCCAGCGTTGGCTTGGGTCCCACGGAGGCAGGTGGCTCCTGCTTCTGGTCTCTGGAGGTTGGGGCTAGATTGGGCCTCAGGGTGGCTGGGGGAGATCTTGGCCCTGCTGAGGCAGACATCAGCAGCTGCCCCAGGGATGTCGGAGCCAGAACTGAGCCTGTGGTCGCTGGGGGAGGCTTTGGTCCAGCTGAGGCAGACATCACCAGCTGGCCCACAGATGTTGGGGCCAGGCTGGAGCTGCGGTGGGCAGAAGCTGTTTTCTGCCCTCCAGGGGTACACAGTGGAGCCAGGATTGGTCGGGGAGATGCCAGAGCCAGCCTCGGTCGTTCCGAGGAAGCTGACATAGCTGCCCGTGGCCCTACAGGTGCCAGAGCCAACCTTGGTTCCGAGGGTCCCAGGGCTGCATTCTTCTTTGCTGGGAGCTGAAAACTTGAGTCCACCTTGTGGAGGACAAGTCAAAGATTCAGAGTGACCCTAACCAGGGCACTGGGCCCCAACTTCCATATAGACCCTGGCAGATTTCATCTAGCTAAGAAAGGCACATCTTTCCAAGGAAGTTCTTCCTACTATCTCACCTCAATCTATTCTGCTGCAGGTCAACTTCTGTCTTGGAAGAGATAGGACACAAAACCCTAACCCCTCCTTTAAGTCTGAAACCTCTTTCACAGATGGGGAAACTAAGACCCTGACTCAAATGAGGCAGAGTGTGAACCTGAACCTGAGGACTTGCCTTGCCTTCCTGGCTGGAACCCACACCCTGCCCATTCTGTGCAGCTTCCCTGGGCAACCCTCCCACTGCAGTCCCTGAAGCTCCCCCAGCCACGGCTACTGACCTGACATCCCAGGTCTGGGCACACTGGGGGCAGCCTGTTTCTTTTCATTTTCTATTGTCAAGATACAGACCTATGGGTGCAGCCTGTTAAATACCTCTCCCTTCCTTCATAATGCCCAGAAACCCTCAGTTCCCCACCACCCCGTAAACATCCAAATCCCTTGGTTACAGCCCTCTCTGTTCTCTTACCCATTCCCAGAGCTCCACCCAGGAGCAAGAGCTGGGAGCTGAGACTGGCTGTGTAGATTCAAAGCCCAGCTCTGTGTGACCTTAGGCAAGTACCTGTCTGCCCAGGGCCTCAGTTTCTCTGTCTGTAAAATGAAGGGATGGCGTCTAGGGTCCCTGGCCACATTATATTCTGGGGAATCTTCGTCTCACATTGTCTGCATTTATGAGCCCAACATTTGCTAGAATTCCAGCTAGCCCCGTGGAATAGTCCATCCTCACCAAGTGTGAATCTAGCATTCAGAGCAAGTCCAGGATTCTAAGTTGATCCTGGTGTCACATCTCTCTGTGCCCAGGTTGTGCCCTCTTACATCCTCCACTTTCTCTCCGACCTGAAAGGACAGGCAAGCAGGTATCCCTTTTATGTCCGGCAGGTGGGAGGGGCGGGGAGTCGTGGAGTCCTGTAGGGACCTATCCTCCTTCCCCATCTATTCTCTCTGATGTCCCCTGTCTCCAGAAGACAGGATAAAGTGTCCTCTGCCAAGGAGGGCAGAAGAAGTTCTATGCTTGCCCCAGGATGGCCCTAGGTAGGGTAACAGGGCCCATGGAGGCCCTGCCTCCGGAGACGCAGTTCTGTCTCTGTCCCGTATCCTTCTCGGTTCAGAGTACCTAAAACTCCACCTCCACCTCCCTTCTCAAACTCAGTTCTTTGAGGCAGCATTTTAGGCACCCTCCTTGGCTCCAAGTGTCACACTGTGTGCCGGCTTCCCCCTAACTATCACACCGCCTCCAGTACTAACAACTTAGCCATCCCAGATGTCACAGTTTTAGTCTTCAGCGACAAGCTCCCTCATTTTGCATTGGCTCAGAGAGGAAAAGCAACTTGCCCAAGGTCACACAGCAAAGCTGGAGCACAGCTGGGTCCTCTGATACCCAGTCCAGGACTCTCCCAAGGGCTCCTGGAGATGGCTAACTTCATCTGTCTCCAGGCATCCTGTCACTGCCCCTCAGCCCCCAGGGTGCTCTCTTCACCTAGCCCCTGCTCGCTGAGCAGAGGAAAGTACCAGCCCCTCAGTCAGGAGCACCAGGGTGCCTGCAGTGTATGTGGTGGGGGGGTGTGTGGAACCAGGGATCAGGAAAGGGGGGTCACTGGGTCTCAGGGGTCTTACCTTGGAGGGTGCCCCAGTTTGGGCAACACCCTGGGGCATGGGCAGGGATCCCAGGCCAGCCAGGGTCCCTGGCCTCCTGCTGCCCCTGCTGCTCTGGCCCTCCATGTCTGCAGCCCCCGGCAGCCTGGACTCCCTCGGCTCCGGCTCCAGCTCTGCCCCTGCTCCAGCTCTGCTGCTCCCGGGAACCAGTGATGTCATCAGCCATTTCAACCTGCTGAGAATTTAAAGGCACAGGCTCCCACTTCCCAGCCTGGAAGAGGCCGGAGCAAGGTGGCTACCCCCTGGGAATCCTTCAAACTGGCTGCTGAGGCTGGAACAGCCATGGAGTGGGGAGGGGAGAGTGTACCAATCTGCTTGGCCCAGGTCCCAACTGGCAGAAGGAAGGCAGCTGTCTGTCTACCTCCACCTTTCTGCCGTAGGCCTGGCCAGCCCTTTGCTCCAGGGAGGGGCATTAACACACCTGCCTTAAGTTAGGACAGGTGGTTCAGAGGTCTGCACCCTCTCCAGGGCCTCAGAGACAACTGAGTTCATGCCCTGATCCCGTGACCTTCCTGACTCCCTGCCAGCTCAGAGCTTGCCCTGGCCCCCACCCTTGCCCCATTTTCAGGTCTTGGTGCCACCCTCCCCACTCCTACTGCCAGTCCCAGGCTTTATCCTTCCCAACCCAGGACCAGACACTCAGGCTCCAGCCACTGCAGTCTTTTCCCATCTCAGGCCTCAGCACCAGCCCCTCCTCTTCTGCAGACACCTAGCTGCTCTCAGATGTCCCCACAGCCAGGCCTAACCCAGCCCGGCTTCTGTCAGTTTTCCTCTCTCCAGTATTCACTGGGTGTGGTTTGGGAGGGGGACTTGCTCAAGGTCACCTGGTGAACTGAGAAGGTCTCCTGTGTTTCAGTGAGAAAACTTAGTGACCCAAGACTAGCACAAGCCCTTTGGGCTATCTAGGGGAAGGGAACTTGGGTGGAGAAGGGCCCAGCAGTGGGGTAACAGACTGACGAGAGTTAAAAATAGGCCTGAGAACTGCTACAGCCAGGACCCAGCCCAGGGCATGGTCCCCAACGGGCCTACGGGAGTTTGTTGAATGAATAAATGAATTAGAAGAGTGAATGGGTGATGAGGGTCAGATTGAGCCGGGATGGCTGTGGGATCTCTGTTTCTGATGTCTTAGAGAGGAGTGATCCCACCCACTTTAGGCAGAAAATGTTCAGAGTTCTGTGTGCAGAGGTCCCTGTTAACCAACATGGAGCATCTGCATGGGCCTGTGCAGTCTCCTACATGAAGGCAGATGCCTCACTTTCCTCTCCTGAAGGCACTTCCTACCTCTGCTTGGCTGTCTGTAGGTCTAGTCTGTATTTTCAGGCCAGCAGGGGCAGAGACTCAGGCCATATTAGGGTGTTGGGGTAGAAAGGTCTTTGGACAGTGATAGTGGAGATGGCGACAGTGGTGACGGGGAAGGCAGTTGTCGTGATGGATGTGATGATGTATGTAATTGTGATGATGGAAGTAGGGGGCTAGCAGTGGTGTTGGTGAAGGTGGTGGAGGTGATGGTGATGGCAAAGGTAGAGGTGATGATGGTACCAATACTGATGACGGTGTTGTGTTAATGAAACAGGTAGTGTTGGAGTTGGAGGTAGCAGTCAGGGAGGATGTGAGAGTAGATCTGGTGGTGATGCTCAGGTTACCAGAAAAAGGAAGATTCGAACTCATCCTGTCTCATCCTCTGACTCCTGTTTTACAAATAAGAAAACGGGAGCCCTGGGGCCGGGGGAGTACTGGCAAAGTGCCAGTAATCCCAGCACTTTGGGAGGCTGAGGTGGGCAGATCACCTGAGGTCAGGAGTTTGAGACCAGCCTGGTCAACATGGTGAAACCCCATCTCCACTAAAAATATAAAAATGAGCCGGGTATGGTGGTACATGCCTGTAGTCCCAGTGACTTGGGAGACTGAGGCAGGAGAATTGTTTGAACCTGGGAGGTGGAGGTGGAGGTTGCAACGAGCCGAGATCGCACACACCACTGCACTCCAGCCTGGGTGACAGAGCAAGGCCTTGTCTCAAAAAAAAAAAAAGAAAAGAAAAGAAAAAAGAAAAAGAAAATGGGAGCCCCCAAGACTACCCAGCTTCTGATGCAATCCTGGAGGGAATGATGGGCAGATCCCGGCCTCTGGGACCAGTCCTAGGGCTCAGCCATCTAGGGCTGGGACAGGAGCATCAGTGCCCTTTGGAACCCAGGCAAATGTCATGCAAATGTGTCTGCAGAGGGCTCCTCTGCCTCAGGAGGGCAACCCAGGATTTCCCACCACCCACTCCCTGAGCTCAGACCCTGCAGGGGACTTTGTTTCTAGCCCTCCCGCTGACTTACTTGAGGAGGTCACTCTGATTCCCAATTTGTGTAAGGGATATTAAAACAGCAGACACCTCCTAAGTTTGCTGGTGAAGATTCAACAGGATAATATATATGAAATGTTTAGCATAGAGCCTGGCACAGCAAGCTCTCCATAAAGGTGGCTGCTCTGTATTTATCATAATCATCATCACCACCATCGACTTCAGCCTGCCCATGTGGTGGATGCTGAAACTGAGGCTGAGAGTGGTTACTCTCCTGCGAGGACAAGGAAGGGGCTCTGAGACCCAAGCCTGGCCTTGTCAGGAGAAGGGGGTGGGGGGCGGACCCCAGCTGAAAAGGGAGTGAGTTGGAGCTATATTTGAGCTCCTGGTGTGATGACTAAGGAGGTTGATAACAGGCTCTGGGGCTCAGGGCGGCAGGCTGGGGGCAGCTGTCAGGGAGAACCGCCCCCCTGTCTCTGGAGGGCATTTCTGGCTCCCTCCTTGCCCTCACTCTTGGTTGGGGAGGGGGGTGGGCATACTGAGGCAGGGGCCAGGGCTCATCCAGCTCACTCCTGGAAACTCAGTGCTGTCCTTCAGGCTGTGTGGGTCAGGGATAGGAAGGCAGGATGCTAGCGATAGATGGAGTATCCCAGTTACTCTCCATAGTAACCCTGTGAGGTTGGTAATGAGGCCCCCATTGGACAGAGGAAGAAACCGAGGCCCTTGGGATCACACAGCCAGTAGAGAGAGGACAGAGCATGGAGCTCCTGAAAAGGCAGTGGATAATTCTCCCCTACAGAGGAGCTGACTGTTGAACCCCTACTTTGAAGGAGAGTACGTGTTGCCAAATCGAAGAAGAGAAACGCCCTGGCTGGAAAGCAGAGAGAACAGCAGGTACAAAGCATGGATGGGGAAGGAAGGTTCTGGCTGTGAAAGGATGAGAAATTTGGACATGTACCCTCCGGCCCTTTGGTTCGGAGTAAACATGCCATGAGCAGGGAAGGGAGAGAAGTCTTGTTCCTGTCTCTTTCCTCCTCCTCTTCCTCGGTTCACTTTCCAGGGGCACCTGAGGATGGCAACAGTACTGAGGGTCTGTCCTCCTTCCTTTCTCTCCCTGGTCACCCTGACCCAGGCCCACCATGAGGGAGGTCATGCTGTGGCTACCATCTGCGAAGGTGTAGAGGGTGATACAGGATATTGTGGGAATGTGAAAGGGGGGGTTATCCGGGAGGGCTTCCCTGAGGAGGAAGTACACAGGGCACAAAAGAGCATTTCTTCTCCCAAGGCTTCACTCTACGGTTTCTTGTTGGTAACAAGCTTCCCATGTTATGTCCCCAGCACTTCATTCTCACCCTCTGAGGCAGATGTCATCCTCACTCCCCATTCTGCCACTCAGGAAATGGGCTGGAGGAGGAGGAGTGACTTTCCCAAGGTCACACAGCTGGGGCTGAGCTCAGGCCTCCCTCCTCCTTCTCTTCGGCTCCCCCTCCTCCCAGGCAGCCCAGCACCCGCTGTCAGCTGCTCTGAAGTGAGTGGCTATTTTTATTCTGGTGCGAGGGGATCTCAAGCAGCAGAGCCATGTAGGTTAGAGGCTCTAGGACACCCGGCCTCAGCAGTCCAGGGGAAACTTCCTGCAGCCACCAGACCCTGCTAAGCTTGCCAGGGGGCTCTCGTTTCTTGTGTACTGACCTGCTGTGGGCTCCCATGCCTCCGGAAACTTCTTTATTGGAGCTCAGAACAGAGCATAGAGCCAGATTAAGCCCTGGTCATGGTCCTGATCCTCCAACTTGAACCCTCTCTTGGTGTTGACTGAGCCTCTACTCCAGCTCTTGACTGAGCTCTGACATCACCTTAGAATGAACCCTGACTCTAGTCACATACTGTTCTAAGCCTGAATTAGGCTGATCTCAACTTGAGACCTTAGTTCTGGGCCCAGATCAAGCCCTTATCCTTCTCTAAGACTGAGCCTTAATCACAGACTGAATTCTAGCCCCAGCCCAGACTAACCTTTTAGACTGACTCTGGCAGAAGAGTCAGACTAACCTTTTAACCCTGACTCTGGCAGAAGACTGAGCCCTAATCTTGGTCAAAGAGTGAGTCCTAAGCCCAATCATTGACTGAACTCTGACCACAGACTGAATTCTGACCCTGGATCATGCAATTCTGGTCACACACTGAGCCCTAAACGGAAGACTGTGGCCTGAATCTGGTTACAGACTGAGCCCTGAACTTAGTCACCAACAGAGACATGACCCTGGTCACAGACTGAGCCTGGCTCCTGGTCACAGACTAAAGACTAAGCCCAATCATGGACTGAGCCCTGAATCTAGCCCTAGGCTACAGACTACTCAACTAAGGGCTGACCTAGACCCTGTCTGAGACTGACCCTGTCACAGACTAATCCCCAACCTCAGCCCCACCTGAGGAAGACTGCTGGCCTAAATTACATGCTGCTACATAAGAGGCATGGATTACAGGCAGAGATCTGTCTTGGGAGATCTTGGGCTTCTCATGCTGCTGATGCCACAGTGTTCCTTCCTGGTACTATTATGGTCACAGTCTCCACCACTGGTTCCACTGGCTGGTTGGTCAACCCTCAGCAGCCCAAGCTGTGGCCTTTAGGGGCCACAGCATCCAGGCTAATGCAATGAGAGTGGTTTGGTGGCATCTGTCCAGCAAATAACCAGGGCCCATGGGGTATTGGGGTTTGGCTCTGTCAGCAGAAAGAACGACGACTCCGTGGAGCTTCTGGCTTCAGTTACTCTGAGGCCCTTGCTGGGGTAAGGGTTGGAGTAGAAGGAAATAGTAAGATATGTCCCATTATTTTTGTAAACAAAGTTTACTGTTTGTGTTTAGGTAATCCATGCCCATTATATGAAACACAGAAGGAAAACATTTACCTATAATTTCATCCACCAAGAAATAATCGTTCTGACTTATTGGTTGTTTCCTTATAGATATTTTTTTTGGTGGGGGGGGTCTGGTCATATATATTTATATATACATGTTGTATATAATATGCATATATATTTATATACATGTATATTTACATATACATGTTATATATTATATATATATATATATATTTTTTTTTTTTTTGAGACGGAGTCTCACTGTATCGTCCAGGCTGCAGTGCAGTGGCATGATCTCGGCTCACTGAAACCTCCACCTCTGGTCCAAGCAATTCTCCTGCCTCAGCCTCCCGAGTAGCTGGGATTACAGACATGCACCACCATGCCCAGCTAATTTTGTATTTTTAGTAGAGACAGGGTTTTGCCTTGTTGACCAGGCTGGTCTCGAACTCCTGGACTCAAGTGATCCGCGTGCCTTGGCCTCCCAAGTGCTGGGATTACAGGCGTAAGCCACCAAGACTGGGCCTATACATGTTTTATAGAATTGGTTGGTTACTGTGTTGCTGCCACAATGTCCAGCAACACAGTAGGGTGAGGGTTAGGGTTAGGATCCTGTTAAGGTTGCAGCCCATCTCCTTCTTAACAGGAACTGGAATATGGTGGACCCCACCCACAGCTTCAGGAATGGGTCCCAGTTGGTTAAGCCAGTAAGCAATTCCCATTTCCCCAGGCACATGATTAGATCATGAATGAACTAGCGAGATACAAGGAAATTTTTGCTCAGGGCTTTTGGGAAAGGAAGCTTATTTTCTCTCCTTAGGAGGTTGCCAAAAAAGATGATCTCCCTTCCATTAGATGTAAATGAAGAGGCCAAATGGCTCTAGTTACTGCTGGCAGCCATCTTTACACCATGCAGAAAATTGGCCTACTGATAAACTGACATTATGGAAAGCAGAATGGAGAGACACCAAGTTTTGGTGACTTCATTAACTGGATCAAACCTCACCTGAAGCACTACCTGCCATTGGACTTTTTTTTTTTCTTTTTTTGGAAACGGAGTCTCATTCTGTTGCCCAGGCTGGAGTGCAGTGGCACGATCTCGGCTCACTGCAACCTCCGCCACCCAGGTTCAAGCGATTCTCCTGCCTCAGCCTCCCGAGTAGCTGGGGTTACAGGTGCCCACCACTGTGTTTGGCTAATTTTTGTATTTTTAGTTGAGACAGGGTTTCGCCATGTTGGCCAGGCTGGTTTTGAACTCCTGACCTTAGGTGATCTGCCCGCCTCAGCCTCCCAAAGTGCTGGGATTACAGGCGTGAGCCACCACGCCTGGCCTGGACTTTTAAAATTATTTGAGCCAACAGAGTCCCTTTATTTATTTAGAGACTGAGTCTCGCTCTGGCACCCAGGCTGGAGTGCAGTGGCGCAATCTTGGCTCACTGAAACTTCCACCTCCCAGGCTCAAGCAATTATCTTCCTCAGCCTCCTGAGTAGTTGGGATTACAGGTGTGCACCATCATGCCCAGCTAGTTTTTGTATTTTTAGTAGAGAGGGGGTTTCACCACGATGGCAAGGCTGGTCTCCATCTCTTGACCTCAAGTGATCCGCCTGTCTCAGCCTCCCAAAGTGCTGGGATTACAGGCATGAGCCACCGGGCCCGGCCCCTTTATTTTTATTTTTTGACACAGGGTCTTACTCACACTGCCCAGGCTAGAGTGCAGTGGTGCGATCTCGGCTCACTGCATTATTTTTTATTTTTTATAGGAGATGGGGTCTCACTCTGTCTCCCAGGTTGGAGTGCAGTGGCATGATCATAGCTCACTGTAGTCTCGAAATCCTGGGCTCAAGCAGTCTTCCCACCTCAGCCCGTGGGGTAGCTGGGACTACAGGCACTGCCATGCCTGGCTAGATTTTAAATATCTTTTTTTAGAGATGGGTTCTCACTATGTTGTCCAGGATAGTTTGGAATTCTTGCCCTCAAGTTATCCTCCTGCCTCAGCCTCCTGAGTAGCTGGGTTTATAGACACAAGCCACCACAACCGGCTCCCTTTATTGTTTAAGCCAGTTTAAATTGGGGTTTCTGTGACTTGCAGCCCACAGCATCACAATTCCCAACTGATATTACTAGATTACTGTTTTTGTTGCTTTTTTCTTGCTATTTAATACCATAACCATGAACATTCTCCATGTCATTCAATCTATGCTGCATCTTTTTTTTTTTTGAGACAGTCTCACTTGCCCAGGCTGGAGTGCAGTGGTGCAATCTTGGCTCACTGCAACCTCTGCCTCCTGGGTTCAGGCAATTCTCTTGCCTTAGCCTCCCAAGTAGCTGAGATTACAGGCAGCCACCACTATGCCCGACTAATTTTTATATTTTTAGTAGAGATGGGGCTTCACCATATTGGCCAGGCTGGTCTCAAACTCCTGACCTCAGGTGATCGGCCCACCTCAGCCTCCCAAAGTGCTGGGATTACAGGCGTGAGCCACCATGCCCAGCCTGCTGCATCATTTTTAACAATTGCATGGTTTTCTATCCTATGGAGGTACACTCATTAATTTAACTCATCCCCTGCTGTGATGTGCTTAGGTTATATCCCCAGTTCTTCACCACAATAAATGGTATTCTAATAAACAAGCTTGACCTAACAATCCTGTCTCTGATGATTACTTTGGGGCTAATTCTGAAAGGAATTATTGCGTCAAAAAATGTTTTTAGGGTTTTGATTTTGCCCTTCAGAAAGCCAGAGTGAATTCATACTTCCCCAGCAGTAAACAGAGTGTTAGAGATAGCTTACTGTGTGAATAGTCTGGACAAGACCAATCATATTGACTACATACTCATATATATATATATTATATATATAAAATATATATATATTGTATACATAAAATACATATTATATATGATATATACATATATATTATATATAATAAAATATATAATATATATTATATAATATATATTATATATAATACATATATATATTATATAATATATAATATATATTATATATAATATGTATTATATATAAAATATAATATATATTATATTTTATATATAATATGTATATTATATAAATTATATAATATATGATATGTATATTATATAATTTATATAATATATGATATGTATATTATATAAATTATATAATATACAATATACAATATGTATATTATATAAATTATACAATATACAATATGTATATTGTATCAATTATATAATATACATATATAATATGTATATTATATAATTTATATAATATACAATATATAATATGTATATTATATAAATTATATAATATACAATATATATGTATATTATATAAATTATATAATATATAATATGTATATTATATATATTATATAATATATAATATATATATATATTTTGAGACGGAGTCTTGCTCTATCACCCGGGCTGGAGTGCGCACAATCTTGGCTCACTGCAGCCTCTGCCTCCCAGGTTCAAGTGATTCTCATGCTTCAGCCTCCCAAGTAGCTGGGATTATAGGCACCCACCACCATGCTCGGCTAATTTTTGTATTTTTAGTAGAGACGGGGTTTCACCATGTTGACCAGGTGGCCTCGAACTTCTGACATCAAGTGATCTCCCTGCCTCAGCCTCCCAAAGTGCTGGGATTATTGGTATGAGCCACCATGCCTGGCCAAGCCTATTATTTTTATATCTTTACAATCAAGTTAGTAAAGGGGAAGTTAGCAAGGTGCAAACAAAAGACTCAGTGCAGACTTAACTTCTCTAGAAGGCACAGTAGGCTCAGTGTTTAGGGCCCACCATACTTTTAAGGGGTCCATGAAAATTTTTTTGTTTTTTTGTTTTTTTTGAGATGGAGTCGCGCTCTGTCACCCAGGCTGGATGGAGTGCAGTGGTGTGATCTCGGCTCACTGCAAGCTCTGCCTCCCGGGTTCACGCCATTCTCCTGCCTCAGCCTCCCGAGTAGCTGGGACTACAGGTGCCCACCACTACGCCCGGCTAATTTTTTGTATTTTTAGTAGAGATGGGGTTTCACTGTGTTAGCCAGGATGGTCTCAATCTCCTGACCTCGTCATCCGCCCGCCTCGGTCTCCCAAAGTGCTGGGATTACAGGTGTGAGCCACCACGCCTGGCTGAAAATGTTTTTAATATCCTTTAAAATTAGAAGGATACACTGGGAAGTAAAGGTTAAAAAAAAAGGAAACATATACTAATAATAATGAATCCAGCCTAGATTATAGTTATCTTTTTACCAAAGCAATTGAAAATCAAATATATATATAATATTTATGTATATTATATATATTTAATGAAGGCTTGTGTCCATATCCCAGCTACTCAGGAAGCTAAGGCAGGAGCATTGTTTGAGGCAAGGAGTTCAACACTAGCTGGGGCAACATAGAAAGACCCTGTCTCTAAAAAAAAGAAAAAAGAGGCCAGGCACAGTGGCTCATGCCTGTAACCCCAGCATTTTGGGAGGTGGAGGCGGGCGGATCACTGGAGGTTGAGACCAGCCTGACTAACATGGTGAAATCCTGTCTCTACTAAAAATAAAAAAAATTATCCGGGCATGATGGCACGCTCCTGTAATCCCAGCTACACAGGAGGCTGAGAATCGATTGAACCTAGGAGGTGGAGGTTGCGGTGAGCCAAGATTACGCCACTGCACTCCAGCCTGGGCGACAGAGCAAGACTCCGTCCCAAAATAAAAATAAAAATTAAAAAAAGAAAAAAGAAAGAAAACCCTAGGATCCATGAAAGTCATAATGCAGCCTTGGCTCAATATTGAGAAGGAGTCCCTAGATTCAATGGGAAAAGAGGACAATGACGAACTTGCTGTATCTGCTGAAGAAAGCATGAAGAAGAGAACTGACATCCTAATCTGGTGATCTGCTGATCTGTTTTTTTTTTTTTAATTGTAGGCATTTCATCTGCAAATGCATATTACATCCTTAGAAAAATAATTCCAGGATTTTCCCTCCTGTGTGTTTTCATCTTGCTTCTTTGTGATCCATGATGCCAGCTGAGGTTGTGAGTACAATGAAACCAAACTGGCAGGATGGGAGCAGATTATTCTGCCATTTTTCTAGATTTTTGAGTTGCACATCAAATCTGGGGCTGATTACTCCACACTTGTTTAACCTGCCTGTGAGGTTCACAGCAGTTTTCCTAGCTCTGTGATCATCAATGATTTCAACTTCACCAGTGTAACCATGCTTCAGCACCACAGTTAGAAACCAGACGACGACATTATAAGAAACTGGTGTTTGCCTCTCTTTTGGCATTGTTGATGCTCTTGAGAGCATCAGCCGAGACATTCATGCACGCCATTATGGCAGCGCATGGCAGAAAGAGCTATCTGCTTATGCATGAGATTGAGAGGTGAAGCCAGCTGGACTTCCTGGATGGAGTGGGGACTTGGAGAACTTTTCTGTCTAGCTAGAGGATTATAAATGCATCAATCAGCGCTCTGTGTCTAGCTAAAGAATTGTAAATGCACCAATCAGCACTCTGTAAAAACGCACCAATCAGCGCTCTGTGTCTAGCTAGAGGATTGTAAATGCACCAATCAGCACTCTGTAAAATGGACTGATGAGCAGTATGTGGGTGGGGACAAATAAGGGGATAAAAGCTGGCCGCCACCCCCACCCCCACCCAGCAGCTGGCAACCTGCTTGGGTGCCCTTCTGTGCTGTGGAAGCTTTGTCCTTTGGCTCTTCACAATAAATCTTGCTGCTGCTAACTCTTTGGGTCCTCACCACCTTTAAGAGCTGCAACAGCCTGTAATCTCAGCACTTTGGGAGGCCAAGGTGGGAGGATTATGAGGTCAGAAGATCAAGACCACCCTGGCTAACACGGTGAAACCCCATCTCCACTAAAAATACAAAAAATTAGTTGGGCATGGTGGTGGGAGTCTGTAGTCCCAGCTACTTGGGAGGCTGAGGCAAGAGAATGGCATGAACCCGGGAGGCAGGGCTTGCAGTAAGCTGAGATTGTGCCACTGCACTTCAGCCTGGGGGCGACAGAGCAAGACTCCGTCTCAAAAAAAAAAAAAAAAAAAAAAAAAGAAAGAAAGAAAGAAAAGAAAAAAAGAGAAAAGAGAGCTGTATCACTCACTGTGAAAGTCCGTGGCTTCATTCTTGAAGTCAGTGAGACCACTGAGCCACTGGAAGGAAGAAACTCCAGACACATCTGAAGGAACAAACTCTGGACACACCATCCTTAAGAGCTGTAACACTCACAGCGAAGGTCTGTGACTTCATTCTTGAAGTCAGAGAGACCACCAACCCACCGGAAGGAAGAAACTCCGAACTCTCAAGATGAGTGCAGAGACATGTTGAGTTCAAGTCCCAAATCCACAGTTCACTCATTTCACCTTTCTGAGCCTGTTTCCTAACCTGCAAAATGGAGTTCACGGGGTCTTTATGAGGTAAGGAAGGAACTGATAATGACTGTCCTAGTAGGTTTTTTTTTTTTTTTTGAGACAGAGTCTCTTTCTGTCGCCTGGCTGGAGTGCAGGGGCACGATCTCGGCTCACTGCAACCTCCGCCTCCCAGGTTCAAGCGATTCTCCTGCCTCAGCCTCCCGAGTAGCTGGGATTACAGGCATGCACCACCACACCTGGGTAATTTATGTTTTTAGTAGAGATGGGGTTTCACCATGTTGGCCAGGATGGTCTTGATCTCTTGACCTCATGATCTACCCACCTCGGTCTTTTTTTGAGACAGTCTCGCTCTGTTGCCCAGGCTGGAGTGCAGTGGTGTGATCTCGGCTCACTGCAACCTCCACCTCCTGGGTTGAAGTGATTCTCCTGCCTCAGCCTCTGGAGTAACTGGGACTACAGGCGCCCGCCACTATGCCGAGCTAATTTTTTTTTTTTTTTTTTGAGAGGGAGTTTTGCTCTTGTTCCCCAGGCCAGAGTGCAGTGGCGCCATCTTGGTTCACTGCAACCTCCGCCTCCGAGTTCAAGCGATTCTTCTGCTTCAGCCTCCCAAGTAGCTGGGATTACAGGCATGAGCACCATGCCCAGCTAAATTTTGTATTTTTAGTAGAGAGGAGGTTTCACCATGTTGGTCAGGCTGGTCTCGAACTCCTGACCTCAGGTGATCCACCCACCTTGGCCTCCCAAAGTGCTGGGATTACAGGCATGAGCCACTGTGCCCGTCCTGTATTAGGTACTGTTCTGATGAGCTTTATATGTGTTAACCCCTTTATCCTGCCAACCCCCACAGAGTACGCAATATTGCGTCACCACAATGTGTGCTCTGGGAAATAAAAACCTTGATTGGAATTTTTGTCCAAAGAAATAAAAAGGCCGGGTGCAGTGGCTCACACCTGTAATTCTAGCACTTTGGGAGGCTGAGGCAGGAGGATCACTTGAGACCAGGAGTTTGAGACCAGCCTGGTCAGCAGCAAGACCCCATAATCTACTGAATAAACAAATAGCGCAAACAAGGATTCCCTAGGGTTCAGTTTTCCTATCTCTTTTTTTACAACCAAATTGGTTTATTACAGGAATGCAAGGTTTAACATATGAAAATCAGTTCACGTATTTTACCACATTTAATAAAATAAAGGAGAAAAACCACATGATCATTTCAATAGATACAGGAAAACATTTGACAAAGTTCAACATCCATTCATGATAAAAGCTCTAAGAAAAATAGAAATAGAAAACTTTCTTTTACAAAAGGCATCAGTAGGCCGGGTGCGGTGGCTCACGCTTGTAATCCCAGCACTTTGGGAGGCCGAGGCGGGCGGATCACGAGGTCAGGAGATCGAGACCACGGTGAAACCCCGTCTCTACTAAAAATACAAAAAATTAGCCGGGCGTGGTGGCAGGCGCCTGTAGTCCCAGCTACTCGGAGAGGCTGAGGTAGGAGAATGGCGTGAACCCGGGAGGCGGAGCTTGCAGTGAGCCGAGACTGTGCCACTGCACTCCAGCCTGGGCGACAGAGCAAGACTCCGTCTCAAAAAAAAAAAAAAAAAAAGGCATCAGTAATAAACCTATGGCAAACAGGATCGTTTAAAGATGATATCCGGAAAAAGACAATGATCAGTTCTAGTCAACATTGTACCAGAGGTCCCAGACAGTAAAATTAAGACAGTGCAACGAAACAAAACCAAGGTATAAGGACCAGAAAGGAAGAAAACCACTTTTATTTCCAGATGATATAATATGCATATGTAGAAAATAAAAAAAATCTCCAGTTAAACTATTAGAGTAAGCAAATTCAATGTGGTCACTGGCTGCAAGGTTAATATACAAAAATCAATTGTCTTCCTATATGCTACTGCCAAGCAACTTGAAAATGAATATGTAAAAACAATAGAGTTTGTAATGCTATAAAAATTAAATACCTAGGACTAAATCTAATGAAAGATACGCAAGATATTTATTCTAAAAACCACAAAATATTATTGAAGGAAATTAAAGAAGACCTATAGAAATGGAGGGACTTACCATGTTCGTGGAAGAAAAGACACAATAATATAAAGCTGTTGAGTCTCCCCACATTGATTTCCCCAATGGGAATCTGAAATCCTGATAGAAATTTGGAAGGCTTTTCTGTGGAGGTTGATGAGCTGGCCCTAAATTGTACCTGGAAGTGTGAAAGGCCAAGTATAGTCAAGACAACCTTCAAGAACAAAGCTAGACTGCGATGGCTCACTGAGGCTGTGGGCTCACACATGGCCCTCACCACAGGAAAATGTAGGCCACAGGCCAGGCATGGTCGCTCATGCCTGTAATCCCAGTACTTCGGGAGGCCAAGGCAGGAGGATCACTTGAGCCCAGTAGTTTGCGACCAGCTTGGTCAACATGGTGAAACCTCATCTCTACTAAAAAGACAAAAAATTAGCCGGGTTTGGTGGCCGACATCTGTAATCCCAGCTACTTGGGAGGCTGAGGCAAGAGAATCACTTGAACCTGGGAGGCAGAGGTTGCAGTGAGTCCAGATCATGCCACTGGAC
This sequence comes from Symphalangus syndactylus, assembly GCF_028878055.3. Taxonomy (NCBI): domain Eukaryota; kingdom Metazoa; phylum Chordata; class Mammalia; order Primates; family Hylobatidae; genus Symphalangus; species Symphalangus syndactylus. Next base: position 67,464,182 of record NC_072440.2, read on the forward strand.
ATGAGAGTGTCCAGCCTGGAAAATGAGAGTGAAACTCTGTCTCAAAAAAAAAAAAAAAAATCAGCTGGGCATGGTGGTGCATGCCTGTAGTCCCAGCTACTCAGGAGGCTGAGGTGGGAGGATTGCTTGAGCCTGGGAGGTTCAGGCTGTGATTGAGCCACTGCACTCCAGCCTGGTCAACAAAGCAAGACTCTGTCTCAAAAAAAAAAAAAAAAAAAAAAAAAAATAGCCAGTACAGTAGATCACACCTGTAATCCCAGGACTTTGGGAGGCCAAGGCGGGTGGATGACTTGAGGTTAGGAGTTCGAGACCAGCCTGGCCAAGATGGTGAAACCCCATATTTACTAAAAATACAAAATTAGCTGGGTGTGGTGGCGGGCACCTGTAATCCCAGCTACCTAGGAGGCTGAGGCAGGAGAACAGCTTGAACCCGGGAGGTGGAGGTTGCAGTGAGCTGAGATCACGCCAATGCACTCCAGCCTGGGCGACAGAGCAAGACTCTGTCTCAAAAAAAAAAAAAAAAACGAGCTGGGCACAGTGGCTCACACCTGTTATCCCAGCACTTTGGGAGGCTGAGGTGGCAGATCATGAGATCAGGAGATCGAGACCATCCTGGCTAATACGGTGAAACCCCGTCTCTACTAAAAATACAAAAAAAATTAGCTGGGCGTGGTGGCATGCACCTGTAGTCCCAGCTACTCGGGAGGCTGAGGCAGGAGAATTGCTTGAACCCGGGAGGTGGAGGTTACAGTGAGCCGAGATCAGGCCACTGCACTCCAGCCTGGGCAACAGAGCGAGACTCCATCTCAAAAAAAAAAAGAACAAAGCTAGAGGACCAACACACAACCGGATGTCAAGTCTGACTATAAAGCTATAGTTAATAAGACAGCGCAGTTAGACAAACCCACTGAAGGACTAGAATAGGGTACGATATTCAGAAGTAGACTCCCATATATTTATATGGTTCCCTATTTTATTTATTTATTTTTGAGACAGAGTCTCTGTCGCCCAGGCTGGAGTGCAGTGGTAGGATGTCGGCTCACTGCAAACTCTGCCTCCCAGGTTGAAGTGATTCTCCTGCCTCAGCCTCCCAAGTAGCTAGGATTACAGGCGCCCACACCACGCCCGGCTAATTTTTGTATTTTTAGTAGAGATGGGGGTTTCACCATGTTGGCCAGGCTGGCCTCGAACTTCTGACCTCAAGTGATCTACCCGCCTCGGCCTCCCAAAGTGCTGGGATTACAGGTGTGAGCCACCACGCCCGGCTGTGGTTGCCTATTTATACATAACAGAGGTAACACTGCAGAGTAGCAATGAAAAAGACAAGATTTTTAATTGAATTGGATAGCCACAGTTAAAAAAAAAAGTAAATCCTGACTTCATAAATTTAACCCAGCTGATTTAAGACCCTGTTGTGGCCTATCAGCTGTAACCCTCCTTGCATTTTCCCACCTTTGAATAACAAATTCCTTTCCTCACCCCAGGTCAGAAAGTCTGCTCAGCAGTAGCTGTGGATGGTAAGAAGACACGCTGGTAGGTCTCAGTGGCTCCCAGAAGCCGCACTCCCTCCACCGAACCTCACTCCCCATCTTCCATGCTCCAAAGCGAGGAGTCCTCAGAAAGCCAGTTTCCCTCTTACTTTTTCTTCTTTCTTTCCTTTTTTTTCTTGGATGTCCTATCAGTTTCCCTATCTTAAAGTCGCAGGTTTGGCTCAGAAACTCCCGTGTCCCTCAGCGTCTCGCCGGCACCCTCTGCCGGCGTGAGGTGGCGCTGCCTGTCCGCATCCTGTGGGAGCGTCCACATCCTCGGTCGACAGAAGGAGCGTCGACACTCTCGGACCTGGGAAAGTGACGGCCCAAAGGCCAGGGAGGAGCCGGGACCTCGCCCTGAGCTAGCTAGCGGGAGGTAACGGCGGGGAGCCCTGGGGCGGAGACCGAGCGCTGGGGGCGTGGTCTGCAGCGGGAGTGGGCCTCTAGACGGAGTGCGGGCGGGGGCGGGGGCGGGGGCGGGGCCAGCCTGCAGGCCCAGACGTGGCGCAGCGACTCGGAGGTTCGCCTCCAGCTTGCGCATCATCTGCGGCCGGGTCCCGATGAGCCTCCTGTTGCCCCCGCTGGCGCTGCTGCTGCTTCTCGCGGCGCTTGTGGCCCCAGCCACAGCCGCCACTGCCTACCGGCCGGACTGGAGCCGTCTGAGCGGCCTAACCCGAGCCCGGGTAGAGGTGAGTACGCCGGCCTCCAGCCCCGGCACTACCGTCCCCCAACTCTGTGGCCCCATGGGAGCACCGCCCGTCCCGGCCCCAGGACCACCTCGAACCTCGAGTCTCCCTGCTTTCCCCCTGGCGCCGGGACCATCCCTCCTGTTCCCTAGCCCCAGATGGCCCCAGCATCCACCGTGGAAGCCTGAGACACCGACTTTGGGGCCTGGAACTCCGAACCCTTCCCCAGCTCCCCCACCTGGCCCGACAGCGGACACCCAGACACATTGACGCAGTCTCCTAACTCTTCTCGTGGCCTGTGACTCCCAATCCTGTTCCAACTTCCCATCCCCCACCACTTCATGTTTTCCTGGAATCCTGCCCCCCACCCAGTTCCAGGGCTGGAGGCTCCGGAAAGTCTCTTTTCCTTCTCCTGGGAGGAGAGAAGACTTTCCGGGTGCCTCCTCCCATATGCAGGATACGGGGAATGGGCCTAACTCGGAGGGGCAACCGAGTTGGGAACTTGGTTGCCAACATTAACTCTGCAGCAGCCTCCCATCCTCCCCCCACCAGGAAATTCCCGTTTGGAGTCCCTGTCTTGCTATGTGACTTTGACCATCACAGCCCCCCTCTGAGCTTTTTGTCAGCTCTTTCTGACAAAAGGGTGTAGAATGGCTGGGTGCCGGTGGTGCACGCCTGTAATCCCAGCACTTTGGGAGGCCAAGGCAGGAGGATTGCTTGAGCCCAGGAGTTCAAGACCAGCTTGGGGGACATAGTGAGACCCTGTCTCTAAGAAAAGGGCTGAGGGTAGGATGGAGGAGGGCTGGAGTGGGTGGTCCTGGGGTCTAGACTCCTGCTGGATAGTGGCATCTCCTCAGGGAAGGCAGGGAGGAGCCCTCCCATTCTCCCATGTCAGGGAAGCAACCAGATGGTCTGAGGCGCTGGGCCGCAGGTGGCAGGCAGGGTGAGGTCTGCCTGTGTAGAGTAGGGACCAGATGGTAGGTGTCTCCAGTGGGGGTCCCCAGGGCCATTCTGAAGTGTTTCCTTCTGCTCTGCCTCCACTTGTGAGATTTCAGGGACCAAAGGCCAAGCCCAGGTCTCTACTGCTTAAGAGGATCAGGGTGATCATTTCCCCTGGGCATTGGGAGTCAGTCAACAGCCAGTAGGATGTACAGGCCCCAAGGCTGGCAGGCACACTGTGGGTCTCTGGCCTTGCTCTTTTCCCCTGGTGTCTCTAGGCCTGAGTCTCCCCACTTGTATACACAGTTCCCCCTTTGGCCCACAAGGGTCCAGCATTTCCTTCAGACCTTGGGAACTGCTGATCCAGGGGTAACTCGCAGCCCGACCCAACTCAGGGATAAGGATGTATGGCTTTGGGGGTGTGGCTGGAATAAATGTGAAGGACTCCTGACCTGTCCCATTTTATCCCCCTCCAGACCTGTGGGGGATGACAGCTGAACCGCCTAAAGGAGGTGAGTTTGAAGGAAGAAGTCCCTAGCTCTGTTCCCCCTGAGCCTCTTGGGGAGTGGGCAACATGGTCCCAATGACTGGGGCGGTGGGGGGGAAGGATCCCTAGCCTGAAAGTCAGGAGCCTGCACCTGACTTGCTTTATGACCTCATTGGGCTTCAGTGTCCCGTCTGTACCTCGAGGAGACTGGGGTCATTGTCTCTGATGCTCTGGTTCTTCCCCAGGTGAAGGCTTTCGTCACCCAGGACATTCCATTCTAGTATCCTTCTGTTCTGGGGGAGGGGAAATGGGGTGGGCACCTGGGAGAATCTCCATGTAACTTCAGAAAGGGGTGGCAGATGGTTTTCAACTGACAAGTGGAATTGATTGGTAGTGGCCGCCCAGAGGATTCTGAGGTGGTCTCCGTGTTGGGTGGGCAAAAGAGATTGACTAGTGATGACTGCCACAGAATGGAGAGGAGGGCCCTTTACTTCTTTGAACCCTAATTTTCTCACGTATAAGCGGAGACCCTGGCCCCACCCGGGCACAGAGTAAGCGCTCAGCAAAGGAGGCAATGCTGTTCCCATTAGTAAGGCTGCGGGAACCACCACCTCCCTCTGCCCACCACGACCCTCCTTAACACCACCTCCAGTCACAACCTGGTGATGAAACACCTCCCTGGGGCCGACCCTGAGCTCGTGCTGCTGGGCCGCCGCTACGAGGAACTGGAGGTGAGGCCGTGGGAGGCGGGCTGGGGGCGAGGCCAGAGGCGAGGCCCAGCCTGCTGACCCCGCCCCTCCTCCGCCTCAGCGCATCCCACTCAGTGAAATGACCCGCGAAGAGATCAACGCGCTGGTGCAGGAGCTCGGCTTCTACCGCAAGGTGGCGCCCGACGCGCAGGTGCCCCCCGAGTACGTGTGGGCGCCTGCGAGGCCCCCGGAGGAAACTTCGGACCACGCCGACCTGTAGGTCCGGGGGCGCGGCGGAGCTGGGACCACCCGCCTGAGTCCTGGAGACAGAATGAAGCGCTCAGCATCCCGGGAATACTTCTCTTGCTGAGAGCCGATGCCCGTCCCCGGGCTAGCGGGGATGGGGTTGGGGAAGTTCTCCCAACCTCGCTTTCTTCCCTCCCCAGCTCCACTAAATTCCCTCCTGCCTTAACTGAGGCTCGACTCCTTCGTTGCTGCGGGCGGGTGGGGTGGGAGGTCGGAAGAAGAACCTCTGAGGACCCCAGCGGGACCTCGAATCCCCAAGTGCCTGGCTGCTGGAATTGGAGACGTTGCCGAGCTGCCTTCGGTTCAAACCCCCTCCCCACCCCCAGGAGACGCAGGGAGGAGTCAGGATCGTTGAAAACCAATAATTTATCAAAACGCTGCGTGTGTATGTGGGGGGAAGGGTGTCGCGACAGACAGGGCAGCGGTGGGCGGGCGCACAGGGAGGGGACGGTGCCCGGAGAGTGGGGGCGGCAACTTGCCACTGGCTGGCCATGCCGGCAGGGAGGCTAGACATTCTTGCCGCGCAGGCGCAGTTCGTGGCGTCGCAGGTGGTTGTAGAGCGACTGCACATAGGTGAAGACACACTTGGGGTCAGGCTTCTTGCCCATGATCATCATGTCCTCTACCTCCACCAGGGGCACACAGTCCACCAGCATCCTGCAGGGAGGGGGCACAGGGTTGGATGTCAGCGCCGGCCCCGCCTCTCGTGGCGCCCCTCTACCCCAAGGTCTTTTTTATTGCCGCATTGCCTGCTGGTCTTTCATAAACTCCAGACAGGGAAAAGCCTTCCAGGAAGGCAGGAAGCCCCTGGCTTCATCCATCCAAGCCTGGAGGCATCCCTCGGGGCGGGGGAGCAGAGCTAGGCAGGTGGAGGCGGAGATGGCAGAAGAGAGCCCCATCCCAGTCAGGCAGGTCCTGGGTCTGTTTCCTCCAACCCTGGGGAGGTGCTGGCTCCAAATCCTGCCCATGTTCTCCCTGGAGACCGCCTTCTGCTCACCCTCACTGGCACACTCCAGTTGGTAGAAGCGTCTCAGCTAGGCCTTTGCACCCAGATGGGCTTCATCACTGGCCAATCTTTATCTATGGACAGGTCTCACTCTAGTGACCCTGTGGTCCACCGATGATTGTCTGCTAGCTGCCTGATCTGCTACTTCCTGATGAGAGGCCCAGGGACCCCTATTCTTTGACAGGGGGTTGGGATAACACTGCTGCTGGAGATGGAGGCCAGGGAACGTGTGGGCAGCAGAGGGGTTCTCTAACCCTTATCACCTGCCTTGGGTAGAGCAGGGGAGGCAGATAAGGATCCCAGCCAATACCAATGGACCATCTACGCCATGCTCAGGGGTGGGACCACCCTTCTGGCCATCCTTCAGAATGCTAGCTGCCCTTCACAGATAAGGAAACTGAGTCACAGAGCAGAGGAGCCATTTGTTTCAAGGCCCACGGCTTAGTAAGTGCAGGCTAGGCCGCATGGGACCCAGGCCCCCAGTTCTGGGTGTTGGCAAAGCCTTTTCCCCACTCTGGAGTGAGTGGGTTGTGCCTATTAAGCAACTGACAGCTCCCAGAGCTCTGAAGCTGGAGTCTGCTCTCTGGCTCCTTTTCCCCTGTCCCTCAATCCCCAGAGCAAGACCTCTTCTACCTTGATCCCTGTTTGCTGTCTCCTATCTGCCATACCTGGCACATAGCAAGCATTCAACGTTGCTGAATGAGTTTCCTACGGCGGGGAAGGCATAATGGCAACAATTGCTCCTTATTCTCAAGACACCTGAGAACCCAAGACCACCTCCCATCTTGTGCCCTTATGGACAAACTCAGAACTGTGGTAGGGCTGGGCCTACCCCCAGCTCACCTGGACTCCTTCAGAGAAGAAACCTGGGAGGCAGAACACCGAAAACCTCTGTTTTAGTCCAGACTCTATCCCTAACCAGTTGTGGGTGCTAGATAAGGCCCTTTTCTATGACTCAGTTTCCCCCTCTTTAGAACAGGACAGTTATTCCCTATCTCATTTGAGACCTTACAAGAATTTAGGATGAGTGAGAGGGTTCTGGGTCTGCTGCTGATGTGCCACGTGCCCCTGGGGTCATCCCTATCCCAGACTGGGCTTGTTTCCCAAGCTGTACCATGATGCAGAGGCAGCCTCTCTCTGAAGCTTCTTCCAGCTGTGGCTATCGTCCCGGGGATCCCGACCTCCCTCTCCAACCTGGTACTCCCTCCCGCCCCACTCCCTTCCCTGGAGACCTTATAAAGCCATTGTTTACACTGGGGCTCAGGGCTCAGGGCTCAGGCTGCCCCAGTGACAGGCCAAACACCAGGCAACTTGAGCAACAGCACGGCTGAGTCACACTTTCCAACTGGATCAGGGCTGGGCTGGGCCCCTCTCCCTCCAAGCTGGCTTGCTGGGCAGCATCTCCTAAGTCCATATATGATCTGGAGATAGCACCAAGCCCATCCTCCACTCATCTGCGCTCCTTCTCTGAGTGTGTGTGTGCACATGTGGACTGCCCCCCACAATGGCTCCAGGCCCTGAGGGGCATCTGAGTGTGCCCCTACCTGTCACTGACTCACATTCCTTCAGCCAATCCCCTTGCTCCTTCTGGGCCTCTATTTTTAATCCTCTCTACAAAATGGGCGGGAATGCAGTGATGGGGCAAGGAAAACAGCCACTAATTGGGGAGTCTGGAGTCTCAGTTTCTGGCCCCAGCTCTGACCTAACCATCTTCCCTCTCCCTCCCACCCCCAGGACAGTCTTAGCCTACCTCTCTCTCTGAGCTCCTTGTCTGTAATGGGGAAGTTAGTTCAGGATCTGAATTCTCTACTTTGGTACTGGGGTGAGGTGACCAGAGAGGAAATGCCACAGCTGGCTTAGGATCCAGAGTCCCCAGCTAGAAACATCTTCCTGTTGAACTGGTCCTGCTCCTGAGCTCCCCACTTTGGAGTATGGCACCACCAACTCCCCAGTGCCCACACAGGAGCCTGGCAGACTTCTTGACCTTCCCTCTCCCTCTCCAAACCAGATCTATTGGGAAGCCTGTCTCTCTAGCTCTTAAGCTATTCCAGCCATCTAGTCCATCCCATCTCTCAGCCAAGGAAGGTCCTAGAATGCTACATCCATCCCTTCTCTGTTTGGAAACCCTTTATAACTCCTGTTGTCCTCAGGAGGAAGGTCAAACTTTTTTTTTTTTTGAGATGGAGTCTTGCTCTGTCACCCAGGCTGGAGTGCAGTGGCATGATTTCGGCTCATTGCAACTTCCACCTCCTGGGTTCAAGTGATTCTCCTGCCTTAGCCTCCTGAGTAGCTAGGATTACAGGCGTGTGCCACACGCCCAGCTAATTTTTGTATTTTTAGTAGAGATGGGGTTTCAACATGTTGGTCAGGCTTGTCTCGAACTCCTGACCTCGTGATCTGCCCACCTCGGCCTCCCAAAGTGCTGGGATTACAGGCATAAGCCACCGTGCTTGGCCTGAAGGTCAAACTTCTAACTGTGGCCCCCTCCTCCTCCCTTATATCCAGACTCAAGTTTCTTCCCTTCCTGATGTGCTGCCCTCTCCAGCTCTCTTGCCCTGCTAAGCCTAGGCTGATCCCTCTGCCTAGAACTCCCTCTCCCTCCTTTAGCCTGAACTTGTTCAGATCCCAGCTTAGTTTGCACTTTTTTCAGATGGGGGGCCCAGACCTGCAGCCTGGGTCAGGCACCTCCCCTGGGCTTCCCCCATCACAGTGCTGCTCACCTGGGTCATCACTGCTCATTTAGAATGGTCTTGCCTGCTGGGCACTGAACTGCCAGAAGACAGGGCTATGGCTTGACTAAATGCCCCCCTTACTTCCCCCACCCGCCTCCCTGGACCCTCTCTGGCCTTGCTGAGCAGATTCTGGTGAAACGGGGCAGGTGGGAGAGGCGGCGTTTCTCACCGTGGGGCCCCGAGCAGGGGTTAGGACTTTTTGGTTTTTACCAGCCCCTTCTGGACCAGACAGCGGTAGAACTCCTGGATGTACGTGTACACGCACTTCCAGTCAGGCTCTCGAAGCCGCACCATGTCCTCTGTATCCAGGAGCTGCGGGCAGTCCGCATGGGTCCTGGGGAGGGTAGGGGGCCGGGAAGGGGTGGGGGACGGGGGCAGGAGGCCAGGGCCCCGGGTGGGGAAGAGAGGGAAGAGGCAGAGAAGAGAGAGGGGGGGAAACAGAGACACACACACATACACACACACACAGAGACATGAGTTCAATTACGATTCCAGTGCTGCAGTCTGCCAGCCCCCCGCATGCCGCCTCCCCACTGTGGACGTGCCGCTCACTACCCATCACTAATGGTGTGCAATGCAGACAGGGGTGGGGGCCAAACCAGTCACAGGTGCAGAGAACTCTAGGGGCAAGCGGGAACGCGGGGTGGGGGCGATGGCGTTGGCACCAAGGTTGGAGAGGAGGGCTGTGCCCCGGGGAGAGGGGGTGAGGGAGGCGTGAGAGGAGGTGAGGGGAGGAGGAAGAGGAGAAGGAGGAAGAGGAAGAAATCTGAGGGAAACCAGAAAGAGAAGGGGAAAGAAGGGAAGACAGATGGAGAAGGGTGCTGAGGGTGAGGTGAGCAGACGGGGCAACGATTCCAAAGTGGAGGGCTTGCTGAGGTCCTATATAAGCCTCTGGCAGCACTATATAGGCTGGGCGGGCACGGTGCCCGGGCCAGGAGCCTCCTTTTGGAATCTCCAGCCGGGATCCCGTGGGAGCAGGAAGCTCTGGTGATAGTGGGAGGAGAGCAGGACAGAGAAAGGGAGAGAGAGGGAGAAGGGGGCAGAAGGAGGATGGAGGGGATATGGACAGGGCCACCTGGTGGGCCTTGGCCCAGGCTGGTAGGCCGGCCTGCGGCTCCTTCGTTCCGGCGGGCACCTGGCACGCTCAGCAGCAGGTGGGCGGGGATGGAGAAGGACGGGGACTCTCTGGGGAAGGGGGTCTCAGCCGCTGACTGACAATGTGGCTGGCCCGCTCCAGGGGTTCTCAGGGCAACTGGGCCTGGTCCCGATGTCCAGCCCCAGATGTACAGCAATATTAGCAGGGCCAGGGCCCACACTTACTCCGCAGATGAGAAGGCCACCTCGAAGTTCTGGCGTCGGTTCTGAGGGCTAAGCTGCCCATAGTCGAAGGCCTCAGGGAAGAAGTTGTGCACCAGGGCACAGAAGGCCATCCCATCACTCCAGCTGGAGGAGAAGTTCTGGATGTCGACATGCTATAAGCCGTAGGAGGACTGGTCAGGACCCTGGGGGCAACTCCCCCCTGCTGTCTACCCCTCAGCATTCTGGTATTCCAGACCTAGGGCACTGGGCACAGAGAGGCCCTGTAGCTTGCACAGTGAGTGAATAGTTGGAACATAAGCCTCCTCCAAGTCAGCCTGTCAACTCCCATATTTGCGATTTCGAGGGACAGAGCTACTGAGAGGCCCAGCGCCACCCAGCTAAGGCTATGGTCATGCCTCATCACTCCTTCCCTCATTTAGAGAAATTGACTCAGGGCCTCCTACAGAGCAACAAGGAGGGGACTCCAAGAGTGGGATCCGGCCTTGAACCCTGCCCACCACCCAAGAGGCCCTGTTACTTCATCACTGATTCTGGAATCTAGGGCTTGCCTTGTGTCCTCTTTAAGCCTCAGTTTCCTCACCCCAAGAGCCCTTTCCACGTTCGCTGTGAGGCCACACAGTGGCGGGAAGTGTACTGGGGAATAGGATCTCTGCTAAGAGGGAGGTGCTGAGCGGAGGTCTGGGGAGGCCTCCAGGCCCCCTGGCCTCCCGGGGCTCACCTCGTAGCCGCGAGTCTTGGCTCGGCACCAGTCCAGCAGCATCTGCTTGATGCTGTTGGCGTTGGGGACGCCGAAGCTGGTGGCTCGCTGCACGGCTGCGCGGGGTCCGCCAGGGCTGCTGTAGGGCGGTGTCAGGACCAGGTCACACGACTATAAGGGGCATGCCTCGGTGGGCCCACCCAGTAGATTCCAGGCCCCGCCTTCCATGACCTTCGGGCCTTCGCACCATAGATCTAGCCGCGCGGTCTTCCAGCCTCTGCCGGGCCAACTATCAAGCCCCGCCCCTCACTGCCTATTAAGCCCCGCCCCCCACTGCCCAGCCCACTTCTGCAGCTCACCCGGCCGCGCCCTCCTTCTCCAGCTTCTCGATCATGGCCTTGCGCGCCTGGGAGGCTGAGGTCTTGGGCAGACTCTGCGCCTTCATCAGTTCTTTCTTCTTCTCGGCCTGGCGTTTCTCGAGCGCCGCCAGGCTGCCGGCCCGTGGGCTGGCCTGGTCCTCGCGGTCGAAGATGCTAGGGGTTGGGGAGGCGAATGTTAGGCAGGGAGAGGAGGGCTGCTCCCCAGCCTGGGCCACCACTCGCGAGGAGGAGAGGGGGTCTTGTAGCACAGTAGTATCTCCACTGCCACAAACGCCTGCCAGGGAAGGAGGCGTCCTCATCACACGCATTTCAGAGGAGTACACTGAGGCTCAAATGACAGCAAGGTTTTCAACAGGTTTCCGCCTCCTCCTCCCCTACCCACGAGGAGTTCTCTGAGAAGGCTCATTGTACCCTCAAGTTACAGGGGAGTTCAGCTTCTGGGCACTATCCGATAATAAAAATGATGACTAGCATAATAATAGTAATAATAATAATTCATCTCTGTTGATCCTTTCCTGTGTGCCATTTTAAACTTCACAAGAGCAGGGAGGGGCCTTACCAATTCCACTAAAGGTGAGGAAACTGAGACCTCTGGCAGTAACTTGCCTAAGATTTCAGAGGACGTGATGGGTGGAACTAGAACTTGAACAAGGTCTCTCTGACTCAGAGTCCCTGGACCCCTTTGGTTCTCATCCTGGATTCTGATCCTGTTCCTGATTTCTGCCAGCCCCAACAGCCTCTGTTACATGAGGGTACCCTCCTTTCTCATGGGGCTAAGGTATAAAGGTGCTGTGTGACCTGGGACATAGTTTGCAGATACTGGGAAGTGGCAGTGCCACCAGGCAGCTCAGTGTGGTACGTAGGCCTCTGTAAGGGCTCAATGCTATTGCGGCCACTCAGAGGTGTGAGCCCCTAAGCAACCCACTGGCCTCCCTGAGCATCCACCTCTCCTGTGGTGTGGTTGATAATAAAATGAGATCCCAAAGAGAGCAGGATCCTTAACTCCAACTTTGCCCCTCCCTGGCTATAGACCTAGTACCTCCCAGCATCCCAGTCTACCCCTCTGTTTTATTTATTTATTTATTTATTTATTTATTTATTTATTTATCTATTTATTTTTGAGACTGAGTCTCGCTCTGTTGCCCAGACTGGAGTGCAGTGGAGCGATCTCGGCTCACTGCAACCTCCACCTCCAAGGTTCAAGTGATTCTTGTGCCTCGGCCACCCCAGTAGTTGGGATTACAGGTGCCTGCCACCATGCCCGGCTAATTTTTGCATTTTTAGTAGAGATGAGGTTTTACCATGTTGACCAGGCTGGTCTCGAACTCCTGACCTCAAGTGATCTGCCCGCCTCAGCCTCCCAAAGTGCTGGGATTACAGGCAAGAGCCACTGTGCCCAGCCCACCCCTCTGTAAAATGGGTTTGCAGTTAGGTCCCCTGTGGCCCTGACTCCTCTATGGTCAGGGATTGGGTGCTGGTGCTCACCTGCCCATCTTCTTGGATGAGGAGGAAGAGGAGAAGGTCTTGGTTTGCATCATGGTGCTGCCACTGCCATCTGCAAAAAAGGGGAAGGGGCACCAGGTGAGGGCCTGGGCTGGACATCAGGAGATGGGATGGGAGGCTGTATGGAGGGGCGGTGATAGCCGCAGGCAGAGAAGAGAAAGTGACGGCACAGTTGAAGACACGGAGAGAGAGCTCAAGGAAGAGCCGGAGGAGGTGGGCGGACAGGCAGGCAGGCACAGGGCGACGCCAGGTGGCCTTACTCTCCGAGCGCCTCACGAAACTCGACTCCACTGTGGTGGTGCGGGCCGTCCGTGTGCCATCATCTGCAGGGGCAGAGGATGAGAAGGATGTGAAAGGCACTGGGGGCCGGGGGAGGATGTGTTCCCACCCTGAGCCCTGGGCCCCATTTGGCCCCTTACTGGAGTGGACGAGCCGCTCAGTCTTGGTAACAGTGCTGACAGCAGAGCCATCAGCTGCCCGCTGGCTGTGCCTCATGGTGGTCTCAGTGGCTGTGTTGCCGCGCCCCTCCCCTGGCCGGCCCCGTGCCTCCTGCAGCCGCCGTTCCCGCTCCTTGTCCCGCTGGTCTGGGCAGGGGATGCCCCATGCATGCGCAAAGGGGCCACCAACGCCCACACAGCACAGATGCACAGGTGCATGGGGCACACAAGATGGGGTGGAGGGTGGCTTGTTAGAAACATGAATGACACAGGTAACAAGGGCCTCTCTAGGAGCAGCTGGGTTGAGGGGACAGCCATAACTTGACAGGAAATGGAGTGTGGAAAGGGGTTGAGGGACTCAGGCAGAAACTAGAGAATACGGAATAGCTAAACTCAAAGGGGTATGGATCCAAGAAGGGAGTTTCTATAGGAATGCGTAGCTAAGTCAGGAGGGGTATCTAGATCTAGTGAGGGGGTAGCTGAGTCCAAGGAAGGAGAAGCTGAGTGAGGAAGTAGCTGGGTGGGCCATCTGTGGGTCTTTGGTTGGAGGAGAAGAGCAGCTGGAGGCAGGAATATTTAGATCCAGGAAGGGAGCAATTGATGGGATCTGAGAAGCAATCTGATCCAGGGGAAGAGGAGCTGGGAGAGAAGCTAGTGAAGGGGGTTAACTGGGCTTAAAATAGAAGTAGGTGGGTAGAGATAGAGACTGGGGTGGCCATCAGTGGGCCCTGGCAGAAGCAGCTAGATTCAGAGAAGGAGTAATTGAGAGTGTTTGAGAGGAGAAGCAATTGAACCCAGAATCTAAGGGAATGAATAGATGTGTCCAGGGAAGAACTATCTGGGGGAGGAAGTAGCTGTGTCCAGGAAAAGGGAAGCTGGATGGGGCAGAGGCTAGGATGGCCATCAGTGGACTTCAGGGAGAGAGGAGCAGCAGGGAGAAGGAGTATCTGGATTCAGGGAAGGAGTCGTTGACAGTACTTTGAGAGGCAACTGGATCCAAGGAGAGGGTAGCTGCGGGAGGGAGTATCTGGGTCTAGGAAGGAGAAGAGAAGCTGGTTGGGGAGAATAACTGGGGTCACCAGTGGGAGAGGAGCTAGGGAAGGAGCAGCTGGATCCAGCGGGGAATAGCCAAGGGAACTGCTGGGTCTAGAGAAGGAGAAGCTGGGTAGGGCAGTTATTAAGCTGGGGTGTCCACAAATGGACCCCAGAGTATGAGGGGAGCAGCTGGGGAATGGGGCAGCTGGATCTAGGGTAGGGCAACTGGCTCTCTACCTCTCTTCCTTTGTCGGAGCTCACGAAGTGCGGCCCGGATGAGCTTCCGCTCTTCAAAGTCCGTGCTCTGATCCAGCTGCATATAGAGCCCGTCATTGCCTACCTGGTGCCTGCTGGCCTCTGCCAACCCCCAGCCCACCGGATCTGGCCATACCATCTTGTCCAAGACTCCTTCATCCTCAATAGTCATCAGCTCCTCAGCGCTCAGAGGGTTCCGCCCCTCTGGTGATTTGCTCACTTGGGTCTGCTCAGCCCCATTGGCCGCTTCCACTGCTGCAGCGAGAGGCTCTGCTGGCTCTGGTTCCATCTGCAGGGTGGGGAGAGGGCATGGACTTTAAGCAGGGGTGTGGGTGAAACTCATCATGTCTCTAGTGGATAGGGGAGCAGATCCTAGGGTTGCTGGCACGCCTTGGAAATAACCACCAGCCTGCCAGCCTGCCTGCCCAAAGATGGCCATGTCAGCATCAGTCAGGGAAGAGGCACTGACAGTCTTGTTGTAGGGCTTCCCACGTACCCAGAATTGTATTAATACAATGGATAGTGATAATAATGATGATTTCTAGTCCATAGTAAGTGTTGTATAAGCACTAGGGATTTTACTGTCCCTATTTAACAGAAGGGAAGGCCGGGCGCAGTGGCTCATGCCTGTAATCTCAACAGTTTGGGAGGCCGAGGGGGGAGGGATCACTTGTTGCCAGCAGTTTGAGACCAACCTGGGTAACATAGCGAGACCTCATCTCTAAAAAAACAAAAATAAAAAATTAGCTAGGCATGGTAGTGTGCACCTGTAGTCCCACCTACTCAGAAAGCTGAGGTAGGAGGATTACTTGAGCCCAGGAGTTAGAGGCTGCAGAGAGCTATGATCACGCAGCTGCACTCCAGCCTGGGCAACAGAGTAAGACCCTGTCACAAACAAAACAAGACCAGAAAAAAAAAAAAAAAAACAGAAGGGAAAACTGAGGCTCAAGGCAGCTAACTGACTTGCCCACAGCCTCTCTCTAAGTGTGACGCAGCCTGGGATCTGAGCTGAAGGCAGCCTAACTCCTGAACCTCAGTTCATTTTGCTGCTTTGTTCCCAGCCCCCTCCCAGGCAGGCTCTGCTCTGTGCTGCCAGTTCCCGAGGCCTAGGTCCTCCTGGGCCAGTGCCCAGGCAGCACATGTTGCCCCCCATCTGCCTGCCACCTTGCCAAGACGGCTGGCCTGGGGCCTGTAGGCTCCTGACCAGGTGTCTGACTGGGGCTGCCCTGAGCCAAGACCTCTATGAAGCTCTCCTCTGTACCACCTCCGCCTGCCTTGCCCCTGCTGGAAACCATCCTCTAAGGAGTCTCTAGCCCTGCAGCCCTTCCAGGGCATCTCCCTAGCCCCTTGAAGACAAGGCCCCAAGCCAACTATTATGGCCCTTCCTCTCCTGGCAGGGCCTCTCTGTCTGCTATAAAGGTAAGGAGAGCCGAGGTGGCAGCTGTTTCAGGGAGGCTTGGTCTGGCTAGGGTGCAGGGCAGCGGGGAGCTGGGGGCTGGGGCCTGGGTCATGCCAGGGGCTGCCAAGGCAGCTGCCATGCATGCCTCAGGGCTGGAGCCTGGCACCCTCTTGCCCTAGTCTTAGAGCAGTAGTGCCCCAGTCCCCTGTCAAGATAGGTAAACTGAGGCTCAGAGAAGGTGGTGACATACCTAAAGTCATAGAGGAGGCAGAGCCTGGCTCAAAACCACCCCCTCCCACCAACCCAGAAGGACTTACGAGACTAGTGCTGCGGGTGGTGCTGGTGGAGGAGCGGCGGCGGGTGCTGAAGGCAGGTGGGTGGGCCACAGGGGTCCCAGCATCCTCGGCAGCCTGGAAGAGGGCCTCGGGGTCGGCGGCAGCCAGGAGCAGCTCGCTGGGCTCCAGCTCAGGCTCAAGGCCGGACACAAGTGGGACCCCCAGCCGTAGGCTCAGCACCTCCACCTGCCTGCTCAGGGCATCCAGCCGCCGGCTCAGCGCTGCTCTCTCTGCCCGCAGCTCTTCAGCTGCCCGGGCCACCGGCTCCACGGTGGCTACAGCTACCTCAGCTGCCTGGGTCACTGCCACCCGGCCTGCTTCAGCCACCGCCCGCAGCTCCTCCAGTGCCCGGCCCAACTGCTCCTCAAGGGCTGCGGCCAGCTCAGGCCCAGGCCCTGGTACCCCCGGCATGGTGCTGGTGGGGACTCTATGGGGGGTAATGGTGGGGCAGTGGCAGGGGCTGCTGCCTCTGGCTGACAGTGTCTGAGTCTTTGCAGCTGGTCTGAGGGCAAAGGCAAGGGCAGCGGGCCTGCCCCGCCCCTGCCTCCCAGCCCGCCACCAGCCAGCTGGAGCTGCAGCCCAAATAGAAACCTATTCTGGGCTCCTCCGTGGAAGGGGCAGTGGGGGAGGGGGGGGCCTGCCCAAGCAGGCGGATCGCCAGGCCTGGCTCTAGCCCTACAGAAATCATAGGCCTGCAGCATAGTAAGAATGCATGGGTTCTGAAGATCACTGAGATCAGGGCCCCATGCCTCACAGGTGGGGAAACTGAGGCAGGGAACAGGGAATGGACCTGTCTGAGCCACCATGTACATTAGCTGTGAGAATCAGTCTGCTGGACTCCAGAGCCTATACTCCTTTACCCTTTACCCTAACTCCAGCTGTTTTAGACAGCTGGAACAGATGGGGGAAATGGAGGCACAGGGAGGCAGGACTTTGAGTGATCTGCTACAAAAAGTGTCTTGGTCTGACATAAATGCTCTCTGGCCTGCCCATGGTGCTCATGTCCAACCACAGACTTTGAGCAAGCACATTATAGGCACGTCACCCTTTGGTTCCAGATGGGTAAACTGAGGCAAGTTGGTGTTGTCAGACCCAGGTCTCACTGTAGCACCTCCCATCCACCTCAAGGGCCTCAGCTGGTCCCCTTACCTCACCCCACATGATCCCTTGTCAGAGGGCAGCTGGATCCTGCTTTTTTGGAAAGGAAGGGTGCTTTATTTCCCTCACTCTCTCCGTCTCCCCTGAGAAGGCCCAAAGCTGGCTCTAGCCATCTCACCTCAGCCAAAGTTCTGTTCAGTCCCTGGTTTAGCACAGAGGGCATTACCTGGGCAGCTGGGTGGCCCGCTTGGGGATCCCTTTCCTGGCTGAGCTCCTGGCTAGTGGATCCTGGGCTTGGGAATGAATAATGGAAGGGTGCTGTGTATTCAGTTCCCAAGGCATCTGCTAGGCTGCTGCCTCACCTGATTGGCACCCCCCTGCCTGTCTGTCCCCCATCAGAGCTTCTGCCCAACCCCCACAGGGAGGCTGACGCAGATGCTAATCACTAATCTCCAATCTCTTAATGGGCCAGGCTGATCTTGGATGAGCAGATGAGCTGCTCTATACCTCAGGGCTGATGTCCAGTGTGGGTGGGTGCAGGGGCACTGGGGCTGCCACAGGAAAAGGGGAGGAAGCCCTTACCACCCTCTCTGAGCCTCCGTTTCCCCATCTATTCGCCAGGAATGAACCAACCAATTTTGGACTAAGGATCAGAGATCAGCATCTAGGAAGCTTAACGCCAGTACAGAGTAAGCTTCCAACACACTTAGGGGCTGATATGCTAGGGTCTGGCCTTAGCTCTGCCACCGACTGGCTGTGGTCTGTAAGCAGCCACCTTCCCTCTCTGGGCCTCGGTTTCTCTGTGTGTGCAGTAGGGGAGGAGCAGAGGAACCATGCTAGCCCTATACCCTGAAGCAGTATATGTGAGGCTGACGGATGGTGAAGCTGGTGGGGTGAGGAGGGGCTCACCTTGATGCTGCAGCCTCCTCGGCTACTGGGGGGGGCATGGCTGAAGCTGGTGACGTGAGTGACACTGCCCAGCCGAGCCAGGGTCCCAGGGCTGTTGACACGGGTGATGGTGCTCTTGCCCCCGCTACTGGTGCTGAGTAGGGTTGGGGGCGCCCGCAGCCCCAGTGTCAGTTCTGAGTGGGGAGAAAGGTGGCTGTCAGGAGGATCAGGTGGAGTGAGGGCAGTGCCAGACAAGGTTGATAGTGCCCTCGCTCCCAGCACACCCTTTGGAGACACCCTGAGCCCTGGCCACAGCACCTGTCCTGAATGCAGAAGTGCGGTTGCAGGCACTCATCCCCATTGGGGAGGCAGTGGGGGGTGCCTACCTGCCCTCTGGTTGCCTGTGGGCAGCAGCACCCGGCCTGTGGAGGCCTGGCCACGGCCGTCCTTGATCTCGATGGTGAATGTGGTCTTCATACTGCCCCCTGGCTCGGTGGTGCCAACAGCCACGGGCAGTGGGGCACCAGGCTCCTCTGAACGTGCCACAGGCCCCCCTGCTCTGTTTTCAAGGGGCCTAGCAGCCAAGCCCCGCCCCCTGGGGCCCTCCTCCTGGGGGCAGCTTCGAAGCTGGGCCAGGGGCTGGGCTACTCTTCGTTGCTCCTTGCTGAACCGGGAGGAGGTATCACTGGGGCCCCGAGAGGAGGAGCCGCTGGAGGAGGAGGCAGGGGTGGTGCTGGTGAGGGAGGGGCCCAGGAGCCTTGCGGGTGTCAGGGGACTTAGGGCAGCCCGGGATGTGCCATCCTGGAGCCTAGCAGCCATAGGAGAATCAGATGTGAACTTGTGGACACGGTCCCGCACAGAGCCAGCCCGCTGGAACGAGGAAGGTCCGATGGCAAGGCGGGTGGACTCTAGAAGGAACAGGAGGGCTGTCAGTGACTGGGAGGGACAGGGTCTGCCCAGATCCTAGGCAGGGTGAGAACAGGTAGTACCTCGGTTCTGGGCTGGCTGGCGGGGGCTGAGCACCGACAGGGAGCGTTGGCAGGGTCGGGGTCCAGCCACGTCTGGCAGGTTGGGGAGGGGGTGATGGCCATGTGGGGAAAGAGAAAAGACAGGGGATAGTGGGTGTCCACCTCTCATAATCCTCTCCTCTACACCTCCCTAGCCTCCCACCCTTTCCTATACTCAACCCCACCCCACCTCTCCATCCCCTCTTGGATCTCCCACACTCCGGCATCCCCACTCGGCTGCATCTCTCCTACAGGCACCTCCTTCTCCTCCCACACTGACCCTAGGATGACTTGGACACTCCTGGGGGCCGGGCAAGGCTTAGGCCGGAGGAAGGGTGCCCAGATCCTTCCTGCAGATGGGGAGGGGGGACAGCCCCCCTGGCCAGTGCTGCCCACAGCTCCAGCTGGGAGATGGGTGGACTCCCTTATTGGGGAGAAGAATGTGCCTGAGGCCCATTGCCTTTCAAGGCTGCAGGGGAGGCCTCTAGCCATGGGGGTGGAGGGGCAGGCTGGCCTAGCTGGGGGCGGGGACACTTCAGGGGTGGGGTGCAGTATCAGGGACTGCGCGGACCTGAGGAAGCTGGAGCTGCCAGGCACAAGAGTCCATTCTCTAGGCAGGGAAAGGGAGGTGGGGGAGGGGAAGGCAGATGCCTGTGACTACCCCTGCTGGGACCCTCACCTGCTGTCTTGGTGTCAGAGGGGCCTCTGGTGGGGCTCTGGGCAGCAGGGGTCTCTTTGGGGCCAGACAGAAGCTGCAAGGGAGAAGAACACGGCCTGAGCAAGGCCTGACTCCCAGACCCGCTCACTTGCCTGGCATCCCTGCCCCTCGTCCAGACTCACCTTGTTGACCACCTGGCCCTCAGTGCTGGGAAGCGTTGGAGACTCCTGAGGCTCAGGGCTGGTGGTCTTAGGTGGGCTGGGGAGTGGCTCTGGGCTGCCTGGAACCTCAGCTGTAAGGCACTGGGCCTCGGCAGGCTCCAATGGAGGCTCAGGAGAGGCAGGTGTGGGTGAACTGCTGGGTGAGGCAGGTGAGCTGGATGTGCTCCCAGGTGGGGCTCGCAGCAGGAGTGTCACTGTGGTCACATCCTGGCTGGTGCCTTCAGGGGTGGGGGTTGGCTTTGAGACCTCTGCCTGCTGTTCCTGTTCCTCTCGCTCTGGCACCTGTAAGGGACCCATAGGATGCAACCAAGGCTCCCTAGGTCTCGAGTCCCACCCCCACCACTGAGGGCCAGGCTGGCAAGTGCCCAGGGCAGGGCATGCAAAGCAGAGTGGTGGGGCATGGCTTCCTGTAGGCACACCTGCGGAAGCACTGGCACTGGCATGCTAAGGGCAGTCTCTGATCCCCACTTCCCAATCTCTTGGCACTACCTAGCCAAAGGGGTTCAGAGAGCACCAGGTCCTGATGTCAGTGGGTGGGTATGGCAGGAGACCTACTGGGGACGGGAGCCTTAATAGATCCCTGGAGTGGAGGTTCCTGACTCCTGGCCTCAGCCTGGTTCATCTGGAGTGGGAGTGGGGTCCTGCCAGGACCGTGGACCCAGCAGCCTCTGCTGGCCACTTAGGGAACCTGCATGGCCTGACCTGTCACCCACACTCTGGAGAAGAGTGAACTGTGAGCCAGCTGGGGTCTGACATTCAGGCCCCATAAGCCAAGGTAAAGATGTGGGCTGTGTGGAGGGTGAGGGGCAGCCCTGGGACGGGTTGAAGCAGGGGAGGTGCCAGGGCCAGATTTGCATTTCTGGGAGATCCCTCTGGCTGCTAAATAGAGGCTGGACGGCAGGGGTGGGCCCCTTACAGTCAAATACCAGCCTAGCAAAGACACACAGGCACTCTGTGCTACTGGCATCCGTGGGCACAGGACACTGGGCCACCCTCCCACCCTCCTTACCTCACACTGTTCCAGCCTGTGTGCCGCTCGCCCCTTGCTGTCCTCTCTTGAGCCACTGTTGGGACGCCCGCTGCACAACCTCCCAGCCAAGGTGGCAGCTGGAAGGGAAGGAACAAGTAGCAGGTGAGTGGCGGGGAGGTGCTGTGGACAACAGACAGCAGGGCAGGGGTGGGGCTGGGACAGGTCACATACCCTCAATCTCCTGAGCCCGTACGCGGCGGATGGCAGCTCGGATCAGCTTGCGCTCCTCATACTCACCAGCGCTTCGCAACTGTGGGTGAGAGGCAGGCTGCGGGTGTTGGGCTGTGGAATCCAGGTCTTCACCTGCCCTGCCCCCATCCTCTGCCCCAGCCTGGGCCTCACCAGTGCAGTCAATTCCTCTACATCGTTCATGGACTCCAGCTGCCCTGCCAGCCGTGCCAGGGCAGCCTGCTGCTCAGCTTCCCGCTGCTGAGAGCTGCAGAGACATCATGACTGTAACCACCACTGCCATGGCCAGGTCGTGGAGGATGTGGGCTAAGGGTAAGAGCCAGAACAGAGTACCCAGAACCTTGGCAGAAGGGCATGTGGCTGTGCACACCCTCTGCACAGATACACATATGCCCATGGACGTGGGCACTAATACCACACACTCAAACATGCTGTCTACACCAGCACAGCCACGACGCCACAATCAGTACATGCTCCATGCCCACAAACATCTGTTTTTCCAGAAGCGTGTGCAGAACGCCTGCCATTGGCACATGCACTTGTGCTCATGCCTGCCTGCACACATGAGCTGAGCCGGGGTGCACACTCACCCTCTCACCCGCATGTTCCACCCCCCACTACTCACTGCAGCCAGTTCTCCTTGTTGTCCTGCCGCTCGGCACGGAAACGCTTGGATGCCAGGGCCTCCTCCTCGCGCTCCAGCTCCTGCCGCTGCAGTTCCCGGATGGCTGAGCGGATGCGCCGCCGCTCTGCCAGATCCGCTGTGACCTCCAGCTGCAGTGGGGGCGAGGGGCAGGTCATTTTCACTGCCAGAGGCGGAGGGCTGGCACCAGCTGCCCACGGCTCTGCCTGGGGCACAATGTGTGGCCTGTGTCCATTCCCCATGTCCCAAGCTGTTCACATGCCTGCCTGCCCACGCAGGGTCCTGGGGGTAGACCTAGCCCACTGTTTCAGGGATCTTGGGGAGCCCACTTTGCATTGTGGTTCACAGAGCACACAACTGAGTGGACAGCCAGAAACTGCCCACTTGTGCCAGGTGCCAAGCCAGGCACTGCTTTCTACGACTCGATTCCTGCCCCTCAGAGCCCAGATCCCCAAAAGCCAGGGAGCTATTGCAGGAGGAGGAGAAAGGCCACCCTGTGGGCCACTAACAGGATCCCTAGAGGGAAAGGTGACAGCTGAAGTCCACCCTCTGAGCAAGGGAGGCTCCCATGGTCTAGTCACCAAACACCACAGCCCAGCTAGGGGTTGACTGCTTCATCCACAGATGGGGACACTGAGGGCAGGTGCTCAGGAGTCCTGCCTGGCTAAGGGCTATTGTCCCCACTGCACTGGCCTGGCCCTAGCCACCATCGAAGGAGCCAGGGCGCAGAGTGGGAGGGCCAATCCCCCAGACATATAAGGTGGCTGGCACTAGGGGTCACCCCAGGGCCTTATAGAGGGCATCCCTGGGTGACAGGTGCTTCTACCGGTTCTCAATCCCTCGGTTCCTGGGAAATTGGGGGTGACTGGTCTAACCAGGTTCAGGAAAGAACACCTTCTCTGGAGTGAGTCAGCCAATCCTGTTGCCTGCCCCACATCTCCACCATGTAGAGCCACCTGCTACATACAGATCCTCCGTGGCTCAAGGCAGAGAGGACTGGCCCAGGGTTCCCCTGGAAGATAGTGGCAGAGATAAGCCTCCAGTGTGGGTCTGATAACCAGATGGGAGCCAGTAAAGGTGGCATGATTTCCTTTGTCCCCACCCCCCAAATCATTCAGGGGTAGGGCCAAAGAATCCTCTATCATCTCCCTTTTTAGCGCCGCCTGTCATTCCTTTCTGCTTAGTGGGAAGGCCAGGTGGCAAGGTTGGGGATGGGATGGAGATAGTTTTCAGCAGGGAGTGTGGGCCGGCCCAACTCAGCCATGAGCCAGCTTGTCCTAGTCTGAAGAGAGCAGGGAGAGTCTTGGGGGAAGAGCCCTCCAGGCTCCACATTCCTGAGGAATTATGAGAAGGCCCCCTGAAACTCAGGCCAGAGCCCCTAGTTGGTTCCAGCCCCAGTCCAATCCTGGCTGGGTGATCAAGGGCATATGCCTTAAACTCTCTGTCTTGGTTTTTTCATTTGCCAGTGGGTGGGGTTGGGAACAGTGACTTGGGCTCTCCTGTACATAGCTGCAGTTGCAATAAGCATCACCCCCATACTTGGTTCTAGCCAATCAGGAGGAGGGAGAGAGACGAGGGGGCAAATGGGAAGGGCAGGATACCCCGAGGCATCAGTAACATTTATGGAGAGCCTGTGAGTCAAACCCTGTGCTGAGCTCCCTACTTGTCCTAAGCCCACAAAAACCCTACATACTGTGTTATTCCCATTTGACAGATGAGGAGATTGAAGTCCAGGGAGGAGATGTGATTTGCTCATGGTCAAATGACCTGAGCCAGGATTTGAACCCAGGTCTCTCTGACTCCAGGGCCTGCCCTAGACTGAAGACAGCTCTGCTATTGGGGTCTGTTTGTCATGGTGGGGACCTCAGGGATCCTGGCACTGTGTTGGAGACCCCTCTAGCCTGGACTAGAGATGCTCTGAGGCCTAAAGAGATCTTATAGCAGAGGTGGGGGGAATGAGGCGCACTCCCCAGCCCCCGGTCCTGGCTGTGTCTCAGGCCTAGAGCCTTCTGTGGTACATTTGGAGGCTGGGGGCCGGAGGGGACAGAGGGTAAAGAGGCCCAGAGGGGCAAGGGCTAGCCTTTTGTCTCCTAGGTCCCCATTCTCAGTGCTCTGGGATCTGAGATGGGGTCCTTGTCTCTGACAAAAGCCTGATGTAGGAACTTGGCCACCTCTACAACACAACCCTGGGAGCTTCAGTGTCCCCATCTGGAAAATGGGAGCCTCCCTCTGATCCCCCAAAGTGGGTGGGCAAGGCTGGAGACTGACAACCTTATTCCACTGGTCACCCTCTCGCACGACCCTTCCCTTTGGGCCTGGAGGCAAAGGTTGGACCACAGTGTCTCCTCTGTGTGTCCCGAGTTCCACCCTCCCAGGCCCCACCGCTGTGTATGGAGGGAGCTGTGGGAGGGAGGGAAGGAAGTACAAAGCGCCATTGTCTACCGAGGGGGAAGGGGAAGGGGATGGGGCGGTTTCCGAAACTGCCCAGTGAAATTCTCCCGGGAGGAAAGAGGGTGCTTCCTCCCCCTGGGGGGCCGGCTCTCCGTGTACTCTCTGCCCACGCTGCTGGGAACGCCTGGCAGGGCCTGAGGTCTCACTGGGCCTCAGTCTCCCCAACAGCACAACGGAGGGGACTCTCCAGACCCTCAGTCCCAGCTCCCCCAGTTGCCCATGGGGGTCCCGCCGGCGGTGGAGCGAAGCCTCGCCAGGGGGCGCTGAAGGCCTGCAGACTCTGCGACCGCCCTCTCTCGCAGGGCGCCGCCCTCGCCTCGCCCACCCAGCCTCGCGCTAGGCGCCGAAGGGGGAGGCAGGTAGGAAGACACCCGCTACCGCCTGCTTCAGTGTCCCGATCTAAAGGGAAGAAACCAAGGTCCCCAGGACACCCAGCTGAGTGGCGGAGGTCGAACTCGAACTCGGGACCGAGGCGGAGGGCGTCCCGGCTGGTGCTGGAGGGGCACGCGGCGTGCAAGTCCCCGGGCGCCCCCATTCCGCCCATCCCCCGCCCAATCCTCAAGAATGTGCGGGAGCCGGGGCCGGAAGCGACTGCCCGCGTCCCCAACTCAGCCAGACGCTGGGGCGCAGGGCGGACGGAGCGGGCCCAGCTTTTCCTTATAAGGCCCGGCCCCGCGGGGAGGAGCCTGGCTCGGGACGCCCCCGTTCTTGCCACGAGGCCAGCGGGGGCCGGGCCGGCGCGCGGGGCGCAGTAATGGCGGGCGCCGGGTGCTGGAGGAGCCGCTCCCGGGGTCGGAAAGGCTTCGAGCGGCACCGATCCTGAGACCGGGGCAGGTTCTCATCTGTCCTTTCCCAGAGATTCAACCACTGCTCCAGCTTCTTCTCGGAAACTCTTTTCCAGCGCCGCCTGAGCCTCGCATGAGAGAGGGAGGTGGCGGCTGAAGAACCCTGAGCCTGCCTGTGGACACCTTGAGATGAGGATGCGCGGGATCCTGGCCTGGCATTCCCTCTTTTTGGACCGCGCTGCCTCTACGACCCCCACTGGGACTTGGACTTCCTGAGGGGAGGTCAAACTGCCTGGTGGGCACCTTTGGAAACCCAACCCCATCCCCTCCAGGCTGCACACATCCTGCGGTGAGAGTGGAGCGGCAGACACCCAGAGAGTCTAATGCACTGATTCGAGAACATACAGGCAGAGTGCCTTGGGGAGGTCATGGCAGCAGCTGGGCACTGCCCAGTGGCTGGGCTACGCTGGTTGGTTCCAGCCTCTGCCTGCAGGGGAGGGTATGAGAGTGGGGTGGGTCACTTGTCTTCTAGGTAAGGTAAATCTTTACCCCCATGGACAAGGGTCAGGGACTGGGGAGATGGAACTCCTCTGGCCCCTCCTCCAGGTCAGGCTGCCTGGCCTTGGGGGTTGGGGAAGGAGCCCTGCCCCACTGGGTTGCCCTACAGCCTCTCTGTGCATGGGGGTAGACAGGGCTCTCAGGAAGAGGAACAAGAAAGGGGATGGAGTAGGCTCATCTTTCCTCCACCTGAGATCTGGTCCATGCCTCATTCTGTCCCCATGCCAACTCTAGGACCTAGAGCTTGTGTGCACACACATCTCCCTCCCCACCTCCATTTTACAGGTAGAGGAACTGAGACTCAAGAGTAGAAAAATGAGATGAGAAGCCACAGAATCCACAAGGGCCCACAAAGCCTGTCTCTCTCTTATGGCCTTGTCCAGCCTTGACTTTCCCAGGACTCTGGTCCCCCGTGGCCCACTATGGGGTTGGGATTTTGGCACAGCTCCTTCTTAGATGGGTGTCCTTGAGCAGGTGATTTCAACTCTTGAGTTGCAGTGCCCAGGCTTTCAGAGCTACTGTGATTATTCTGTGACATGGTATACCCAGTACCCAGCCTGCCCCCTACCAGGCCTTGGCATTATTAATCATTGCTGCTACTATTATCACTGGGCCAGTTTCCAGGGGTGGGCACTGCCCCAGCTATTGCTCTGGAGAGGCATATCCAGCCTCCCCACACCTGTGGCTGCATATGGGCGAGTCCACAGCAGTTACTGTTTAAACAGGTGGTGGCTGTGGAGGGTTGGGAGGGACTAGGCTTCAGCACCAGGCATGGACAGGCACATGCCACAAGGGTCTCTTCATCAGCCACATGGAACTGGCCTACCCCTGTTCCCATGTCCCCCTCCTCCTGACCTTTCCCCCATCACTTCTTCCTGTCAGCTGAGAGGTACCCTGGATTGACCCTGCCTCTCTGGCTTGGCTTTCCTGTCCCCACAGTGGGTGATGGGGCCACTTACCAGCTTCCGAAGGGCTCCCTCATCCAGCCCAGCTAAGGCCTCGTCTGCCATCTCGCCCCTAGCTCCGTCGGTTCCTTTCTGGTGAGATCCCCAGTGCCTGTGGCACCTGTCACCAGCTCAGAGAATTCTGCAGGGGACAGACATGAATCAGGCATGCTGGGGCTTCTAGAAACCACAGGCACTTAGGCTCTGTGCCTTACTTTCCCTTTCTAACCTAGGAGCGTCCATTCCTGTCCCATCCTGTAATGTGGCTCCTGGCTGGAAGTTGCCCTCTGCCCTAGGGTGGTTTGCTGGAAAACTCACCAAACCCAGGGTAGGGGGTCTCTGGTTCCAGCCCTGCCAGCTTGGCCGCCAGTCTGCTGTGTGGCCTGGGATGGATTCTCATCCTGTCTAAACCTCAAACAGGGAGGGCAGGGACCTGGATTGAGAAACCAGGGCCCGGCAAGACCCACCCAAGCTGTGCTCACCACCAGGGGGTGCACTCCAGTCTCCAGTTTCCTGCCCCACCCACCCATCCCCAGGGCCTACCCAGCCCCCACCCACTCTGCAGCCTCAGCTTCTGGCTGTGGGCTGAACCCATAGTTCTTGCTGCCACCACCACTGTCATTCCCCCAGGTATAGGAAGGTACACTGTGTCTTCCGATTTTTGGAGCCAGCTCTGCTGTTCAGACCTCCTGAAGCCAGGTGTCCAGGCACCCAGCACCTCCTGCCAATTCATACAGAATTCAATTCCCCACCTGGAAGGGCTTTCAGAAGGTGACCTGCCCAACCTCCGGATTTCAGGCAAACTGAGAGGATTGGAGACGGCCAAGGATTTGTCACCAAGCAAGGAGGAAGCCAAAGACTTAGAGGACAGAGAAGGATGTAATCAAAATCTTCGTCATCTCCAGCTTCCGAAGCTCCCTTCCAAAGTGCCCTCAAGGGCCTGGAACACTCTCAGTGACAGAGGCAAGAGCCCCATCTTGCCCCAGTGCTGCCCATCAAAATGTACCCCTAAATCCTGGCCCAGCCTCCCAGCGCAGATCTCTCCTTCCTCCTGTAGCCCCAACTAATGTCTGTCTGGAATTTGAGGGGCCCTGGTCTGGCACACTGTGGATGCTTAGTTAATGTATGGTGACTGACTAATGTATGGCCCCAGGACTGCTCCCTACCTCCTGTTGATTCATCTTTCAATCATCCCTTCCCTCTCTTCAGAACAGTCACTTGGGAAGTCACCCCATACAGTGCATGGGTGGGGGGGCGGTGAGGTTTACCGCTCCACACAGTT
Source organism: Symphalangus syndactylus (assembly GCF_028878055.3). Classification (NCBI taxonomy): domain Eukaryota; kingdom Metazoa; phylum Chordata; class Mammalia; order Primates; family Hylobatidae; genus Symphalangus; species Symphalangus syndactylus. The sequence goes on from NC_072440.2 coordinate 67,491,671, forward strand.
GGGGTGTGTGGGTCCCAGCCTGTTCAAGTCACCGCTTGCTCCTCCTCCCATCCTGGTAGGCTCAGAGGTGTCAACCTCCCAATCTCTGCCTGTTAGGATCCTTGCCTCTTACCTAGTTACTCTGTCTGGATTAAACCTCTTCAAGACTGTCCAGTGCTCACCAGCCTTAGGTTCTGCGGACATTCTGACTCCCCCCATGTTTTTTCTTCTAAGGGGCAAGTGTCCCTAATGCCTAATCTAGGATACCCACGGGACTATAAGAAGATCCCTGCCGGTGCCCTTCTCCAATCCCATGGCTCTCTGTCACACAGTCTGGGGTCGCCGGACATTGTGAGGGGCCTCAGGGTTCTGTGGCAGCTTCCCCAGGGTTTCTGCCGCCACAGACTAGCGACCCTGTGGGGCGTGGAGTCTCTTAGGAATCCGCGGGCGTCTTCCCCCAACAGTTTCGGAACTTTATCCCATGGCTTAGAGCTCTCCTATGGGTGGGGGCTCCTAGGTCTGGACGTTCCAGAACTCCTGTCTAGACATCCGGGTTCCACCCCCGGACACGTTGGGGCAGCACCAGGATCCCCCCCGAGGTCCGCACACCCACCTCTCAGTCCAGCCCACCCGTCCGGCGCAGGCTCGGCTTAGCTCTTTCGGGACCCGACAGATGGATTAGACACGCGCAGGCGGGAGGAGCCGCGACCCGGTGTCCGAGGCCCGCTCAGCAACCGTCCCCTGAATGCTGCGGAGAGCTGCCAGTCCAGCCGCGCCAGCAGCCCGGCCGGCCCCGCCCCTCCCCGACGCGCCAGCCAATCCTCGATTGGGTGCCTCCCACTCTCGTGCCCCATTGGAAAAATTCAATTTGACGGCCACGCCCCGAGAGGAGGGCCCCGCCCCTCGCGGGCCAGGGAGGTAGGAAATTGGAGTTTTGGGGTCGTCTGCCTCGGTGGCTTTAGCGAGTCGGGTGGGCATCGGCAGGGGGACGCAGGCTCTGCGCCAAGTCGGGGAGGGCGCCCCGAGCCGAGGTAAGTTTCCTGGGGTCGTAGGAGTCTCAGAGCCTTCAGGACAGCCCCTCTCCGCCCTCCTCTTTGTTCCTGAGACCACGTCCCCTCCCTCGACTCCATCCCTTTCTCGCGTCAGTGTTTAAGCTGGGCCGCCGTCCCTAGGGTGCTTTCGGGACACCTGGTCTGAGCCACCTCAGAGCAGGGACTGAGTGACTGGCAGCACCTTGACCCTGTGTTGGAGTGCCGGGACCATCTCAGGTGGAGCAGGATCAATCACACAGCACGCCTCCCCCAGCCCACACACCTTTGAACAGACATTGCGTTCTTGTAGCATGCTTCTACCTTCCAAGCCCTGAGAGTCTGCCTTTAGGAGCGCCGGAGTCCTAAATAGGGAATATGGAGTCCAGGCTGTCATTCAGCAGAAGGGGGAAATTGAGGCCCAGAGAGAGCTGACATGTCCAAGACCAAACAAGGAATCAGCCAGGGGACCCAGGAGGTCAGACCCACAAGGGAAAGCTATTCCATCTTCAGTGCCAGAGGCCCTAAAGCCACCCTCGGGTCTCCACGGAGACCAAAGTGGGTGGAGTTGGGAGGATGGGGTCTGGAGCCCTGTCAAATAAAAACAATAACAAATCATTTATTTTGTATTTGCCATGTGCCAGGCATATAATGCCCATAACAAGCACATGAGACCATGACTATTGCCCCATTTTACGGATGAGGACAACAGCTGATAAGTAGTAAAGCTGTGATTCATACCCAGCACCTTCTGAGTCCAGACTCTGCTTTTAACCACTATAATGTGGGATTCTGGGGAGGTGGTTTCAGCCTGTTGCCCCAGAAGAGCCCCGGTTCAGGTCCTCGGTGACACCCCCAGCCCCCATCTAAGGAAAGGCCCAGTCTCCACATTGACAGTCTTTTCCATGTGTCATTTCATTTCATCCCCACACCCCTGAAAAGTGGTCTCATTTTACACATCAGAAAACCAAGGCACGGGCCAGGTGCGGTGGCTCACGCCTGTAATCCCAGCACTTTGGGATGCCAAGGCAGGTGGATCACCCGAGGTCAGGAGTTTGAGACCAGCCTGGCCAACATGGCAAAAACCCCATCTCTACTAAAAATACAAAAATTAGCCGGGCAAGTGGCATGCAGCTGTAATCCCAGCTACCTGGGAGGCTGAGGCAGTAGAATCGCTTGAACCTGGAGGCAGAAGTTGCAGTGAGCCGAGATTGTGCCACTGCACTCCAGCCTAGGAGACAGAGCAAGATTCTGTCTCAAAAAAAGAAAAAAGAAAATCAAGGCACAGAAGAAAGCGACTTGTCAAGTCTACACAGCAGGAGAGGCAAACAGCTCACTTCGGAGGACATAGTTCAAGGTCCTAGGCTTTCTCTACCTGGGCGAGATGCCACGTTATTATCCAGAACGAGGGTCAGGCGTCCTCTAAGGCCAATTCTAAATACTTCAAAATTCGCGCGTCCCTTGGGACCTCCCCTTCATGCAGGGCACACCTAGGCCACCTCTGATTTTCAGGGCCTGCCTGAATGGCAGTCACCAGCTCCAATGAACGGCCTGCTTTGTGCTAACGCCCTCCTTTCTCCCTGCCCTCCTGTAGGCTAGGAGGAATGGTACAGGTGAGTTCCTCCATGCTTGGATTTACTGTCTGGCACATGTGCTCACTAGCCCTTGGCCCTATGGAAGGGATGTATGGGTCCTGCCCCTTCAAGCCCTTAGTGCCTGGGTCCACCTCCAGACATGCCCGCCTGCCTCTTTGTCTTCCTGTCTGCAAGGGAGCGGGGGTGATCTAGAGATCAAAGGGCAGTCCGGTACAGTGCTAGGGAAGTTTACAGCTACAGCCGAGGAAAGAGTAAACATCCCGTGATGAGGGCCCCAGCATTTGCTGAGCACCTGTTGCATGTCAGACGTGGGGCTCCCATTACTCCCAGGTGACAACTGTGCAAGATAGGTACACTCTGATTCGACAGAGGAAGCTGAAGCTCAGGGAGGTGAAGGCACCTTGGGCTAGTAAAGGCATTCAGACTAAAGTGGAATTCTGCCTGATGCTGAAGCCCCTTCCCTCCACTTTGCTGCCACTAGGATGGGAGAAGCTCTGGAAGACTTCTTAGGGAAGTGGCGTATAAACTGTGTCACTCTTGTTTTTTTTTTTTTTTTTTTTTTTTTGGAGACAGGGTCTTGCTGTGTCCCACAGGCTGGAGTGCAGTCGCATGATCACAGCTCACCGTGGCCTCAAACTCCTGGCTCAAGCAATCCTCCCATCTCAGCCTCCCAAGAGGCTAGGACTACAGGCACACACCACCATGCCCAGCTAATTTTTAAAATTCACCCCACACAGAAGAGGGGGAAAGGCATGAAAGGGCATTTGTGGCAGAGGAACAGTGTGAGCAAAGACCAATAGTCTGAGAAAAGGAGGAGGATAGGCTGTGGGTGGAGCAGGAAATGTGGGTGCTTCTCTTTGTGAAGGATTCTGAATGCCAGGTGAGCAGGATGAATGTATCTTGTGGGCACCAGAGAGGCCTGGGCCTCAGCCTGCCCCCTGTAAAATGGAGTGATTAGACTGGTCTGCTTCAGGCCTTCCTAGGGCAAGGGACTGTCACAGAAAGGGTCTACTCTAGGGTCTTCCAGGTTCAACCCTGGAAAGGCAGAATGGGAAGTGGCTGAGCAGCTCAGAGGCTAGGGGTAATATTTTGCCCCAGAACCCAAGTCTGAGAATGACTATTTTACCAAGCTGTCTGCATTGCATCCCTAAGTCACCCTGGCTAACCCTCCACCCAGTCAGCGTCCTGCAGAGAAAGCCAGGCCTGGGGTCAGAAGGCAAGAAGGGTGATGGGTGTCTTACCCCTGGCTCCACCCTAGGTAAGGCTTGGCCCTCTTGGAGCCTCAACTTGCTCATATGCACAACGGAGGAGCTGTGCCTTGGGCTCTCTAAGCCTCCTCTCCCCAGGACAGCACTGCCATTCTGGAGACGGGAACAGCATTAGCAAAGGAATGGAAGTAGGATTGTGAGGACCTTGTTGGGCAACAGACAGGCAGGTGAGGCTGGAGAATGGAGTCACTAGAGGTGGATGGTTCTTGTTGGGGTTGGCTGGATCCAAGGGCTATGACCTTCCTCCTTATGTGCAGAACTGGATGCGCCCTAGGTCATGGCCAGCAGCCCTCGGAGTGGGACTGAGGACCTGTTGGGAACCAGTTTGGCAAGGCCATCATCTCCATGATGTCATCCAGCTGCTGTGTTCTCTGGGCAACAGTGCCAGGCAAACTTCCGGCCTTGCAGGAGAAGGGGCCTCAGATGCCCACTGGGCAGCAATGAATTCCAGGAGACCCAGCCTCACAAACGAAGGAGAGGAAAGGGGCTGGAACAGGAAGGAGAGAGTTCTGGATGTGCCAGCCTGGACCTCTTTAGACTTCTGGGAGTCCCTGATGCCTGGGCGCAGGGAGTGGGGGTCTAGGCTCATAGTGGGACACTATGTAATTGCTACCTGATGAGTTGGACACTGGCTCCTGATCATGCTTATACTACATGTGTGGCAATTTTGTTACCACTATGACCTTCACAGCTTGAGTCCTGTGAGGTAGGACCACCATTATACAGATAAGGAGACAGGCTCAGAACACTCGTTCTTTTGGTTTTTTTTTTTTTTTTTTTGAGACAGAGTCTCACTCTGTCACCCAGGCTGAGTGGAGTGGCACAACCATGGCTCACTACAGCCTTGACCTCCCAGGCTCACAGTGGGACTACAGACATGTGCCACCATGCCCAGCTAATTTTTTTATTTTTTATAGAGACAAGCGTCTCCCTATGTTGCCAGGGCAAGTCTCGAACTCCTAGGTTCAAGCAATCTGCCTGCCTTGACCTCCCAAAGTGCTAGGATTACAGGCGTGAGCCACTGTGACCGGCCAGAACATTTGTTCTTAATCACTATATTCTACCATCCACCATTTGGAAGCTCCGCTTGGATGAAGCCTGAGCACTGGGCCTCAGTCTGCCCATCTGTAAAATGAGGGGGTTTGACTGGCCTCCTTCAGGCCCTGCTGGGGCAAAAGACTGTAACGAGAAGGGTCTAGATTCTTCCAGGTTCAGCCCTGGACTGGCAGAGTAGGGAGTATCTGGAGCAGCTCAGGGGCCGAGGGTATTTTGGCTCCAGAGTCCAGTCCGAGAAAGAATATTTTACCAACCTGTCAGTGTGGGATCCCAGCAAACCCTTCTCTCTACTTCTGAACATAGCACCTGAATCTTGGCATCACAGAGTCCTAGATACCCACCTTATGGTTCAAATAGGTAACTGAGTCCCAGAGAGGACAAGGGACAGGCTTCAGGTAGTGCAGCAAATCAGGAGCAGAGCCATTCTGCATCCCAGATTCTCAACCTCCCAAAACTTTGTTTCCTCCTCAGGGCCTGGCACACTTAAGCATGAAATAACCAACACATATTGAGTGCCTACAGCATACCATGCACTCATGTAACCATCACCACAGCCCTATAAAGCAGATGCTAATGTTCTGTCCCTTTTATGGGCAAAGAAACTGAGGCTCAGAGAGGGCACGTCATTTGTCCAAGTTGACACTGCATGTTGGTGGTAGGGAAGGGATTTGAACCCAGGTATATAGGCCCTTCCCCCTCAGCAGATCCAGTAAGCCTCATTGGAGGCATGAAGACCTGTAGACAGCAGGGTGGATGGCTCCCTTGCCGGTTCTGAAGGCGCGCACTGTCCAATTCAGAGTTTCCACGCAGGCCTGGCCTCTCTGGGGCAGGCAGAAAAGTGCTGAGGCTGCAGAAGGGCTCTGAATCTTCCCAGAGGAGGCGGCCACGGTGGGAGGGAGTGCTCTGCACCAACCTCAGAGCCAAGTGTAGACGTGGCGGCTGGACCAGCTGCAAGCAAGGGAAGGCAGGCAGGGTGGGGCCCAAACCCAAACCCAGGCTCCAAGCCGTGTTCCCAGCCTTCCGCCAGCCAGGCCCTGCCCTGCCTGCCCTTCTCGCTCCCCATCTGGATTTGAGATGAGGACGCTGGGCCTAATAATAGCCAAATGGCAGCGGAGGCAGTGCCTGGAGCCACTGCCAGTTGGGGCCTGGGGTCCCCCATGGTCTCATGTTGGCCTCCAACAGGGTTCAGAACTTTAAAAGTACTGCACTCCAGCGTGGGCGACAGAGCAAGGCCTTGTCTCAAAAACAAAAACAAAACAAAACGAAACGAAACAAAAACGCTTTAAAATAGCAACTGCACATGAAGTTTGTAATATGTGCTGGGCACTGTGCTAAAGCTTAGCCCACAGTAACTTACTTATTCCTCACCCTACCCCCATTGGCTAAGACTATTCCTTTTTTTTTTTTTTTTTTTTTTTAAGACAGAGTCTCGCTCTGTCACCCAGGCTAGAGTGCAGTGGCTCAATCTTGGCTCACTGCAACCCCTGCCTCCCGGCTTCAAGTGATTCTCTTGCCTCAGCCTCCCAAGTAGCTGGGATTACAGGGGCCCATCACCACACCTGGCTAATTTTTGTATTTTCAGTAGAGACGGGGTTTCGACATGTTGGCCAGGCTGGTCTTGAACTCCTGAACTCAGGTGATCCACCCGCCTCGGCCTCCCAAAATGCTGGGATTATAGGCATGAGCCACCGCGCCTGGCCGGGCTAAGACTATTCTTAGCCCTTTCGATGGATGGAACACTGCCCCTTATGATAACAGGAACTTGGCAGCCTTCAATTGCTGAGCATGCACACTGTCTCTTCTTGGCATTCTGCCAAGCACTTTCTTTGTATTTTCCCATTGATTCCCCATGGCATTATGAGACAGATGCTAATTTCTTTAGACGAAGAAAAAAATGAGGCCCAGAGAGAAAAGTGACTTGCCCAAGGTCACACAGCTATAATGGACAGAGTCGAGACTCATCCTAGGACTTTCTAACTGTAGGGAGGCTAAGAACTTAGCTTCTGGAAACAGACAAACGGTATGGTGGGGACATCACTGCTCCTTAGCTATGCAGCCTTGGCAAGTCACATCACCTGCCTGAGCCTCTGTTTTCTCCTCTGTAAATTGGGGGTTTGGTTGAGATAATGCTAACACTCCCTGACAGCTATTAAGCCCACTTTGGGTGTAATAAAATAGGTAATTTACAGCACACACTTCCATGGTGCATTCCCTCAGTCAGTTCTGACAACAGCCCCCAACGTTAGGACTTCTCTCTTCCAGCAACTGTGTTTTTTTGTTGTTGTTGTTTTGTTTTCTTTTTTTCTGAGACAGTTTCACTCTTGTCGCCCAGGCTGGAGTGCAATGGCACAATCTCAGCTCACTGCAACCTCCGCTTCTTGGGTTCAAGCGATTCTCCTCCCTCAGCCTCCCGAGTAGTGAGTAGCTAGGATTACTGGCGTGCGCCACCACGCCTGGCTAAGTTTTATATTTTTAGTAGAGATGAGATTTCACCGTGTTGTCCAGGCCAGTCCTGAACTCCTGACCTCAGGTGATCCGCCTGCCTTGGCCTCCCAAAGTGCTGGGATTACATGTGTGAGCCACCACGCCTGGCCCCAGCACCTGTTTTATAGAAAGGAAATGTGAGTCTCAGAGAGGTGAAGGCACTTGCCCAAAATCAATAGCAAGTGAGTCAGGACTTAAGCCCAGGGCTGTGATTCTAGAAGCTGAGTTCTTTTTTATTTTTTAAGACAGGATCTCTGTCACCCAAGCTGGAGTGCAGTGGTGCGATCATGGCACACTACAGCCTTGATCTCTCTGGGCTCAGGTGATCCTCTCACCTCAGCCTCCCAAGTAGCTGGGACTACATGCACTCACCACCACACCTGACTAATTTTTATAGAGATGGAGTTTCCCCATGTTGTCCAGGCTGGTCTCGAACTCCTAGTTTCAAGTAATCTGTCCACCTCAGCCTCCCAAAGTGCTGGAATTACACAGGTGTGAGCCACCATGCCCAGCCAGGCACGTGACTATTTTTGGCCAACAGAATATACAGAAGTGGCATTGCCAGTTCCAAGCCTGGGTGTTAAGAGATTGGACCTTAAGAGATTCCACTCATTCTCTTGGAACTCTTGCAGCTGTTATATGAACAAGCCTGGGCTATCCTGCCTAAGAGACCACTGGAACAGGGACTAGTCATCCTAGCTGAGGCTGCCCTAGTCAGTCACCAGCTAATCCAATAGCTGACCACAGATACATGAGTAAGCCCAACTGAGACCAGAAAAATCTTTAGCTGAGCCCAGGCTAAAGTGCCAATCCATGAAATCTTGAGCTAAAAAAATGGTTGCTGTTTTAAGGCACTAAGTTTTGGGGTGGTTTGTTATGTAGCATTGTTCTGGCAATTGATAACTGATACACAGTTTTATTCAGTGTAATTAATGCTGACTGCTGTAACAAACCAAATATCTCAGTGGTTTAACCCAATCAGAGTTTATTTCTCACTCCTGCAAAGTCTGATATAGGTTGGAGCTCTCCCAGGGAGCTCTTTTCCAAGCAGTGACCTTGCCCCCTAATCCTGCCTCCACCCCAGGCTCTCCCTGGAACCTATTCCTGAATCCTCTGCATGTGGAAATGGAATCAGAAAATCAAAGGAGGCACATCCACACTTAACTGCCTTTGCGCAGGGGTTACATATAATTTAATTGGCCTTTATGTAGTCACATGACTCTACTAACTGCAGGAAAAATGAGAACATGACCTTCCTGTGTGTCCAGGAAAAGGAAACTGGTTACAGAACACAAAGCATTGCTTCTGTTACATTCCTCCTGTTGTGGGGCTGGCGTGCGTGTGTGCCTGCGTGTATGTGTGTGTCTGTGTCTGTGTCTGTATGTGTGGTGGGAGTTGGAGGGGCGTGTGTGTTAAGCAGAGAATTAACATCTATAAAGAATCAACAGTGGTGCATGCCTGTAATCCCAGTACTCTGGGAAGCTGAGGCAGGAGGATTGCTTGAGCTCAGGAGGCTGAGGCTGCACTGAACCCAGATCATGCCATTGCACTCCAGCCTGGGTGACAGAGCAAGACCCTGTCTCAAAAAAAAAAAAAAAAAAAAAAAAGAGAGAGAGAGAATAAACTTCAGCACCTACCATGTGTTAGCTTAAATAAGGGACAAGTTATAGGTAAAGAATTTGAGGCTCAGCTTAACTGGGCCTGGTGCTGCACGCCTGTAGTCCCAGCTACTTGGGAGGCTGAGGTGGGAGGATCACTTGCGCCTAGGAGGTTGAGGCTGCACTAAACAGAGATTGCCCACTGCATTCCAGCCTGGGCGACAGAGTAAGACCTTGTCTTAAAAAAAGAAAAAGAAGCTGGGCACAGTGGCTCATGCCTGTAATCCCAGCACTTTGTGGGGCTGAGGCGGGCAGATCACCAGAGGTCAGGAGTTCGAGTCTAGCCTGGCCAAGATGGTGAAACCCTGTCTGTACTAAAAATACAAAAATTTGCCAGGCGTGGTGGTGGACACCTGTAATCCCAACTACTTGGGAGGCTGAGGCAGGAAAATCGTCTGAACCCGGGAGGTGGAGGTTGCAGTGAGCTGAGATCGTGCTATTGCCCTCCAGCCTGGGCGACAAGAGGGAAACTCTGTCTCAAAAAAAATAGAAAAAGAAAAAAAGAACCTGAGGCTCAGAAAGGTTGAGGAACTTGCCCCAAATCATACAGCAAGCCAACTGAGTAGCTTGTTTGCAGTAGGGAAGGGCTCAGGAAGATCTAGAGTTGGACAGATCTAGGTGCAAATCCCAACTGTCAACTCTTTACTGTGTGACGTTTGGCAAGTTACTAAATTTCTCTAGGCCTCAGTTTCCTCATCCACAAAATGGGGAGATAATACTTCCAACCTTATAAGGTTGGGAGTGATCATTCATGGAGCTTGCATGGGATGGGGATCCTGGTACATGGGACTTACATAATGAATGTCAGCCATGTAGGCAGAAATGATGCTATCGCTGATCTTACCCTGCCAGGGTCCATGAATTTGGCCAAGGGGATTTATTATGTTTTGGACAAATCCTATCCCTTCCCTCTATCTCTTGTGGTGCAAATGGTTTTATTTACTTCATTAAGAGATGGCAATATGGCTAAGTGGCTCATGCCTATAATCCCAGCACTTTGGGGGGCTGAGGTGGGAGGATTGATCGCTTGAATCCAGGAGTTCGAGACCAGCCTGGGCAACATGGCAAAACCCCATCTCTACAAAAAATACAAAAATGAGCTGGGTGTGGTGGCATGCACCTATAGTCCCAGCCACTTGGGAGGCTGAGGTGGGAGAATCCCTTGAGCCTGGAAGGTGGAGGTTGCAGTGAGCCGAGATCATGCCACTGCACTCCAGATTGGGTATCAGAGTGAAACTCTGCCTCCAAAAAAAAAAAAAATAAAATAAATAAAAAGAGAGAGTGAAAGAGAGAGCTAGAAATATTTCTCTAGTTGAATTTTTAAAAATTAATTAAGTTTTTAATTTTTTGAGACAGGGTCTCACTCTGTGTCTCAGGCTGGAGTGCAATGGTGTGATCACAGCTCACTGCAGCCTCGACCTCCTGGGCTCAAGCAATCTTCCCACCTCAGCCGGTGCATGCTACTATGCCCAGCTAATTTTATTTATTTTATTTTTTGTAGAGATCAGGTCTCACTTTGTTGCCCAGGCTGGTCTCAAACTCCTAGGCTCAAGCAGTCCTCCTGCCTCAGCCTCCCGAAGTGCTAGGATTACAGGTGTCAGCCATGATGCCCGCTCCAGCTGAGTATTTGTTACTGAACAAACCTTTATAAGCACAAAGCCCCTGAACACCTATGGCTGCTGACAGATGTCTGAAATGCCTCCATTATTGCTTTTTTTTTTGAGACAGGGTCTAGCTCTGTTGCACAGGTAGGAGTGCAGTGGCGCAATCATGGCTCACTGAAGCCTTGAACTCCTGGGTGCAAGCAATCCTCCCGCCTCAGCCACCAAAGTAGCTGGGACTACAGGCACACACCACCATGTCTGGCTAATTTTCTTATTTTTTGTACAGATGAGATCTTGCTGTGTTGCCCAGACTGGTCTGGAACTCCTGGCCTCAGCAATACTCCTGCCTTGCCTCCCAAAGTATTGGGATTACAGGAGTGAGCCACTGTACTCAGGCTTAAATCACTGTTTTTTGTTTTTGTTTTGTTTTGTTGTTTTGAGACAGAGTTTCACTCTGTTACCCAGGCTGGAGTGCAACGGCGTGATCTCAGCTCACTGCAACCTCTGCTTCCTGGGTTCAAGCAATCCTCCTGCCTCAGCCTCCCAAGTAGCTAGGATTACAGGCTCCTGCCACCACACCTGGTTAATTTTTGTATTTTTAGTAGAGACGGGGGTTTCATGACGTTGGCCAGGCTGGTCTTGAACCCCTGACCTCAAGTGATCCGCCCACCTCGGCCTCCCAAAGTGCTGGGATTACAGGCGTGAGCCATCGTGCCTGGCTGGCTTAAATAATTTTAAAGTTTTGTTTTGAATAGGTAGTTCTGGGAGGTCAGAGGAGTTATCTCTCAGGAGATAATTATGCTCAAGTCTGGAAGATAAGAAATTGTTGAACAAAAAACGAAGTTGGTCTCGACGTGATGGTGGGGGTGTTCCAAGCAAGGGGAACAGACTGTGCAAATGTCCCAAGGCAGGAACAATCTCCAGAAACTGATGGAAGACAAACATGATTGAAGTATGAAGGGTAAGGGAGAAGTGGGATTTGGATGAGGAGAGGGGAAAAGGGGCCAGACTGAAAGGTCCCTGTGGGTCCCTTCATAATTTGCAGGGCCTGGTGCAAAATGAAAAAAAAGAGTTCCTTGTTCAAAAATTATTAAGTATTTCAAGACAGTGACAGCAGAGCACTGACCCTTCATTACATGAAGCTGGCCCTGCCCATGGACCATAGTAAGAAGAAAGGACTTTGATGTGAGGGCTGCAGGGAGCCATGGAAGGTTTTTGAGCTAGAGGTGATCTGATCTGATTTGCATAAGCTTTAGTTGCTGTCCTCACTACCCCACACCTGGATGATGTCTGTCTCTGCACAGGTGGCCTGCTTTACTTTCCTATTCAACATGTCACTCCCCTGCTCAAGAACCTGGGGTGGTTCCTACTTCCTATTAGACCCAGCCCAGATTCCCTATCCAGACACCCAGAGGCCTTTCAAAATCTTCCCTTACTGGATTTAGTTAATCTAATGTCAACAAAGGCTGTGTACTGAATCCCAGAGAGATGATGAATCAACCCAAGTTCACACAGCAATTATAGGAGAGCAAGTCAGGGCTGGAACCCAGGTTTCCTGAGGTCAGCCCACCCAGCCCTGAGCGAGGGTGCAGTCCTATGAAGTGTTTTGTATCCTCCATCCTAGCACAGAGCCATGCACACAGTGGGTGCTCAATCTGTGCCTGTGGCAGTGAGTTTGTTCCTCTTAGGGCACATATCTGCCAGGGCATGGGTGTCCCAGAATCCAGGATGCAGTTAGCATCCTTCCTGACTCCTTCTCTCCCTCGTCCCTACCTCTAGGCGATCACCAAGCCCCACCGCATCCAGGCCAGCTGGCCAGGTCCTGCCCATAGACATGTTGTTTGGCCTGTGCAGTGTTTTAAAGCTTTTCTAATTCATCGTTCTAACATTTTAAAAAATCCGGAAACTTCACATGGCAATCCGCATCTTGTGTCTCTTTGCAAAGTCTCAAGCCTGGGTCTGGGTTCCTTCAGGGCAGCAGTTCTCTCCAACCTCTGAGCTTGGGGTGGGTGGGGTGTGGAGCATTAGCTCTAGTCCCCAGCGGGGCGCCTGAATTTGGGACCTTGAAGAGAGAGCGCCCTAATTACCACCAAGGACCAATAAGGATCCTGGAAGCTGATTCAATCAGACGTATATAACCGCTCCTTCTGGAGCAGGGCGCCAGGTGGGGGCAAACCCCACCTCCAGTCTCTAACAACAGGGAGTAGGAGGGGTGTTTTGCCCTAAACCTTACAACTAGCCCCGACCTGATGTCTGACTTCTGAATCCCACAGGGCTTCATAGATGAAATGAATGCCCCTGAGAGAGGCCATGCTGCTTCCTCTCACCGGGCCTCTGCCCTTGCTTTCTTCTCCCCCGGGACTGTGCTCTTCGACCTCATCTTCACTCTGGCTGGCTCCGGATTACCACTCAGATCTTAACTCACACGTCACCTCCTTAGAAAGGTCTTCCCAGAGCACGTATCTGAAGCTCCCCAAAATTACTCTGTACTGTAATTACTCCCCATCACAGCACTGACGATCGGAAATGATTAATTTTTTTGTTGTTTGTCTCCTGCTAGACTGTGAGCTCTGAGAAGCCAGGGACTTGGGTTTGTCTCGCTCAACATGGTCCCCAGGACCTAGAAAGGATCTGGTGTCAACGAAGGGGCTCAACACACATATGTGGAACAAATGAACCACGGCATTCACAAAACACCTTTCCCTGAAGGATGCATGTGACCCCTGGGTCAGCCAGCCAGCGTGGGTGGGAGCCAGTAAGGAGGCAGCCAATTTGCAATTAGGGAGCAATTAATAACTACCTAATTGGTACAAAAGACAGCTGAGGGGCTGGGAGGAGAACAAGGGGATGAAGCTCAGAAAGGAGCCTCAGGTCTTTCTTGGAAAATACTGGGAGCGGGCAATGAGGAATCCCCGGGGTTACATTTGAAAACCTCTTCTGTTATTGGAGGAGATTTAAAATGATCAGAAGTCCCCCTAAAAGGGCTTGGTCCCTTTAAAACATTTTTTTTTTTTTTTTGAGATGGATTTTCACTCTTGTTGCCCAGGCTAAAGTGCAATGGCACGGTCTTGGCTCGCTGCAACCTCCACTTCTCAGGTTCAAGTGATTCTCCTGCCTCAGCCTCCCGAGTAGCTGGGATTACAGGCGCCCACCACCATGCCCGGCTAAATTTTGTATTTTTAGTAGAGATAGGGTTTCACCATATTGGCCTGTTGGTCTCAAACTCCTGACCTCAGGTGATCCACCCGCCTCAGCCTCCCAAAGTGCTGGGATTACAAATGTGAGCCACTGTGCCCGGCCAAAACATTTTTTAATGGTTTGTAGAGATGAGATTTCGCTATGCCCAGGCTGGTCTTGAACTCTTGGACTCAAGGGATCTGCCCACCTTGGCCTCCCAAAGTGCTGGGATTATAGGCATGAGCCACTGAGCCCAGCCAGGACTTGGTCCTTTAAGAAGCAGGTGTGGGCCGGGCGCGGTGGCTCACGCCTGTAATCCCAGCACTTCGGGAGGCTGAGGCAGGCGGATCACAAGGTCAGGAGATCGAGACCATCCTGGCTAACATGGTGAAACCCTGTCTTTACTAAAAATACAAAAAAAAATTACCCAGGCATGGTGGTGGGTGCCTGTAGTCCCAGCTACTCAGGAGGTTGAGGCAGGAGAATGGCATGAACCCAGGAGGCAGGGCTTGCAGTGAGCCAAGATCGTGCCACCGCACTCCAGCCTGGGCAACAGAGAGAGACTCGTCTCAAAAAAAAAAAAAAAAAGAAGCAGGTGTGCCGGGCGTGGTGGCTCATGCCTGTAATCCCAGCACTTTGGGAGGCCTAAGGGGGAGGATCATGAGGTCAAGAGATCAAGATCATCCTGGCCAACACGGTGAAACCCCATCTCTACTAAAAATACAAAAATTAGCTGGGTGGCACGCATCTGTAGTCCAAGCTACTCAGGAGGCTGAGGCAGGAGAATTGCTTGAACCTGGGAGGTGGAGATTGCAGCGAGCCAAGATCATGCCACTGCACTCCAGCCTGGCGATAGAGCAAGACTCCGTGTCAAAAAAAAAAAAAAAAAAAAAAAACATTTCTGGGCATGGTGGTGTGTGCCTGTAGTCCCAGCTACTCAAGAGACTGAAGTAGGAAGATTGTTTGAGCCCAGGAGTTTAAGCTTGCACTGAGTCATGATCACACTACTGCACTCCAGCCTGGGCAACAGAGACAGACTCTGTCTCTAAATACATAAGTAAATTCTGTGTTAAATTAAAATTGCAGGCCAGGTGTGGTGGCTCACACCTGTAATCCCAGCACTTTGGCAGGACGAGGTGGGTGGATTGCTTGAGCTTAGGAGTTTGAGAGCGGCCTCGGCAACATGGCAAAACTCTGTCTTTACAAAAAAATACAAAAATTAGCCAGGCATGGTGGTGTACACCTGTAGTCCCAGCTACTCAGGACACTGAGCTGGGAGGATCACTTGAGCCTAAGAGGTTGAGGCTGCAGTGAGCTGTGATTGTGCCACTGCACTCCAGCCTGGGCAACAGAGCGAGACCCTGTCTCAAAAAATAAAATAGAATAAAACAAAATAAAATAAAATTGCTGTTGGATTAATTAGGAGGTTTGCTATGGAGTAAGTCATCCTTTCATGTTTTGAAGTAACTTTAAAGTGTGTCCACTCAGTGAGACACAAGTATCCATTTGGGCTTCTTCAATATTCTATGGGGTTTGGCTGGGCATGGTGGCTCACGCCTGTAACCCCAGCACTTTGGGAGGCCAAGGAGGGCGGATCACTTGAAGCCAGGAGTTTCACACCAGCATGGTAACACGGTGAAACCTCATCTCTACTAAAAATACAAAAATTAGCCAGGCGTGATGGTGCATCACTGTAGTCCCAGCTACCTGGGAGGCTGAAGCACGAGAATTGCTTGAACCTGGGAGGTAGAGGTTGCGTGAGCCAAGATCGTGCAACTGTACTCCAGCCTGGGCAACAGAGAGAGACTCTGTCTCAAAAAAATAAAATAAAATAAAATATTCTAAGGGGTTCAATAGTTTCCTTTTTAGGGCCAAAGCATTATTATTGGAGGAAGGCAATCCCTATTTCTCCCACTTATTTCTGCCATGGGAGGAAGGTTCTCCTGCCCAACACCCACAGGCCCAGGCACCTGGAGGCAACTCTAAAAACAGCAGGAGACTACTGAAGGAAATTGTCCATCTCTACAAGGCGCTTCTTGTGTCTCCAAAATTTATTAAATGACATCACAGTAAGGCTTGACAAGTAGGATAAGGGAGTTAGACCAGGGAGGACAGACAGAAGTCTGCAGGCGTGAACACAGGCAGGAAGGAAATGGAAAATGCAAACAGGAGAGGTGAGGCCAGAGCTGAGCACTGCAGAAGGAGAATGAACAACCGTAGTTTGTATTATAGAACACTTTCACAAGTACGGTCTGCCTTTTTCCTCAGCAGTTCTTACTGGTAAGATATAATGATACCCACTTTATAGATAAAGATCCTAAAGCCCAGCAAGGTCATGGATCTACACATAACTGAGCCACACATCTTAGATCAGTGCTTTTTCTGCTTGGCACACCCCACAGGGACTGGCACATAATGGGTAAAGAGTTGACATTTACTTGAAGAAAAGTAGAAGGTATGCATTTGACAGCACTTAAAAAAAAATGTAGGCCAGGAGCGGTGGCTCACATCTGTAATCCCAGCACTTTGGGAGGCCGAGGCAGGCGAATCACCTGAGGTCAGGAGTTTGAGCCAGCCTGGCCAATATGGTGAAACCACATCTTTACTAAAAAATACAAAAATTAGCCAGGCATGGTGGTGGGCACCTGTAATCCCAGCTACTCGGAAGGCTGAGGCAGGAGAATCGCTTGAACCCAAGAGGAAGAGGTTGCGGTGAGCCGAAATGGTGCCACTGCACTCCACCCTGGGTGACAGAGCGAGACTCCATTTCGAACAAACAAACAAACAAACATACATACTGTAAATGTTAAGAAATTTACATTTTTGCATGGTCTTAGTATCTCCCCACAAGATAATTACTAATTACAAAAGGACCTTTTATAAAAGAGAAACCCAGCAGATAACCTCTTTAACCACATGATCAGTGTTAACATGCCCAGTAATAAGTCATATCAACAGAAAGTAGCCCCTGATATGATGCACTAAGAAGGGCATAACGTTACTTCTGTGATATTCTTGCCAAAAGTGCATAAGATCAATCTAATCACCAAAAAAAATCAGACATTCAAATTGAGGGATATTCTATAAAATGACTGAACAGTACGTGTCAGGGTCATATGAGAAAAAAAGCGAAAGACTGAGGAGCTGTCAGAGATTAGAGAAGACTAAGAAGACATTACAACTAAATGCAATGTTGGACCTTGGATTAGATCAAAAGGAAAACAGCTAAAATTCAAATAAGGTCTGTAGGTTACTGTACCAGTGTTAATTTCCTGGTTCTGATAATTGTACTAAGGTGAGGTAAAATGTTCCTATCAGGGAAAGCTAGGTGAAGGTGTAGGAAATGAAGAGTTTATGATAACTCTAAACTATTTTTGCAACATTTCTATAAGTCTAAAATTATTTCAAAACAAAACACCAAAATAACTATAAAATGTAATTTATATATGAATTATATCTAAATTTTGAAAACTATAGCTAGGTGTGGTGGTGCACGCCTATAGTCCCAGCTACTCTGGAGGCTGGGGTTGGAGGGCCGCTTGAGCCCAGGAGTTCAAGGCTGCAATAAGCTATGATCGCACTGCGGTCCAGTCCGGGAGGGAGAGCGAGACACCATCTGTAAAAATAAAAAACCTATAAAATCTTGACAAAGTGAGGCATTAATATTTAATTCTTTCAGATGCTATCTTCTCCACTACCAGTGCTCATCTTTCTCTTCTAATGTGAGGTGGCATTTAGAATCTCTGTATGTTCCAGATGATTCTTGGCTTCAAGGCCCAGCTCGAATGCCACCTCTTCCAAGAAGCTCTGACTGATCACCACAGCTGCACAGCTAGAAATTGTGTCTTCATCCCCTAAATGCCCATGACATTTTTTGTGCACATCTATTAGGGCATTTATCATCTCCATAGTGGACATCTATGGTATTCTCTTCCCAGCTCACCTGCCCAGTTCCGCTTCTTCCTCTTCTGACTCCAGCCATGCAGTTCTCATGGGAGCTGCCATGTTGTTACAGACCCCACAGCTGATTGGTCCAGAGATAGACATCTGACCCAGCTGGGCCAATCAGACACCTTCCCTGTTTTTGTGGCAGTTGCTTTCTTTTTTCTTTCTCACTGAAACTGAGTTAAGTTTAACCTAAAGCTTCCTCCTTACCTGTTGTATATTAACTTGGGTCTAAAGGTTTCTCCATACATTGTGAACTGTAATCTAACTAGGTATGCAAACAGACCATAAGCTACTCTTATAACAAGTGGCTAGGTCTCATCCAGTCACAGCTGCTGAGTTTCAGCCAATCACAGGCCGACCACGGTTCAAACAGTGTATGAATGCCAACCGTAACCAATCTACTGTTTCTGTACTTCACTTCTGTTTTCTGTACGTAACTTTCCTTTTTCTGTCCATAAATGTAATCCGAACCTGTGGCAGTCTCTGAGTTGCTGTGAACCTATTCTGGTTCTGCAAGGCTCCGTGAAAGGGGCCGGGCGGAGACCAGACTACACCGGTCGCGGTCAAGAGATCTTTATTGGAGGTATCGAGCAGAGAAGGAAAAGAGAGAGGGCTGCTGGTGTGCTGGGTTTTATATCCCTTGGGCCTACGTGGATTGGGCTAGGGGCGGGCCCAAGGGAAGGTGGGAGATGCTTCTTTCTGATTGGCCCTCCTTTGGCGGGTTCAGACAGTGTCCGGTCAAGGAGGTGAGAAGAACCCGGAACTGGCCCCATCTTAAGGTACGGCGCCATTTAAGGTACCCCATGTTACCTAACATTCCTCCCTTTTTTCTTAAATGGGGGAAAATGGGCGTCGTGGTTCATCTGGCTGCTTCCTGCTGAGTGGGGGCGCTGTGGGGAGGGGGCACAGGGAGAACTGTCAGGATTGTGCATGGGGTAGAGTATGAGTATGAGGCCAAGCAATAGGGCGCTATACATGAAGACTTTGTTAGACGTGAAGTCCATGAATATTCCTTGTCCTCCAGTGCTGTGAGCCAGTTGAGGGGCAGGGATGGGTTGGCAATGAGCCAGCTGTCTGAGCGAAGGGTGTTTAAGAATTGGTAGAATCGGCTTGCTGTAGCCATCTAGGGTACTAGGGGTAGAGTTTGGTCTGCCCGAAGAGAAAAGAAGATGGTAGTTAATTTAGGGTGCGAGGGCAGGCCTACCCCCGCTCCCCCCAATCCTGGGTATCTGTTGCCGGTCATTGGCCGTTTAAGAGGTCAGCAGGGTGTGAGACTGTCTCTGGAGTCTGCCATGTCTTCACAAGTCGCTAGGAGCTGGTAGTTTCTGAGGAGAAGCTGGTTAAAGGTTTGGTTAGAGATGGACTCTTTGAGGGAACGGGAAATAGTCATGGTTTGAGTTGGATATGCCCAGGCATTGCTGGGATATGTGCCTCCTGTAACTGACTGGCCCCAGACCGGGTCGGCGGGGTTGTCGATATGTATGGGTCGGGAGGAAGCGTTGTTTTTAGTGGTATAATATAGGAAGGGGGTGTGTTTGTTGATGTGGGAGCCAGACGGCGAAGTGGAACATGTGGAAGAGAGGGTCCCAGCCGTTTTCTATCATAGTGAGAATAGGGCTGGGAAGAGGGCCCGCCGGCAGAGGAAAGTGTAAAGATGTCAGAGGCGGAAAGCCAGAGAAGAGGACTTAGGAGATGCATGAGAGCGGGGCGTAAGCAGTTTGGTTCTTCGTGTGGTCCGGGTTGGTAGTCGGTTTCAACCGGTTGAGCGGCGACCGGAAGATGGGGTGGAGGGTGGTGGTATGGGGGGGGTGTTCGTCGGCCGGATCAAAGTCGGGAGTGGAAGGAGAGGTTGGTAGCTTGAGAGCAGCGATAAGGTGTTGCAGCTTGCAAGGGAGGCAGAGGTTGGGTTTGTCCCATAGAAGAAAGAAGCCATGAACGTAGGGGATCTCTGCCCATTTTCCTGTTCGCTCACAATAGTTGTAGAGATCCCGGAGAAAGTTGGGATCAAAGGACCCATAAGTGGGCCATCTGTTTTGGTTGTCTAGGGGGTAGGTGGGTCAGTTTTGAGTGCACAATTTAATGAGGCGTGTAGGTTTGAGATCAGCAGCCAAACCAGGGGCCGATAAGTTATTTAAAAGGCATTGTAAGGGAGAGTCGGCCGGCAGGGATGCAGAGGCGCCCATTATGAGAAGAGGGGGTTTATGGAAATATATGGCAAAGGGCTGGGCAGGGCGTCCCCTACCAGCCGATGACCATGCTGTTGAGTCAGACCCTTCGAGTTGGTCGTCACCGAAACGAAAGGACTGAGGGCCTCTAGGAGGCCGAGGGCCGTGGGCCACCTGGTACCAGGATTTTCAGAGCGAGAAAGGGGAAGGGGCCCAGGTCTGGCGAGTGAGGAGGAAAAGGAGGGAACCCTGCTCCCTGGAGGCCGAGTCTAAAATAGGATTTACGGCAGCCGTGTGCGCGGCCGAGGCGGGAGCCTGTCGACTGGTGTCGGACACCGGAAGGGGAGACTTACTGAGATGAAGCCGGTGTTGGGCATAGAGGTCGGCGAACAGGAAAATGAGCAAAGACCGGCCAGGGTCTGGACTGAGCCCGAAAGGGATCGGGGTCCCACCGAAGGGGGGTGGAGAGTCCCGATCCGAGTCACGGCACCAATGAAAGGGGCTGGGCGGAGACCAAACTACACTGGTCGCGGTCAAGAGAACTTTATTGGAGGTATCGAGCAGAGAAGGAAGAGAAGAGAGAGAGAGGGCTGCTGGTGTGCTAGGTTTTGTATCCCTTGGGCCTACGTGGATTGGGCTAGGGGCGGGCCCAAGGGAAGGCGGGAGATGCTTCTTTCTGATTGGCCCTCCTTTGGCGGGTTCAGACAGTATCCGGTCAAGGAGGGGAGAAGAACACGGAACTGGCCCCATCTTAAGGTACGGCGCCATTTAAGGTACCCCATGTTACCTAACACTCCAGGTTTGTGAATTGCTCTTTCTGCAGTTACACTTTGTTAAATTTAATTTGCCTAAAGTGCCCCCCCACCCCAAATTAGAGGTAGGGACTCGCTGTGTTGCCCAGACTAAACTCCTGGGCTCAAGCGATCCTCCCACCTCAGCCTCCCAAGTAGCTGGGACTACAGGCTTGTGCCACCGTACCCAGTTCAGAGTTTTTCTGGTAACATTAGCCACCATGTTCTCTGCCACATGGAGGAACTCTGTAACTAGAGTGAGAAGTCAGCTAATGCAGAGAAAGAAGCAGAGACACAGAATGAGGAGAGAGAGAGAAGAGAGAGAGAGAGAGGAGAGAAAGAGAGAGCGCACATGCAAATGGGCTGATTCCACGTGTTCTTGAAGTTTTCTGTCCTTGCCAAGAGTGGTTGTTTGGTCACTACATAACCCTCAGAATCCAAAAAATCTTCTGGTAAAACCCTCTTCCAATAAATCTTTTTTTTTTAATTAAGGTAATTAGAAGAGTTTTATGCGGCTCTCATCCCAAGTTGCAATGAGATACTCTGAGTTATTTGCATACATGTTTTCTCTCTCCTACTCACCTGAGGGTTGCCAAATGCCCATCTTAGATACAGTTCTCACTGGCCCAAGGCTAGTGAGAAAACTAGGACAACATAGTGAGTCACTTACATAGGTAATTTTTTAAATTGCCAAATTCTGGGATTAGTCCTTGTTATTGAATTTTATGAGATGACAGTAACAGCAGAAAGTAGCAATTTATTTTTCCTTTTAATATTCTTTGACAAATAACAAGATGTTGGCGATTGTGTACCCCACTTTAGGAAAAAACTTTACTGGGACATGAAATCCCAGTGAAGTGCTGGCCAGGTAATGATTCCTCTGGGCGGGGCTCCCTCTTGGCTCTCAGTAGACAGCCTTGTAAATGAGTGAGATGAGCTAATGGCTGTAGAGAGCTGTTCTGGTCTCCTGCGTCTCGTAGGAATACGATCTGATTTACAACAGTTACAGCTTACTCATTCCCCCAGTTCTTTTACAATTTTTCAAGGAGGCTTACTTTTTATTTTTATTTTTATTTTTTTACTTATTTGCAAAATACCCTATTAGTCCTGCAGGGCCCTTCCTTTCAAATTGATCTCATGTTGATTTTCTCTTTAATCCTAATCACCTGTGTAGGTGTGGGAGTTGAGGTGAAGTTTCCCATCTGGGAAGGTCAAGGGTCAGCTCATTGTGGTGGGGAAAGAGCACTGGAGTGGGAGTCAGAGAGCACTGTTGTCCACCTGTGGTGTTCTCCTCTTGCTGGTTGCAAGGCCTCAAGCAACTTGCTTCATTTCTCTGAGCCTCAGTTTCCCCGTCTGTGACATGGGGATGATATCTAGCTTACCTTTTGCACAGGGCTGTTGCAAGGGGTTGAATAAGGCTTTGGTGGCAATTTGGAACTGAAGGAGGCAGCAGGGGAGGGGACAGTTGCCCAGTGTTGTTTTATAGAAGCTGCTAGGGGCTGGATGTGGTGGCTCATGCCTGTAATCCCAGCACTTTGGGAAGCTGAGGTGGGTGGATCACTTGAGGTCAGGAGTTCCAGACCAGCCCAGTCAACATGGTGAAACCCCGTCTCTACTAAAAATACAAAAATTAGCCCGGTGTGGTTGCGTGTGCCTGTAATTCCAGCTACTCAGGAGGCTGAGGCAGAAGAATCGCTTGAACCTGGGAGGTGGAGGTTGCAGTGAGCCAAGATCGCACCACTGCACTCCAGCCTGAGCGACAGAGCAAGACTCCATCACAAAAAATAAAAATAGAAGCTGATAGGGTATATTTGAGGGAGAAAAGATTCAATAACAGAAATGGAAATGTAGGTAAGCGTGAAGAAGTTGTAAGCACTTCCTAGCTCTGTCTTTTTTTTTTTTTTTTTTTTTGAGACGGAGTTTCACTCTTGTTGCCCAGGGTAAAGTGCAATGGCGTGATCTCGGCTCACGGCAACCTCCACCTCCCGGGTTCAAGCGATTCTCCTGCCTCGGCCTCCTGAGTAGCTGGGATTACAGGCATGTGCCACCATGCCCAGCTAATTTTGTATTTTTAGTAGAGATGTGGTTTCTCCATGTTGATCAGGCTGGTCTCGAACTCCCAACCTCAGGTGATCCACCCGCCTCGGCCTCCCAAAGTGCTGGGATTACAGGTGTGAGCCACTGCGCCCGACCTCTAGCTCTGTCTCTTACTTGAATGTGATCTAACCCTGTGTGTCTCAGCTTCCTCATTTGGAAATCCAGGTCTCACAGTCAGGAAGTAACTTTTTGGATACCTTACACTGAACACTGAAGGTTGCATAAGAGTTGGTTACAGGCTGGGCGTGGTGGCTCATGCCTGTAATCCTAGCACTTTGGGAGGCCGAGGTAGGTGGCTCATCAGAAAACAGGAGTTTGAGACCAGCCTGGCCAACATGGCGAAACCCCGACTCTATTAAAAATACAAAAATTAGCCAGGTGTGGTGGCACTTGCCTGTAATCCCAGCTACTCAGGAGGCTGAGGCAGGAGAATCTCTGGAACCCGGGAGGCAGAGGCTGCAGTGAGCAAAGATTGCACCACTGCACTCCAGCTAGAGATAGAGCAAGACTCCGTCACAAACAAACAAACAAACAAAAAAACACAGACAGAGATACACTCCAGGTAGATGGGACTGCATGAGCAACGGCTTGGGTTAGAAATTATGGCAGCATGGATGAGAGACACTGTTCTCATGTATTTTGTTTCACGAGGACAATAATAATACTTGTTTATTGTGATGACAATTAAATAAGATAATGCAGGTAAGGTGCTTAGCAGAGGCTTGTACATAACGAACTCAGTAATGGTGCTTGTTTTTACCGCTATTTTTGTTGTTGTTTTTACAGATAAAGAAAACAGAGGCTCTGATAGGTGATGTGTAGGCCAGGCACACAGCTATTGGTTGTTGAGCAGGATTTGAACCCACAGCTTTTATTTATTTATTTATTTATTTACATTTTTAAATTTAATTTAATTAATTTTTTTTTTGAGATAGGGTCTCACTCATTGCCCAGGCTGCAGTGCAGTGATGCGATCTCAGCTCACTGCAACCCCTGCCTCCCAGGTTCAAGCGATTCTCCTGCCTTAGCCTCCTGAGTAGCTGGGACCACAGGCACATGATATCATGTAATTTTTATATTTTTAGTAAAGACAGGGTTTCGCCATATTGGCCAGGCTGTTCTTGAACTCCTGACCTCAAGTGATCCGCCCGCCTTGGCCTCCTAAAGTGCTGGGATTACAGGCGTGAGCCCACTGCGCCCAGCCTATTTATTTACTTTTAGAGACAGAGTCTCACTACGTTGTCTAGGGTGGAATGCAGTGGCTATTCACAGTCACAGTCCCACCACTGATCAGCACAGTTTTGACCTGCTCCATTTTCATCCTGGGCCTGTTCACCCCTCCTTAAACAACCCTGCTTACAGGAGGTCACCATATCGAAGCTGAACTTAGCACAGACACTCAATCAATATAGCACACTACAGCCTAGAACTCTTGGGCTCAAGAATCCCTAGGCTTATCCTCCTGCCTCAGCCTTCCGAGGAGCGGGAACCACAGGGACACACCACTGCTCCCGGCACCATATCTTCTCAACACTAAGAGACCAGGCTCTGAACCACTGTGTTCAAGTTACCCCATTGTGGGGCCTCTGTTCCTGCCCTAGGGGCCTCCCTGACTCAGCAACTGTGGGTGGCCTTGCTTCTGTGCCTGGACAGCAGAGGAGGTGAGAAGCCTTCCAGTTCCTTGAAAACCAAATATGGCCAGACCAGGCCTCTGAGGCCTGACCCTCAGGCTTGGCCTGCTCCTGCCTGCTAATCTGGGCTGTGGGGCGCTATTCCCTACTCAACTTCCTGGCTCTGCTCCAGGGGGCTCTGGAAGAACCTCCATCCAGATCCTCCTTCTCAGAACCTTGTTGGGAAAAATACTAAAAGAGAACGTAAAATGAGTGCCTCTCATCCATGCTACAATAATTCCTAATTCTAAGACTTTGCTCATGTAATTTGGTCCATGGAGTACCTCTCTAATCAGTGCTTAATGTGTCTTTGGTGGCCAGTGTGAGCTATCAGGAAGAGTTACTTTATAACTGTGAGACCTGCAGTAAGTCACTCATCTCATCCAACCATCCATCCATCCATCCATCTACCCATCCATTGGGCACCTACCTGTGCCAAGCACGTTACATACAGACTCTTCTTCCAGACTGGAAACTCCATGAGAACTGCAGACCAGGTATCAAAAGATAATTATTCAGGGCGGGCATGGTGGCTCACGCCTGTAATCCCAACACTTTGGGAGGCTGAGGTGGGTGGATCACTTGAGGTCAGGAGTTCGAGACCAGCCTGGCCAACATGGTAAAACCCTGCCTCTACTAATAGTACAAAAATTAGCCAGGAGTGGTGGCGTGCATCTGTAATCCCAGCCACTTGGAAGGCTGAGACAGAAGAATCACTTGAATCCAGGAGGTAGAGGTTGCAGTGAGCCAAGATCGTGCCATTGCACTCCAGTCTAGGCAACAGAGTAAGACTCTGTCTCAAAAAAAAAAAAGAAAAAAAAAAGATAATTATTCAACCAATATCCATGTGTCTCAATGTGTCTCCTCCAATTTATATATTGAAATGTAATCTGCAATGAGGTAGTATTAAGAGGTGGGACTTTTGGGGGCGATCACTTCATGAGGCTCCATCCTTATAAATGGGATTAGTGACCTTATAAAAGAAGCCTGAGGGAGTTTGTTCACCCCTTCTACCATGTAAGGACACATAGAAGACATCATCTATGAGGAACAGGCCCTCACTGACACCCAATCTACTGACACCTTGTTCTTGGACTTCTCGGCCTCCAGAACTATGAGCAACATATTTCTGTTGTTTATATATTACCGAGTCTGAGGTATTTTGTTATAACAACAGGGGCAGACTAAGACAATGAACTAATGGGCCAAGGCTTGTCCTTACTACAGTCCTGGTAAGGCTGTTATCATTATCACCCCCATGTCACAGTTGAGAAGCCCAACACTCAGAGAGAGGAAGTAAAAAGAACATACAGCCAGAGATGAGTGGAGCTGAGACTTGGCCAAGTTCTTAACCCTGCTAACAGAGGGAGGAACCTTGCTGAGGGGCAGGCCCTGGAGGAGGACACGGACCATTTCTCCTTCAGCTCTTGGCTTCCTTGGCGGGAAGTGGATTAATTCTTTCTCTCGTCTCCCTCCTAACCAAGCCTTTGAGGGTGCCCAGCTCAGAGTCTACAAAGTCCTTTTCAAGGTTTCCAGAGCCCTCCTCTCAGCCCTGTAGGGGATTCAGGGCAGGGGGGACTTTCCCCATGGTTCAGATGGGAGAATTGAGGCCTCTGTACTGCCCACAGTCACATGCCATATTAGGGGCCTGGAATCTCATGCTTCAAGAAACTGAGCATGGAACTGGCTGCTAGATATTTCCTGTAGGTGTGGTATGAAGTGCTTAGAGTCTGACAGGTCCTAGCTCTGCCACTTACAAGTTATGCACTCTTAGAGGAATCACTTCACCCCTCTGAACCACAGACTTCTCCCCTGAATAGTGAGGACAGTGCTAGTACCTATTTGAAAGATGTTGGGAGGATGAAATGAAACAATGCTTGTGAAGCACTTAGCATAGTACCTGGAACATAGTGAGTGCTCCAACAATGAGGCTATTATGGTACTAAGTACCTAAAATAGAACATCAGACTGGTAGGAGTATCCATGCTGAGGGTAATATTAGCTAATGTTTCTCTTTTTTTGAGACAGAATCTCGCTCTGTCACCCAGGCTGGAGTGCAATGGCCCGATCGCTGTTCACTTCAACCTCCACTTCCCAGGTTCAAGCAATTCTCCTGCCTCAGCCTCCCATGTAGCTGGGATTACAGGCACAAGGCACTGTGCCCAGCTAATTTTTGTATTTTTAGTAGAGACAGGGTTTCACTATGTTGGCCAGGCTGGTCTCCAACTCCTGGCCTCAAGTGATCCACCCTCCTTGGCCTCCCAAATTGTTAGGATTACAGGCGTGAGCCACCGTGCCTGGCCAGCTAACGTCTTTTTTTTTGCTACTATGTACCAGACACATTCATCTGGACAATATCCCTATAACTTAGTGCCATTTTACAGATATGATAACTAAGGCTTGAAATTGACTTGCCCTAGCTCCTTGCCCAGCAAGAGGAAGAGTCTGGGCCTGAACCTGAATCTAAATCCATGATCTCAGGAGCTCTGATCCACTGTCTTGGATTCTCCAACTCCATCATGCTGAAACCCAGAGAGGAAAAGGGAGTTTCTCAGGGCCCCATGGCAGGTGGGGGTAGGGCAGACCACACTGGGGAGGCTTTTTTTCTTCCTGGCAGCTCTGCATGGGTCTGGATAATTCTCCAGCTTTAGGATTAAGGCAGAGCCTGACTAGCACATTCATAGTCCTCTGGAAGGATCCAGGGATCTGGCTCTTAGTCTCAGGCCAGCTAGCAGATTCCATTTCCACTCTCCCCGCCCAAGCTTTAATGACACCTTCAGCCCCTACTCTACTCTGTGACTGCCCGTTCCCCACCCCCAGCTTTAATGCATGGGGGCCCCCTTTTTTAATCGGCTGAACCTTTGGCCAAAGAAAACTCATTGGTGCCTGCAAAACCAGCCAGCTGCCCTGGAATGTTGGAGGGGGGTCATCAAGCTGTTTGTGAGCTGCTGGCAGAGAAATGTGAATAGCTACCTTTTTTGGGGGAAAGTCAGAACATCATCTGTGGGAAAAGATCTAGGGCAGTCCCGCTCAGAGGCTTGGGCCTCAGTTTCCCGTACTCACCACCATGGCATGTATGGGGGATGAATAACTTCAGCTAAAGATTCAAGAACTATTGTTTGGGTGCTTGCTACGTGCCAGGTACTGCACTGGCTGCTGGGGACACATCGGGGACAGAGTTAAGACCTGTTCTTGGGGGCTGACATTCTAGCAGAAGGCAGTCGCTCAGTAAGTCTCCCAACAGGCTAGAGGCAAGTGCCTCAGGCCCATAAGACCTGATCAACACACTTGTGGCTGGATAGGTTTCAGAATTCATTTTTTTTTTTTTTTTGAGCCAGGGTCTCGGTCTGTTATTCAGGCTGGAGTGCAGTGGCACAGTCATGGCTCACTGCAACCTCAAACTCCTGGGCTCAAGTGATCCTCCCGCCTCGGCCTCCTGCTGGGATTACAGGCATGAGACACTGCTCCCAGCCTCAGAATTCAGGATTTTTTTAGATTTTAAAAGGTAATCCAGTGGGGTCTGGATCCATCCATCTCCAATGAAACATATGAATATTTCTGTAGCTAGAAGTGTCAGTACTGACTCTAAGTGAAATGAACAGACTGCACACCCTCAGTCAATCCAGGTCAGATATTGCTCCTGAATGAGTTTTCACTAAGTGTGCAGAAAAGCCTTTGGTTGTCTGAATTTTCTGGACTTGGAGCTGCAGGTATGAGATTGAGGGCCTGATTCCTCTTCCCATCGTACAGATAAGAAAACTAAGACTCGAGACCAGAGAGTCACCTATCCAACGCTCCCGAGCGAGCAAAACATGCAGGTGGGTGGGAATGCAGGTCTATGGTGTCTCCAGATTGAGGGCTTGCCACTAAAAGGGACTGTGCCTCAGAGAGAAGCAGGGACTGGGTGGAGAAGGCTCCTTGACCAAACCTTAGTGGCCCAGCAGCCAGTTCTGCTAGGAAGGAGTTAAACACTAGCTGGGCTCCTGCCAGGCCTCTGCACCACAGCTCCTCACAGGGCCTGCCTGTCTGGGGCCTGTTTACCAGGCTGTGCTTGCATCACCAGCTCTGGCTCCGATGTGCAGTGCAAACACATTCACATTCTTGGGTCATGAGAAATGCACAATTGTGGTGACATCATGCCCAGTGAGGAGGCTTTCGACAGCCTCTTTCCCGCCCCAAGTCAAAGCTGTTTAATTAGCTCCCTTTAACTGAAACTCTCTCTTCTCGTAAAAACCAACTGGAGATACTGACCCAGTGTGGGTGACGGGGATTGGACTGTTGTGTGTTTATGTGTGTGTGTGTTTTAAGGGATAAAAATAGCCCATCTGGGACTCCTTTTGGGGTGTTTGTGAGTGTTAATGCACCAGTGTTTATATTAAATCTATGTCACACTGGACATTTTCGTCCAAATTTGGGGATTGGAGATGGAACAAGGGAAACCACCCACATCTTTTGGTTCCCTCTAGTTTTTCCTTTTGGGAGGGAGACACATGGTCCAAGTAAAAGGGCCCTCGGAGACAATTTAGATCAATCCCTCATTATACAGCTAAGGAAAAGGAGGCCCAGAGAGGGGAGGGCCTTGCCTGAGGTCACGTAGTGAGGCTCCCAGTTCCCATACCCCTGGGATGTATTTTGCAGCACGCCCCTCAGCCCCCATTTCAGCTTTATGAGCTGTTTTTCAGGGTGTTGGAAAGAGAAGTGCTCCTGGCTAGAGCTTCCTGGCTATGTTTTGAGATGAAGAGTGAACATACCAGCTTGGGCAACATAGGGAGACCCCATCTCTACAAAAATTTTGTAAACATCAGCTGAGCATGGTAGTGCGTGCCCATAGTCCTGGCTACTCAGGAGGCTGAGGTAGGAAGATCACCTGAGTTTGGGAGGTTGAGGCTGAGGGTGCAGTGAGCTGTGATTGGCTATTGCACTCCAGCCTGGGAGACAGAGTGAGACCCCATCTCCAAAAAAAAAAAAAAAAAAATGCGGGGCGGTGGGGCCAGGCACAGTGGCTCACACAAGTAATCCCAGCTCTTTGGGAGGCTGAGGCAGGCGGATGACTTGAGGTCAGGAGTTTGAGACCAGCCCGGCAGCCTGGCCAACATGGTGAAACCCCATCTCTATTAAAAATACAAAAATTAGCTGGATGTGGTGGCAGGCACCTGTAATCCCAGCTACTCAGGAGGCTGAGGCAGGGGAATTGCTTGAACTCTGGAGGTAGAGGTTGCCGTGAGCCGAGATGGTGCCACTGCACTCCAGCCTGGGTGACAGAACAAGATTGTCTCAAAAGAAAAAAAAGTGTGGACACCTTTTTTTGTGGTGGTGGTGGTGGTGGAGTCCACATGTGGTGTTGGGGTGGCAGCAGCGAATAAGAAAACAAGAGACCTCAACCTCCCCAATCTCCTGTCTGTCTTTCTTTTTTTGAGATAGGGTATTGCTCTGTTGCTCAGGCTGGAGTGCAGGGGATCACTCCGTCACTCTGTTGCCCAGGCTGGAGTGCAGTGCTGTGATCACAGCCCACTGCAACCTTGACCTCCCAGGCACAGGTGATGCTCCCACCTCGGCCTCCAGAGTAGCTGGGACTATAGGCATGTGCCATCACACTCAGCTAGTTTTTGTGGTTTTAGTACAGACTGGGTTTTGCCACATTGCCCAGGCTGGTCTTGAACTCCTGGACTCGAGTGATCTGCCCATCTCGGCCTCCCAAAGTGTTGGGATTACAGGCCTGAGCAACTGTGCCTGGCCACCTCCTCTTTTTCTGTCCCAACGACTTGCCTCTCCTCCCCAGATCACCCCAGGTCTTCTTTTGTTTCTCTTTCCAAAGAAGTCCCAGTCCTTGCTGACTTTCTGCGATGGTCACTGAAGCTTGTTTCTCACTTAGGGATACTAAATTGAGCCAATATAAATGTAGGACACCCAGTTGAATTTGAGTTCAGATAAACAACGTTTTAGTTTATGTCCCATGGAATATCAGGATATACATTTATCGAGCAACCCTATTTTCTTCCTCCTGCATCATCCTGACTGTGGCAGATACTCTTGACTGCCTCCCCATTAACCTTCCTTCTACTTCCTTGATAACTGAGCCCTGATTTCTGTCTGTGGTGGCAGTATGTCCCAGTTGGTGAACTGTGATTGGTCTAAGCTAGTCATGACAATCTTGTTCTCCGTTGTTTTCCCTGACTCCCTTGCAGTAAGAAATGATCTGAGGGTTATTATTACTATTATTTTTAGAGACATAGTCTCACTCTGTTGCCCAGGCTGGAGTACAGTGACATGATCATAGCTCATGGCAGCCGTGAACTTGTGGCTGAGATCCTCCCATCTCAGCCTTCCCAGTAGGTGGGACAACAGGTGCATGCCACCACACCTGGCTAATTTTTAAAAAAATTTGTAGAGATGGTATCTCACTATGTTGCCCAGGCTGGTCTCAAATTCCTAGCCTCAAGTAATGCCCCTGCCTTGGCCTCTCAAAGTGCTAAGATTACAGGCATGAGCCACTGGGCCCAGCAGATCTGATGGTTTTAAGATATGCCTGCAAGTTCCTTGACATCTCTCCTTTCAGAAGGTGGAGACTCATCCCTTCCCCTTGAAAGTAGGCTGGACTTAGTGATTCATTTCAAAGAGTGACTTCTGAGGGCAGCTCATAAAAACCATTGTTGCTTCTGCCTTGCTCTCTTAAATTACTTATTCTAGGGGAAGCCTGCTGCCATGTTGTGAGGACACTCAGTAGCCCTATGGAGAGGCCTGCATGGGGAGAACCTAAGTCCTCCCATTAACAGCTAGCCCCAGCTTGCCAGGCATGTGAGTGAGCAACCTTAAAAGTGGCTCCAGACCCAGTCAAGCCTTTGAATGACTGCAGTGTGGGCCAACATTCTGACAACAGCATAAATCAGAGATATGCCTGTATTAATCATATTTTTCATTTTCTTTCTTTTTTTCTTTCTTTTCTTTCTTTCTCTTTTTCTTTCTTTCTTCCTCTCTTTCTTTCTTCTTTCTTTCCTCTTTTTTCTTTCTCTTTCTCTTTCTTTTCCTTCCTTCCTTCCTTCCTTCCTTCCTTCCTTCCTTCCTTCCTTCCTTCCCTTTCTTTCTTCCTCTTTCTTCCTCTTTCTTCCTCTTTCTCTCGTTTCTCTTTCTTTCTTTTTCTTTTTCTTTTTTTTTTTTGAGACGGAGTCTCGCTCTGTCGCCTAGGCTGGAGTGCAGTGACACAATCTCGGCTCACTGCAACCTCTGCCTCCCAGGCTCAGGCGATTCTCCTGCCTCAGCCTCCCAAGTAGCTGGGATTACAGGCATGCACCACCACGCCCAGCTAATTTTTGTATTTTTAGTAGAGATGGGGTTTCACCATGTTGGTCAGGCTGGTCTCGAACTCCTGACCTCGTGATCTGCCTGCCTCAGCCTCCCAAAGTGCTGGGATTACAGGTGTGAGCCACCGCGCACAGCTTCTTTTTTTTTTTTTTTAAAGAGACAGAGTCTTGCTCTGTTGCCCAGCCTGGAGTGCAGTAGCATAATCATGGTTCACTGCAGCCTGGAACTCTGGGGCTCAAGTGATCCTCTTGTCAGCCTCCTGAGTAGCTGGGACTATAGGCATGCACCTCCACGCCTGGCTAATTTTTTTTTTTTTTTGAGACAGAGTCTCACTCTGTTACCCAGTTTGGAGTGCAGTAGCACAATCTCGGCTCACTGCAACCTCCACCTCCCGGGTTCAGGTGATTCTTGTGCCTCAGCCTCCCAAGTAGCTGGAATTACAGACATACACCGTTAGGCCTGGCTAATTTTTGTATTTTTAGTAGAAATGGGGTTTCGCCATGTTGGCCAGGCTGGTTTCAAACTCCCAACCTCAGGTGATCTGCTCGCCTCATCCTCCTAAAGTGCTGGGATTACAGGCATGAGCACCCACCCTCATGCCTGGCTAATTTAAAAACATTTTTCTTTTTTTTTTTTTTTTTGAGACCGTGTTTTCGCTCTTGTCACCCAGGCTTGTGTGCAATGGCATGATCTCAGCTCATTACAACCTCCACCTCCAGGTTCAAGCAATTCTCCTACCTCAGCCTCCTAAGTAGCTGGGATTACAGGCACCTGCCACCATGCCTAATAATTTTTTTTTTTTTTTTTTGAGACAGAGTCTCTCTGTGTTGCCAGTGGCGTGATTTCGGCTCACTGCAACATCTGCCTCCCGGGTTCAAGCAATTCTCGTGCCTCAGCCTCCCGAGTTGCTGGGACTACAGGCGTGTGCCACCACGCTCAGCTAATTTTTGTATTTTTAGTAGAGACGGTGTTTCACCATGTTGGCCAGGATGGTCTCGATCTCTTGACCTCATGATCCGCCCGCCTTGGCCTCCCAAAGTGCTGGGATGACAGGCGTGAACCACTGCACCCAGCCTAAAAATTTTTTTGTAGAGATGGGGGTCTCCTTATGTTGTCCAGACTGGTCTTGAACTCCCAGGCTCAAGTGATCTTCCTGCCTCAACCTCCCAGAGTGCTGGGATTAGAGGTGTGAGCCACTGCCCCCCACCATTTTCCATTTTCTTGGAGTGTGTGTGTTTCCGTGTGTGTGTGTGTATGTTTTAAAGGATAAAAATAGCCCATCTGGGACTCCTTTTGGGGTGTATTAATGCACCATTGTTTATATTAAATCTATGTCAAAGTGGACATTTTCTCATATTTTATGTTGTTTTTGACATATTTAAGGGAGGGCTTGCGGCTGGAAAGAGACTTCTGCTTTTAGGGCTAGGGTAATTTCTAGAGACAGTGAACAACTTGTCAGTGAGCCCATCTTTTATACACAAACCAATGAATTTCAAGTCCATACCCTCAACCTCCTTTATCCAATTCTCATACACCCTGCCCTAAATCAATCTAGGGCCAGGTACCGGGCAACTAGGAACAGCCCCTATTCCCCAAAGCTCTCTGGAATGATTCAAACTAGGCAGTCCTAAACTGTTTACGACACCCTGCCTTGCCTTCCTGTGGAAAACAAAATAAACCTATGGCTGTGCCTTCTCGTTACTCCTTTCTGCCTCTAGACTGACTGACGATAGTGCTTCTCCCTGTGGCCCCGCCCGGCATGCTATACCTCTGACTTTTAGGGAACTGTAAGTCATGTAAAACTTTTCTTTCAATGGCACTGACCTCTCTGTGTTGTCAGTTAGTCACCATTATAAATTAAAACCTGGGCACAGGCTGGGCGCAGTGGCTCACGCCTGTAATCCCAGCACTTTGGGAGGCCGAGACGGGCAGATCACCTGAGGTCAGGAGTTTGAAACCAGCCTGGCCAACATGGTGAAACCTCGTCTCTACTAAAAATACAAAAATTAGCTGGGTGCGGTGGCGCACACCTGTAGTCTCAGCTACTCCGGAGGCTGAGGCAGGAGAATCGCTTAAACCTGGGAGGTGGAGGTTGTAGCGAGTGGAGATTGTGGAGACAGAGCAGGACCCTGTCTCAAAAATAAAAATAAAAAATAAAAAATAAAAACAAAAAACCTAGGCAGAAATCAACTCAGAGATTCTGAGCCAGAACTACCTAATTAAGCCATTCCCAATACCTGACCCACAGAAAGTCTGAGATAGTAATCCCAGCCTCCCAAAGTGCTGGGATTACAGGCATGAGCCATCGCGCAAAGCCAGAATGTAGCAATTCTAAGATACCCCAGAGCACATTTATTCTGTTATCTCTGTACTTCATAGATGGGAATCTAAGGCCGAAGGGTGGGGAAGGCACAGCCTAGAATAGTATAGGAGACCAGTGGCAGAGTGGAGATTAGAATCCAGAACTTTGAACTTTCCCTTTCTCCAGGCTGTGAGGAAGGCAGTGTGGATTCCCTTGGACCACCCAAACATTTCCTTTCAGGAGGAGGCGATTCTTGACCCAGTGCTGCTACCAGCTCCCCCTGGGTCAGGAAGCTCTGCCTGCCCAGGATTTCCTGTGTGTGGGAAAGAAACAGGATGAGTAGATAAATCCTTCAAGGCTTTTTTTTCCAAGTATGTGAGGTCCTCTCCCTGGTAAGTCTGCAGCAGTTCTAGCCAAGATGACAAACCCATTGACATGTATTTTGTGTGTTTCTGAACAGTAATAAAAAGAATGATTGGCAAGGCACAGTGGCTTTCACCTGTGACCTCAGTATTTTGGAAGGCCAAGGTGGGCCAGTTGGTTGAGCCCAGGAGTTTGAGACCAGCGTGGGCAACACAGTGAGACTCCGTCTCTATAAAAAATACAAAAAATTAGCCAGGTGTGGTGGCACACGCTTGTAGTCCCAGGTACTTGAAAGGCTGAGATGGAACCATTGCTTTAGCCCAGGAAGTCGAGGCTTCAGTGAGCCGAGATCGCACCACTGCACTCCAGCCTGGGCAACAGAACGAAACCCTGTCTCAAAAAAAAAAAGAATGATTGCGTATGCATGAAGCACAAGACAGGAGGTAGGGGAGAAGCGTCCACGTCACTGTCCCTTGTCCCTGCCCTTGGGGAGCTGCCTTTGTTTGGGTCCTCCCAGAAGCAGGTCCTAAGGCAAGTATTTAAGTTCAAGTAATCTGTCTGGGCGGTGATCCCAGGGAATCCCCTGCAGGGGAGTGGGGAGGTGAGATGAGTAAAGGAAAGCAGCCGATAAATTCAATAAATGAATTGAAAGCACACTTCGAAAGGCAATTGGAGCTCAACCCCACTAGGGAAAGCTCAGAGGCAGTCATCTCAACCAAGGGGCAAGGCAGCTGGAGTATCCAGCCACCAACTTCTCATCCTTCACTGTTGAGGGATGCTTCTGGACCTCAGCCTTCCCACTTGCCCAAGGACAGGCCCAAGTGTGCTCCTGAGATCAGAACAACTCAGTCAAGCAGTTACATTCACAGTAAGAAGCCTTTGATGGGTAGAGGTATCATCAGGGGCATATGGGTGGTATCTGCTCCAGAGGCTGACCACTAATGAGTTTTCCATCTACAGGAAAAGGCAGAAGGAGGCCCAGGAGACATGCCTTCCCCTCCCTGGGTGGGGTTATGGAGGCCGTGTGGAGTGCATAGTGGGCCTTTTGCCTGTCCAGGCCCCCATCACCCCTTTCTTCTCATTTTGAGGAACCACCTTACCCCACTGTGGTCCACATCCTCCTCTTCAACACTGTACTAGACCACATTTCCCAGCCTCCCTTGCTGTTAGGGGTGCCATGTCACTGATTCCAGCCAATGAAATGTGAGCAGAAGGGACGTGCTGTTTTCATGCTTGGTCCATAAAAAGCAACTACTCACTTCCTTTCGCTTTTTCTCTCTTTTTAATTTTTTTTGAGACAGGGTCCCACTCTGTTACCCAGGCTGGAGTGCAGTGGCATGATCATGGCTCACTGCAGCCTTCACCTCCTGGGCTCAAGTGATCATCCCATGTTCAAGCAATCCTCCAGCCTCAGCCTCTTGGGTAGCCGGGACAACAGGTATGCACCACGACACCTGGCTAATTTTTTTATTCTTTTTTTTTTTTTTTTTTGTAGAGACAAGGTCCCACTATGTTTCTTAGGCTGGTCTCGAACTCCTGTGCTCCAGCAATCCTCCTGCCTCGGCCTTCCAAATAGTTGGGATTATAAGTGTGAGCCACTGTGCCTGTCTTGCTTTTTGGAATGTCTTCAATGGTGCTTTGGAGGAAGACAACGTCATGTGAATGACTACACAAATCACTATTGTCAGTTGGGAATTAGCTCTGAGAGGAAAAGTTTAGGGTGTCTTGAGCACTTTGACTTGAGATCCAGGCAGAGGAAGTCATGGGCAAAGGCCCTGAGGCAGGAAGGAGGAGTCTGAAGCGGGCCATGGTGACTGGAGATTATGAACGAGGCTGAATGGCCTGAGAGGAAGGCATATGATCTTGATGTAAAACTCATAGATGTGTGTGTTAGTCTGTTTTCACACTGCTGATAAAGACATACCAAGACTGGGAATAAAAAGAGGTTTAATTGGACTTACAGTTCCACATAGCTGGGGAGGCCTCATAATCATGGCGGAAGGTGAAAGGCACTTCATACATGGTGGCGGCAAGAGGGACGAGGAAGAAGCAAAAGCAGAAACCCCTGATAAACCCATCAGATCTCGTGAGACTTATTCACTATCACGAGAATAGCATGGGAAAGACCAGCCCCCATGATTCAATTACCTCTCCCTGGGTCCCTCCCACAACACATGGGAATTCTGGGAGATACAATTCAAGTTGAGATTTGGGCGGGGATACAGCCAAACCATATCAGTGTGTAAGGAGTTAGATGGATATGGGCTGGGCACTGCCCTGGCACCCTTCTTCCTCTTTCTGGGGACAGAGAGCCAGTTTGAGAAACCAGATTATAACCAGGAGGGGCTGAGCCTAGAAATTCAACAGAATTTGGGCGTACATGTGGCTTGCAGAGACATGGAATTCAGTGGTCCCATGCCTGGAGACCCCTGCTCTGGTCTATAGTGGTGGAAGGGCTTTTCTGTCTTCCAGACACAGCTCAGTCTCACCTCATTCTCAGGTCATGTGGCCTGAATTTGATGGGTTTTCAAATCATGTGCCCTGACCATCTTGTGTATGGGCTGGGTACCTCTCATCCTACACAAATGACTTTCCAGGTCAGGTGCTGTGGCTCACACCTGTAATCCCAGCACTTTGGGAGGCCGAGACGGGGAGATCACCTAAGTTGGGAGTTCAAGATCAGCCTGGCCAACATGGCGAAACCCTGTCTCTACTAAAAGTACAAAAATTTAGCTGGGCATGGTGGTGCAAACCTGTAATTCCAGCTACTTGGGAGGCTGAGGCTATGAGAATCGCTTGAAACGGGAGGCAGAGGGGGTTCAAGTGATCACACAGTGAGCCGAGATCGCACAACTGTACTCCAGCTTGGGCGACAGAGGGAGACTCTGTCTCAAAACAAACAAACAAACAAACAAACAAACAAAACAAATGACTTTCCAACATCAGTGCAATAGGCTCTTCTTGAGGACTAGCCTGGGAGCCTTGCTCCGTGGTGTTGTTAAACCTCAAGTAACTGACTTAATATTGAAATGCTGGGCCAGAGCTGCAAGCCTGACTTTCTCCTGCCCCACCCCCTCCCCTGGAGCAGTGTCCTCTGGGGAAATGCAGCTGACCCAGCTGCATCCGTGGGAAGGCCTGGCCCCCACACTTCACCTTCTCAGCCCTGCCTCTTGGCCACAGGAAATGACCCATCTTA
This sequence comes from Symphalangus syndactylus, assembly GCF_028878055.3. NCBI lineage: Eukaryota > Metazoa > Chordata > Mammalia > Primates > Hylobatidae > Symphalangus > Symphalangus syndactylus. Next base: position 67,529,351 of record NC_072440.2, read on the forward strand.
GCAGCCACGAGCTGTGATTCAGAGGACAATGACAGAGGGACGGAAGCCCCGTTTGTCCCAGCTAACTTGTTCCCTTGGGTGGATGCCAGCTGCTGGAAACAAAAAACTGAAGATTCAGTGGAAAACATATTTTTTACAAAACAAACAAACAACCCTGTGGGCTTTAGCCAACTTCTGAGGCTCTGGGGCGGGGGGAGAGGGGGTTGTTTTCTTTACTTGCTTCTGTGTGTGTTTAAAACACAGATAAAGCTCACAGAATCAAATAGTCTAAAGCTTGGAAGAAGGCCAGCGATCCCACCCTAGCAGCAGAGACCCCTGTGGTGTCTTTCTTCACGTGGCTGGGCCCCACCTCTCCACACCACTGTTCATCATGTCACTTGGCTCTGGCCACTGCCCCCACCCAGAAGTCAGAAAGCTCTGCTCAAACCCAAATCAAGTCACTGTTCCAGGGCTCTACAGGCTGCCTGTCTCAGTCTTCAAGTCTCCAGCTCAAATGCCACCTCCTCCAAGGGGCTTCCCTGACCATTCCATATGAAACAGCACCTCTCAGTCTCTCTCCCTCCCACAGCACTTGTAACTCTTACTATATCTGGAATGATCTGCTTTGTTTCCATGTGCCAGGCATATAGTAGCTACTCAATAAATGTTTGTTGACTGGCAATGTTTCTCAGTGCTTGTTGCATTCAGATCAAAACTGGCTTAGAAAATCCATATTCCATTGTATTTCAACAAACATTATTGGCCACAAACATAGTGCTAGGGATCAGAGGCAAATTAGTCGGGATTCGTTCATTCACTCACTCATTCATTCATGAGAAGGGTAGACCCCACGGTAAATGGTGATTCAGCCAGGGGGTGCAGAGAACCAGGAAAGCTTTAGGTGGGAGGAGATTGTTGGTGGGTTTTCCCCCATGAAAGTGGGGTTCGGAGGTGTGAGCAAGAAAGTGTTTGGAAAAACAAGAGAACCTCGGGGTGTGGAATTTAATTTATTCCCACTTAGGACCCCCAGGGAGGGCAGAGACCCGATTTTATCTGGGGCTGCAGAGAGGGCACTCTCCATGTGCTTGTCGAAGGAACTGAGGGATGAGGGATGGTCAGGTAGTGTATGAAGTTTATGGCTCTGTTTAAGAGGTTGCTGTGAAGTCCCGAATGCCAGGCTATGAAGTCTGGATTTCCATCTATAGGGAACAGAGTCCAATCAAAATAATGATTTCGGGGCTGGGTGTGGTGGCTTATGCCTGTAATCCTAACATTTTGGGAGGCTGAGGGGGGAGGATCGCTTGAGCTCAGGAGTTCAAGATCAGCCTGGACAACATAGTGAGATGGAGTCGCTAATAAAAAAAAAAATTAGCCAGGCATGGTGGTGCATGCCTGTAGTCCTAACTACTGGGGAGGCTGAGGCAGGAGGACCACTTGAGCCTGGGAGGTCAAGGCTGTAAAGAGGTGTGATTGAGCCACTGCACTCCAGCCTGGGTGACAAAGCGAGACCCTGTTTCAAAAAAAAACAAACCGGCTGCCAGGCACGGTGGCTCAAGCCTGTAATCTTAGTACTTTGGGAGGTCGAGGCGGGTGGATCACCTGAGGTCAGGAGTTCAAGACCAGCCTGGGCAACACAGTGAAACCCTGTCTCTACTAAAAATGCAAAAATTAGCTGGGCGTGGTGGTGTGTGCCGTAGTCCCAGCTACTTGGGAGGCTGAGGTAGGAGAATCGCTTGAACCTGGGAGGTGGAGGTTGCAGTGAGCCGAGATTGTGCCCCTCACTCCAGCCTGGGTGACAGAGCAAGACTCCGTCTCAAAAATAATTATAATTATAAAATAATAATGATTTGCAAAGCCTGTTTGAAGTGCCTGAATGTCACTGACTCCTGAACTCCAGTTCTCTAGCTACATCAGAGTATCCAAGCCCCATCCTAGAAGAGTCTGATTCTCCGTAAGCTGGAGTTGGGGCCTGGCCATCTGCCGTTTTCACACACTTGCCAGATGTCCTTGCCATTCACTAGGTTTGGTGACCACTGAGGCTCAGAGAGGGGAGGCACTTGCCCAAAGTCTGTAGGTGGTGGGGGTGGGGGCGGAGGCTGGTGTTTGAACCTGGTTGGCCTGGCCCTCCACATTCACCAGCTTCACTTCGGCCTCCCCCTGGACTGGCTCCTTTCTCCATATTATTTTCCCCTGAATGCAGGAATCTGGGCTGTGGCCGAGCCTGCCTGCCCTGTCCTCTCTTCCCATCCCCGCCCCCAGCCTCAAAGGTCAGGTACCTCCCAGCCTCCCTTGGTCATGTCCATTTATGGCTCTGTTGTTCCAAAATGTGGCCAAATTTATAAACTCTCCTTTCCTGGAGACACGAAACAATTTGTGCAGAGTGCAGTGCGGGGGCAGAGCTGGGAGCTTCGTCTAAGACCTGGACTTCAGCCCAGGCCCAGTGAGCTCTGGCATTGAACAGGCCCCAGTCCCTCCCTGGACCTCAGTTTCCTCACCTACAGAATAAATATACTGGACTAGATCATTCCTTAAGGACTTCCTAAGTCTAGACACAGCCACACGTTTTTACTTCTTAAAAATACCAATTCCCTAAATCTGTGGGCTCAATAACTACAAAAGAAGGTGCTGGGGGATGGAGTCTCTACTGCTATCTTTTGCATTTTTTTTCTTTTCTTAATTTTACTATTTTTTTTTTTAAGAGACAAGGTTTCACCATGTTGCCCCGGCTGGTCTTGAACTCCTGGACTCAAGTGATCTGTCCGGCTTGGCCTCCAGAGTATTGGGATTACGGGCATCAGCCATGGCACCCAGCCTCTTTTTCTTTTTGGGGGCTTGATTTTTTTTTTTTTAAATTAAAAAAATTACCCGAAGAATTAACTTTCACTATAAAGTAAAAGTCCCCCTTTCCAGCCACCCATTCCTGCTCCCTTTCCCAAAAGTACGGGATGGAGCTTTCAAGACAGGTTTCTCTGCATTTATTGATATATGTACTCATGTTCCTATGGAAGTTTTTATTTTTTACATAAAAAGGAATTACAGTATATTTTGTTTGGCATTCTACTTTTTTTTTCACTTAACGTCTTATTCTTTTTCCCACATCAATCTCTTTTTTTACTTTTTTTTTTCTTCTGAGATGGAGTCTTTCTTTGTCATCCAGGCTGGAGTGCAGTGACACGGCCTCAGCTCACTGCAACCTCCACCTCCTGGGTTCAAGTGATTCTCTTGCCTCATTCTCCCAAGTAGCTAAGATTACAGGCATGTGCCACCACGCCCAGCTAATTTTTGTATTTTTTAGTAGAGACGGGGGTTTCACCATGTTGGCCAGGCTGGTCTCAAACTCCTGATCTCAAGTGATCTGCCCACCTCAGCCTCTCAAAGTGCGGGGATTACAGGCATGAGCCACCACATAGAGTTTCAATCTCCTTTTTACAAAACTGTTTTGGCTGGGCACAGAGGCTCACGCTTGTAATCCCAGCTCTTTGGGAGGCCTAGGTGGGTGGATCGCCTGAGCTCAGGAGTTCCAGACAAGTCTGGGCAACATGGTGAAACCCTGTCACTACAAAAAATACAAAAATTAGCCAGGTGTGGTGGCACACACGTGTGGTCCCAGTTACTTGGGAGGCTGAGGTGGGAGGTTCAATTGAGCCTGGGAAGTGGAGGTTGCAGTGGGCTGAGATACTGCCACTGCATTACCACCTGGGTGACAGAGTGAGAACCCATCTCAAAAAACAATAATAACAACAACAAAAAAAAACTATTTCACTAAGCCATAATTAATATATGTAGTTCATTCTTTGTGAGTACATAGTTCAGTGATTTTTTTAGTAAATGTATAAAGTTGTGCAACCACTACCACCATTTAGTTTTAGAACATTCGGAGCATTTCCAACCCCCTAACAAATGACCATTTTCAAGTCAATTCCCACTCCCACCCCAGCCCCAGGCACCCCAATCTACTTTCTGTCTACATGGATTTGCCTTTTCTGGACATTTTTTTTTTTTGAGATGGAGTTTAGCTCTTGCCACTCAGGCTGGAGAGCAATGGCATGATCTCAGCTCACTGCAGCTTCCGCCTCCCGGATTTAGGCGATTCTCCTGCCTCAGCCTCCTGAGTAGCTGGGATTACAGTGCCCGCCATCATGCCTGGCTAATTTTTGTATTTTTAGTAGAGACAGAGTTTCACCATGTTGGCCAGGCTGGCCTTGAACTCTTGACCTTGGGTGATCCACCTGCCTTGGCCTCCCCAAGTGGTGGGATTATAGGCGTGAGCCACCACGCCCCACCAAGACATTTGACATAAATGGAATAGTGGCTGGGCACGGTGGCTCACACCTATAATCCCAGTACTTTGGGAGGCTGAGGTGGGTCTCCCCCTTGAGGGGGAGGAGTTTCCCCTTGAGGTCAGGAGTTCCACGTACATCTCCTTGACCAGAACTTTATGAAGTGGCTACACTAGTGGCAAGAGAGCAGGGAACAAATATTGGGCAGACAAGGAACAACTTTGTCTGTTCTTTCCAGCCCCTAGCCAACCACTGTTCTGGCTCCTCTCATCATAGATTCATCTTGTCTGTCCTAGAACTTTATACAAATGCCACCACATAGAAAATCCTCTTGTATCTGGCTTATTTCAACATTATGTTCATGAATTCTTGAAGTTTTTTTTTTTTTCCACCATCCAGAAGGAGACATTCATCAACATTCAGTCTTTAACTTTTATTCCATGGAGTCACTCATTTATATTTCTTGAGCCCCTACTGTGTGCTGGCAGCTGGCCAAACACAGCCACCTATATCAAAAGACGGAGTGTCCCAGGGTGTCCTCTGACCCAAATCTATTTTGGCTCCACATAAGAATTGTGTCAGCTCTACTTTAAACATCCCTCAGCATCAGGGAGAATCCCTGGTAAACAGAGGCTGAGCAGGCCTGTGGGGAGGAACTCAGGCTCGGGTGAACACAGTTAGGAACCTAGTAGGTCCTTAATAAATAATGGCTAGAAGGTCGGGCGTGGTAGCTCACACTTGTAATCTCAACCTTCTGGGAGGTGAAGTGGGAAGATTGCTTGAGGCCATGAGTTCAAGACCAGCCTGGGCAACATAGTGAGACCCACCCCCGTGCCATCTCTACAAAAAATAAAAATTAGCGGGGTATGGTGGTGCACGTGTCGTCCTAGGTACTCAGGAGGCTGAGGTGGGAGGATCATTTGAGCCCAGGAGTTTGAGGCTGCAGGGAGCTGTGATGGCACCACTGTGCTCCAGCCTAGGTGACAGAATGAGACCCTCTCTCAAAAAAAGAAAAATAAATAAATAAATAAATAAATAAATAAATAATGGCTACAACTATTTCCTTGGCACAGGTGAATTGTAAGGAGCAGCACTCTTCTATTTTCTAACCTTCACTACCCTGTAAGGTAGGTATCACGACAGTCTACGTTTTGCCAATGAGAAAAGGATGCTCAGAGAGGTTGGATAACTTGCCCAAGGTTACACAGCTTATGAGTAGCTGAATTGGGATTCAAATCCAGTTCCATCAAGTATCAAGTCCAGGCTTTCACCCTTCCGCTTTGGGGAATCAGCTTGTGCCTCCTGGCCTTTCCTTTAAGCCTAGACTCACTCCATGCAGAGCCCACGATCCCTATGGACAAAGGCTGTGCACTTGGCTTTGTTGTGTTTCTTGTCTTTCTCCCACTTTGGGGGTCCATCCCGGATATTTTCCTGGCTTTGGATCTTGTCTATTTCAGCTTAAAATGAGACACTTGGGGGAAAGGCATATCTTACCATCAGCCCCCTGCACTGCTTAGCCTTGAGTTCTAGACGGTCTCACCACCCTTCGCCCCCCTCCATCCTGTTCCCTCGGAACTGTCGACCTTGGGGCTCTCCTGGGCCCTCACTGAAGCTTCCGTCTGGTGATCTCAAACAGCAGCATTTTCCTAAACATTTTTCTAAGCAATGAGCATGAGATTTCACATCTGGGCCAGTTGTTACCGACGCCCTGAGTCACCCAGCTCTCCTGCAAGTGAATGAGCCTTTCAGTTTAACTGCTGGCTTTTAAAAGGCCCATGCATGCCTCTGTTTTTCCAAATATGTAAAAATCCATTAAAGAGGGGGAGAATGTGGTTTAAAGAAAAAGTTAAGTTTTCTCCATGGGAACAAAAGTTTTCCAGGGAAGAAAATGTGTAAATCCTACAATATAACTAAGTGGCTTTCAAAAAGAGTGTTTCCAGAGATGAACCCTGTTGCAGAGGCTCCTTAAGCTGAAGGTCGATGTACAAAATGGTCAAAGTGGAGCTTATGGGATGGAACGAGGAGGGGTAGAGGTTGCCCAGTGATGTAGCTTCCCTCTCGTTCCCTCACTACCCACTTCTCTAGGAAACCTGCCATTGGGTGTGGAAACCAGTTTGAGAACGCCTGAAAAAGCCCTGGCCCAGGAGTTCAAACCCTGGCCCTGAGTCTTAGAGCCATCTTTTGCTGCTGTGTAACCCCAGGAAAATTAGTAGCCTTCTCTGGGCCTCACTTGTCCTATGTGGGAAATGTCATGGTTGGATTAGACATTTTCTAAACTTCTTTCAAGCCTAAGATTCTATCTTACTGAGGAAAATTCAGTCTGAAGTTGGCAACTGTTTGAAAAGTAGACTTTTTGAAAAAAGAAACAAGAGTTCTCTTGTTTGAGGCAATCTAGTAACAAACCAACTGCTAAGAAAGTGTTTTCCAAATAGAGGTGCTGTGTGTCTCCTTGCATGAATTGATAGAAAATGACCAACTTCATTATTAGAAAGTAGGTTAAAGATATTCCCTGCTCTCTCATCTGTGTGATTAATTGGTCAGTAATCCTTTCTTCATGAAAAGTACCAAGTAATGAAAAATCTAACTGAACATTAATAGAGACATTTACTGATCAGTAATGTAGACAGTTTTGTTTAAAATATTAGGCCTGGTGTGGTGGCTCAACGCCTAGTATTCCAGCACTTTCGGAGGGTGAGGCAGGAGGATTGCTTGAGGCCAGGGGTTTGAGACTAGCCTGGGCAACATAGCGAGACCCCATCTCTCTCTAAAAAAATTAGCCGGGCATGGTACCTGTAGTCCCAGCTACTTGGGAGGCTGAGGTGGAAGGATTGCTTGAGCCCAGGAGTTTGAGGCTACAGTAAGCTATGACTGAGGCACTGTACTCCAGCCCGGGCCACAAAGCAAGATCCCATCTCTTAAAAAAACACATCAAACATACACATATAGCTAGAATGACAAACTGTCCTGCTTTATGTGACTGAGGGGTTTCCTGGGATGCAGGCTTTCTGTGCTAAAACCCAGAAGGACCCAGGCAAATTGGGATGAATTTGTCACCCTACATATAGCACTTACTATGCACTCAACACTGTTCCAAACATTTTTCACATACTCTAATTTTATTTTTTAATTTTAATTTATTATTATTATTATTTTTGAGACAGAGTCTCGCTCTGTCACTAAGGCTGGAGTGCAGTGGCACGATCTCAGCTCACTGCAACCTTCACCTCCTGGGTCTAAGCAATTCTCCTGCCTCAGCCTCCCGAGTAGCTGGGATTAGAGGAATGTGCCACCACGCCTGGCTAATTTTGTATTTTTAGTAGAGATAGGGTTTCATCATGTTGGCCAGGCTGGTCTCAAACTTCTGGCTTCAGGTGATCTGCCCACTTCGACCTCCCAAAGTGTTAGGATTACAGGCGTGAGCCATTGCGCCCGGTCTTATTATTTTTAGAGACAGGGTCTTGTGTCACCCAGGTTGGGGTGCAGTCACACGATCATAGCTCACTGCAGCCTCCAACTCCTGGGCTCCAGTGAACCTCCTGCCTGAGCCTCCCAAAGCACTGGGATTACAGGTGTGAGCCATGGCACCTGGCCAACTAACTTTTTAAATCTGCATCACAACCCTATGAAGAGGGTACTATTATTATCTCCATCTCACAGATCCTCAGGGGAAACAGACTCAGAGAAGGTTAGTGGACTTCCAAGGCCACACAGCTAGTTGTAGGCAGATCCAGGATGAAAACCCACCCCGTCTTGCTCTGAAGCTGGGCTAGTAACTGCTATACCACATTGTCTTGCTCCTAAATTGTGTCTTTGGTGAATCACAGAGCCATGGCCAGTCTGTGACCAAGGCCAGCTGGACGCTCAAGGAGACCTGAAACTGGCTCTCTGTGTGACATTGAGGAACCCCCAACTCCTCCGGGAGCTTCCTTTCAGCTCAGTGCAACGAAGGGGCTGGTCTGGAACAACAGTTTGTCCGGTTTGTTTAAGCGGTAGAACTTGTCAGACAATTTTACTGGGACCTCAATATATAAAACAGACCATAGTCCTAAAGTTTACATCTTGAGCGTTGAGCTAAAAATTCTTCCTGGCAAGCGGAATTCTTGAAACTCTGCCCCATCGCCTGAGGTTTCCAGAAGCAGAATATAAAAACTTGTGGTTTAATTGCTCTCTAAGGACCTTTCCAGCTTTAAAATTAAATCCAACACGTAATTCAAACATTTCATTCGTTCATGCAGCAAAAATGTTTGAGCTTGAGCCACGTACAATTTGCTAGGCGCCAGTCCAGGCGCTGGGGCATCAGAGATGAGCTAGACCAGGGTTACTTTCACTGTGGCACTGTTGTTATTCAAGGCTGGATAATTCTTTGTGGTGCTCTGTGCATTGTAGGATGTTTCGTGGCATTTCTGGTCTCTACTCGCTAGATGCCAGTAGCAGCGCCTGGGTGTGTCAGCCCAAAGTATCTCCAGACACTGCCAAATGCCCCCTGGGGGTAAAGATCAAACCTGCTTAAGAAACACTGAGCTAGGCCAGGCGCGGTGGCTCACGCCTGTAATCCCAGCACTTTGGGAGGCCGAGGCGGGCGGATCACGAGGTCAGGAGATCGAGACCATCCTGGCTAACACGGTGAAACCCCGTCTCTACTAAAAATACAAAAAAAAAAAAAAAAATTAGCCGGGCGAGGTGGCAGGCGCCTGTAGTCCCAGCTACGCGGGAGGCTGAGGCAGGAGAATGGCGGAACCCCGGGGGGGCGGAGCCTGCAGTGAGCTGAGATCGCGCCACTGCACTCCAGCCTGGGTGAAAGAGCGAGACCCCGGCTCAAAAAAAACAAAAAAAAAAAAAAAAAAAAAAAGAAACACTGAGCTAGACTCATAAAGATCTCTCATCTCATCAATCAGCCTATGTTCCCTGAGGAGAAACAGAAAATAAATACATTGAAAAAAAAAGAAATTATTAGATAATGATACGCATGTGATAAAAATAAAATGAGATGATGAGAAAGGGTGTCAATGGGGGGCCCCTTCACTTTCTTCAGGCAGCAAAGTCTGAGAAGCTGGATGTAGCTTGGCTAGTTTAAGGAACAGAATGAAGGCCACTGTGGTAGGAGCATGGATAATGAGAAGCAGAGTAGGAAGAGGTGAATTGGGTGGTGTGGAAGAGAGGTAGGAAGGGGAGGATCAGATTAACTGAGGGCTTCATGGGCCAGAGATGGGAGGTTGAATTTTATTTATTTATTTTTTGAGACGAGGACTTGCAGTGGCACCATCATAGCTCACTGCAGCCTCAGCCCCCGAGGCTCAAGTGATCCTCCTGCTTCAGCCTCCCGAGTAGTTGGGATTACAGGTTCACATCTCCAAATCTGGCTAATTTTTTATTTTTTTGTAGAGACAGGGTCTTACTGTGTTGCTTAGGCTAGTCTCAAACTCCTAGGCTCTAGTGATGCTCCCACCTCAACCTCCCAAAGTGTTGGGATTACAGGTGTGACCCACCACACTTGGCCTGGAATTTTATTTTTAAACATAAGCATCTATTATGTGCTAAGTCCTGGGCTAGGTGCCAGGGACACAAATGTGAATAACATAGTTCACTTGTGAGCCCAGAGAGGATGAGGCAATTAGTTCTGTCTGAGGTCAGTCAAGGAGTGCTTTGTGGTGGAGGTAATATTGGAGTTCACCTTGAAGGATGAACAAGAACCCATCACACGGAGAAAAGGGAGCAGCAGAAATTGCCTCTCATGACTCTAGGCAAGTGATTCTATGTAAGCTGTTAGATTGTTGACTCTCAGGTCCTATCCCCAGTGGTGCTAGGGCCCAGGAGTCTGTATTTTTTTTTTTTTTTTTTTTTTGAGATGGAGCCTCGCTCTGTCGCCCAGGCTGGAGTGCAGTGGCGTGATCTTGACTTACTGCAACCTCTGCTTCCCAGGTTCAAGTGATTCTCCTGCCTCAGCCTCCTGAGTAGCTGGGATTACAGGCGTGTGGTACCACGCCCAGCTAATTTTTATATTTTTAGTAGAGACAGGGTTTTGCCACGTTGGTCAGGCTGGTCTCGAACTCCTGCAGGAGTCTGTATTTAACCAACACTGTAATGATTCTAATGCAGATAGAGGAACCTCACTTTCAGAATAGTGCTCATTGGCTTTTAGGCTACTTGTTTAGTGTTCAGTGATGTAGAAATGTCTTGACAAGTCTTATTCCACCTGAAAAGCATTCACTGAAGGTCTTTTTATTTTGCGTGCCAGAACGTGGGGACAGAAGATAAAGGCAGAAGGGCAGGGCATGGTGGCTCACACCTGTAATCCCAGCACTTTGGGAGGCCGAGGCGGGTGGATCACTTGAGGCCAGGAGTTCAAGACCAGCCTGACCAACATGGCAAAACTCATCTCTACTCAAAATACAGAAATCAGGGCCAGGCGTGGTGACTCATGCCTGTAATCTCAGCACTTTGGGAGGCCGAGGTGGGCAGATCATGAGGTCAGGAGATCGAGACCATCCTGGCCAACATGGTGAAATCCTGTCTCTGCTAAAAATATAAAAATTAGCTGGATGTGGTGACACACACCTGTAGTCCCAGCTACTCTAGAGGCTGAGGCAGGAGAATCGCTTGAGTTCACGAGGAGGAGGTTGCAGTGAGTCAAGATTGTACCACTGCACTCCAGCCTGGCCACAGAGCAAGACTCCATCTCAAAAAAAAAAAAAATATATATATATATATAATATATATATATATATTATATATATATATAGGCCAGGCGTGGTGGCTCACACCTGTAATCCCAGCACTTTGGGAGGCTGAGATGAGTGGATCATGAGGTCAGGAGTTCAAGACCAGCCTGGCCAAGATGGTGAAACCCCATCCCTACTAAAAATACAAAAAAATTAGCCAGGAGTGGTTACATGTGCCTGTAATCCCAGCTACTCGGGAGGCTGAGGCACAGAATTGCTTAAACCTGGGAGGCAGAGGTTGCAGTGAGCCGAGATCGTGCCACTGCACTCCAGCCTGGGTGACAGAGCGAGACTGTGTCTCGAAAAAAAATAAGACAAAAATTAGCCGAGCGTGGTGGTGGCACACACCTGTAAACCCAGCTACTCAGGAGGCTGAGGCAGGAGAATCGCTTGAACCTGGGAGGCGGAGGTTGCAGTAAGCCAAGATTGCACCACTGCACTCCAGCCTGGGTGACACAACAAGGCCTCATATCAAAAAAAGAAAAAAGAAAAAAGAAAAAAAAAGGTAAAAAAAGAAAAAAAGGCCAGGTGCGGTAGCTCACGCCTGTAATCCCAGCACTCTGGGAGCCTGATATGGATCACGAGGTCAGGAGATCGAGACCATCCTAGCTAACACGGTGAAACCCCATCTCTACTAAAAATACAAAAAATTAGCCGGGCATGGTGGTGGGTGCCTACAGGCTCCCAGCTATTCGGGAGGCTGAGGCAGGAGACTAGCATGAATCTGGGATGTGGAGCTTGCAGTGAGCTGAGATCACTCCACTGCACTCCAGCCTGGGTGATAGAGCGAGACTCCGTCTAAAAAAACAAACAAACAAACAAACAAACAAAAAGCTAAAGGCAGGAGGACCCAGTCTCTGCCTATGTCCTCAGTTACCAACCTCTCTCATATGAAGACATGGAGACTCAGAGAGAAAGAGTGACTTCCCCAAGGCTGCATAGCACCAAAGAGGTCCATCCTGATACTGAATTCACGTCTGTGGACTCCTGATCCAGTGCTTTCCCCTCCCTGCACCAGCTACCTCAGGATATTCTTCCCTGAAGAAGATCCCTGTTATCCATGGAGCCAGCACCCTCCAATTTGACAATCAGCTCTGGCTCACACCAGAGGGAGCCCTGTGAAGCTGATCAGGCCAGTCACCAAAAGGCTGGGGAGGAGAATCTACACACTGTGCCACACACAACGCCATGAATACACAAGTTCCTCAAATGCTGACTGTTTTCCTTCCAACATGACATACGTGGAGATGAAGAAAAAAGAAATCCCACAAAAACATCCAGACCATGGGAAATATGTTGGCAACTGTTGGAGGTCTGGACACGGGCTTTTTTTTTTTTTTGAGAGGGAGTCTCACTCTGTCACCCAGGCTGGAGTGCAGGGGCGCAATCAGCTCACTGCAAGCTCCGCCTCCTGGGTTCACGCCATTCTTCTGCCTCGGTCTCCTGAATAGCTGGGACTACAGGCACCTGCCACCATGCCTGGCTAATTTTTTGTATTTTTAGTAGAGATGGGGTTTCACCATGTTAGCCAGGATGGTCTTGAACTCCTGACCTCGTGATCTGCCTGCCTCGGCCTCCCAAAGTGCTGGGATTAGAGGCGTGAGCCACCGCGCCTGGCCAATAGACGGGGCTCTTGAAAGAAAAGCCTGGTGTGAGTCAGGTGCCAGGGATGAGAGTGGGCCTGATTGCTAACTAGGAGCCTGCCTTCTCTGAAATCCAACCCTGTTGCATTTCCCTATTGGTGTCTTTGCAGCTGGGCCCTGGCAGATCTGGAGCTGTATAAGTGGGTAAGCATGTCATTGTGTAAACTTGTAATCGTATAGTGTGTGATTATGTCAATACATGTAAACAGTAAGTGTGTGACTATGTAAGGGGCTAAGCAAGCATGTAACAGGATAACCAGATAAACAAGTAAGCATGTAATTGTGTTACTATGTGAGACTGATGTAATAGGGACACATGTAAGGAGGTACGCATGCAGCAAGTAAGCAGGGAAACGTACAAACAGGTGAATATATAAATGTGAGTGAGTAAGCATACAACCAGGTCAGGGGTATGTAATTGTGTAGGCAGAAATTCTGGTGTTTTTTTTTGTTTTGTTTTTGAAACGAAGTCTTGCTCTGTCGCCCAGGCTAGAGTGCAATGGCACAATCTCGGCTCACTGAAATCTCTGCCTCCCAGGATCAAGCAATTCTCCTGGCTCAGCCTCCCAAGTAGCTGGGATTACAGGCACCTGCCATCATGCCTGGCTAATTTTTGTATTTTTAGTTGAGACGGGGGTTTTTCCATGTTGGCCAGGCTGGTCTTGAACTCCTGACCTCAGGTGATCCACCCGCTTCGGCCTCCCAAAGTGCTGGGATTACAGGCGTGAGCCACCGCACCCGGACAGAAATTCTGTAAATGAGTATACATGTAAGCAGGCAATCACATACGTGGTAAGTGTGCAAGACATGCGTGTGTGAGCAGGTGATCACATAAGCGGGTCAGCATATAAGCAGGTAAGTGTGCAAGCATGTGAGCATTTGGCCTGCCGCTTGAGGTGAGACATGCAGCTTCCACAGGCTGCACTAATGAGTACCTAGGCTGCTTTCAGAATTTTAACCCAGTTATCATCTCAGCTTGCAATATGGTGAAGTGACCACATCCAAAACACATTCTAGATTGTTCTCAGCACCACATGGCCTTAGATCATTTGGGAGTTTATTTCTACTCACGCTGTTGTCAGACAGGGCATACCAAGCTTCATTGTGCTATAAGGCCGGTTTCCCAAGGTGGTCTTGAATGTTCACACAGTGATTTTCGAGAATAAACATTTTTTCCTATCAATCATTCCATGTGTCTTACAGGAAAATTTAAAACTGACCCTTCAAACTCATAATTTCATTGTGGCCATCATTTATTAGGATGAGTTAAATTGCTAATATATGTTTGTTTGTTTGGTTTTGAGACAGAGTCTGGCTCTGTCACCCAGTCTGGAGTGCAACGGTACGATCTCGGCTCACCACAACCTCCGCCTCCCGGGTTCAAGTGATTCTCTTGCCTCAGCCTCCTGAGTAGCTGGGATTACAGGTGTGCGTCACCATGCCCGGCTAATTTTTGTATTTTTAGTACAGATGGGGTTTCACCATGTTGGCCAGGCTGATCTCGAAGTCCTAACCTCAGGTGATTGCCCGCCTTGGCCTCCCAAAGTGCTAGGATTGCAGGCGTGACCCACCATGCCCAGCTAATATATGTACTTGTAAAAGGGAGTTGAGGCGGGGCAAGGTGGCTCATGCCTGTAATCCCAGCACTTTGGCAGACCGAGGCGGGAGGATCACCTGAGGTCAGGAGTTCAAGACCAGCCTGGCCAACATGGTGAAAGCCCGTCTCTACTAAAAATACAAAAATTAGCTGGGTGTGGTGGCATGCACCTGTAGTCCCAGGTGGTTGGGAGGCTGAGGCAGGAGAATCACTTGAACCCAGGAGGTGGAGGTTGCAGTGAGCCAAGATGGCACCGCTGCATTCCGGCCTGAGCGACAGAACCGGACTTCGTCTCAAAAAAAAAAAAAAAAAGTGGGTTGATTCCCACTCCACAGCTGGGGCCCCCTGGGCAACCTGATTTGCTGGCAGCAGTGAAGCTTGGGCCATGGCAGCCTCCATTCCACAACCAGGCACTGACATGTGGTCCCATCCAACTGTAGTGGCAACAGCAGCAAATTCCCTTGTTTCCTTGCTCTCCACCCAGTAGCACAGGGAAAGCCAGGCCCAGTGGCTTCTGTCTGTCCCCACCCCACCAGAAGGTCCTCAGCAGGTGACACAGGACAGCACCTCTTCCCCTGCATATGGCACCAACAGGGCTTGAGCAGGAGCCTCAGCATCACCAGAAGAATGAAGCAGATCAGGGTAGCATTGCAAGGGCTCAGAAAACTAGGCTGTCATTGGAACTAAAGCCCGGAATAGTAGGCCAGCACTTACACCTAAACAGAGTGACTGTCTGCTAAAATACAAGATTTCAACAGGATCAAGAGTTTCCCAGCCTGATGCAGTGGCTCAGATCTGTAAACCCAGCACTTTGGGAGGCCAAGGTGGGAGCATTCCTTGAGGCCAGGAGTTCAAAACCATCCTGGTCAAATCCTGTATATAAAAAAATAAAAAAAGAATTTCCTAACACAATCAAGATGTCCAGAATACAACAACAAAAAAATCATCCATTATAAAAAGAAAAAGAGAAATTATAATCTGAATGAGAAAAGATAATCAACAGATGCCAATATAAAGATGAATTATACATAGGAATTATCGGACAAAGTTTTTAAAGTAGCCATTATAAAAATGCTTCGACAATACAGTTGACTCTTGAACAACATGGAGGTTGGGGTGCTGACTGATTCTGCAGTCAAAAATCAACCTATAACTTTTGAGTCCCCAAAAACTTAACTATTAATAGCCTATTATTGACCAGAAGCCTTACCAATAACATAAACAGTTAACACATATTTTGTATATGTATTATAATACTGTATTCACACAATAAAGTAAGCTGGAGAAAGAACATGTTATTAAGCAAATCAGGCCAGGTGTGGTGGCTCACATTTCTAATCCCAGCACTTTGGGAGGCTGAGGTGGGAGGATCACTTGAGGTCAGGAGTTCAAGACCAGCCTGGCCAACAAAGCAAAATCCCATCATTACTAAAAATACAAAAATTAGCTGGGCGTGGTGGCATGCACCTGTAATCCTAGCTACTCGGGGGCCTGAGACAAGAGAATCACTTGAATCCAGGAGGTGGAGGTTGCAGTGAGCCGAGACTGCACCACTGCACTCCAGCCTGGATGACAGAGTGAGACTCTGTTTCAAAAAAACCACAAAACTTAGCCAGGTGCAGTGGCATGCACCTGTAGTCTCAGGTACTCAGGAGGCTGAGGCACAAGAACAACTTGAACCCAGGGCGTGGAGGTTGCAGTGAGCTGAGATCATACCACTGTACACTCCAGCCTGGGTGACAGAGTAAGCTTCTGTCTCAAAAGAAAAAAAATGTTATTCAGAAAACCAGAAGGAGGAGAAAATATATTTACTCTTCATTAAATGGAAGTGGATCAACATAAAGGTCTTCATCCTTATTGTCATCATATTTAGTAGGCTGAGGAAGAGGAGGGGGTTGGTGTTGCTATCCCAGTGGTGGCAGAGGTAGAAGAGGTAGAGGAGGTGGAAGGGGAGAAAAGTGAGGCAGGCACATTTGGTGTAACTTTTATTAAAAAAAACCTGTGTTTAAGTGGACCCACAGAGTTCAAAGTCATGTTCAAGGGTCAATAATAATTATAAATTATCTTGAAACAAATGTAAAAGTAGAAAATCTCATGCCACGCATGGTGGCTCATGCCTGTAATCTCAGCACTTTGGGAGGCTGAGGTGGGTGGATCACCTGAGGTCAGGAGTTCAAGACCAGCCTGGCCAACATGGTGAAGCCCCATCTCTACTAAAAAAAAGCCAGGCATGGTGGCACATGCCTGTAATCTCAGCCACTTGGGAGGCTGAGGCAGGAAAGTCACTTGAACCTGGGAGGTGGAGGCTGCAGTGAGCTGAGATTGGGCCACTGCACTCTAGCCTAGATGACAGAGCAAGACACTGTCTCAAAAAAAAGAAAGAAAAATAAAACATCAGCAAAGAAATACATGTCATTTAAAGAAAAAGAGCCAGATAGAATTTACAGATTGAAAAAAATACAATAACCAAAATAAAAACCTTGCTTGATAAACACAATAGTGGAGCTGAGATGACAGAGAATATAATTAGTGAACCTGAAGACAGATCAATAGAATTTACTCAATCTAAACAACAGAGGGTAAAAAAGACTGAAAACAAATTGAATAGCTTTATGGATCTGTTGGATAATAACAAAGGAAATAACGTTTGTGTCATTGGATTGCCAGAATGGAGGACAAAAAGCACGGAACTAAAATAGCATTCAAAGTAATAGTGGTTGAAAACTTCCCAGTTTGGCAAAAGACACAAAGTGATACACACAAAAAGTTGAATAAACCTCAAATAGGATAAACTCAAAGAAATCCACATCAAGATACATCATAATTAAACTTTTAAAAACCAAAGACAGGCTGAGCACGGTGGCTGACGCCTGTAATCCCAGCACTTTGGGAGGCTGAGGCGGGTGGATCACCTGAGGTCAGGATTTCGAGAGCAGCCTGACCAACATGGAGAAACCTCATCTCTACTAAAAATATAGAAATTAGCTGGGCATGGTGGTGTGCGCCTGTAGTCCCAGCTACTCAGGAGGCTGAGGGAGGAGAATCGCTTGAACCTGGGAGGCGGAGGTTGCAGTGAGCCGAGATCGCGCCACTGTACTCCAGCCTGGCGACAGAGTGAGACTCTGTCTATAAAAAAACAAAAACAAACAAATAAACAAAAAAAAACAAAGACAAAGAAATATATTAAAAGCAGTCAGAGAGAAATGATACATTGCCTCTAAAGGAACACTAATTTGAATGACAGTAGATTTCTCATCTGAAACCATGGAGATGGGAGGCAAATGGTACAGCATTTCCCAAGTGCTGAAAGAAAAGAACGGTCAGCCCCAAATTTTATAGCCAGTGAAATTATCCTTCAGGAATAATGGAAAAAAATAAAGTCATTCTCAGATAAATAAGAACCAAGATAATTTTTTAACAGAAGACCTGGCATTAAGGAATGGCTAAAGGAAGTTCTCCAATCAGAAAGAAAATAATAAGAGAAGAAGGCTAGGGCCTCTAAAAAGGAAAGTACAGTGGAGTGGGTAAAAATAGAAGTAAACTATCCTTCAGTTCATGACTTTTTTTTTTTTTTTTTTGAGATGGAGTCTCACTCTGTCACCAAGCTGGAGTGCAGTGGCGTGATCTCAGCTCACTGCAACCTCCAACTCCCTTGTTCAAGCGATTCTCCTGCCTCAGCCTCCTGAGTAGCTGGGATTACAGGCATGCACCACCATGCCCAGCTAATTTTTGTATTTTTAGTAGAGATGGAGTTTCACCATGTTGGCCAGGATGGTCTTGATCTCCTGACCTCATGATCCATCCCTCTTGGCGTCCCAAAGTGCTGGGATTACAAGTGTGAGCCACCGCGTCCGGCCAGTTCGTCATTTTTAATTATATTTTATCATTGAAGCAAAAGCTATCATACCCTTCTGATGTGGTGCACAATGTATGTAGAGGAAATACTTAAGGCAATTATACTTAAAAAATGGGAGCATTAAGAGACCTAATCGGGAAGTACGGTTTCTACACTTCACTCAGATTGGAACTTTGATACCAGTAGGCTGTGATGAATTATATAAATATATGGTAATGCCTAGAACAATCACTAAGCAAACTATACAATGCAATACACTCAAAAAGCATTAAAAATATTAGGTTGATACAAAAGTAATTGTGGTTTTTGCCATTACTTTTTGTTTTTTGAGATGGAGTCTTGCTGTGTTTCCCAGGGTGGAGTGCAGTGGTGCAATCTTGGCTCACTGCAACCGCTGCCTCTTGGGTTCAAGTGATTCTTGTACCTCAGCCTTCCGAGTAGCTGGGACTACAGGTGTGTGCCACCATGCCCAGCTAGTTTTTTTCTTTTTTGTATTTTTAGTAGAGACAGGGTTTCATCATTTTGGCCAAGATGGTCTCGAACTCCTGACCTCAAGTGATCCGCCTGCCTTGGCCTCCCAGAATGCTGGGATTACAGGCGTGAGCCACCCCACCTGGCCAGTTTTTGCCATTACTTTTAATGTAACGGCATTACATTAAAACCAAAACCAATGGCAAAAACCGGCATTACTTTTGCACCAATGAAACAGATCAAATTGGAACTCTAAAAAATGTTTAAATAATCCACACAAAGGCAAGTAAAAAGAAACATAATGATAAACAGAGGGATAAAACAAAAAAATGCACAATAAACTGGCAGACTTGAGCCTGACCACATCAATAATTATTTTAAATGTAAGTGGTCTAAATATACCAATTAAAAGACAGATATTGAATGAGTGGATAAAAAATTATCCAAATATGGCCGGACATGGTGGCTCACACCTGTAATCCCAGCACTTTGGGAGGCCCAGGCGGGCGGATCATGAGGTCAGGAGATCGAGACCATCCTGGCTAACATGGTGAAACCCCGTCTCTACTAAAAATACAAAAAATTAGCTGGGCGTGGTGGCAGGCACCCGTAGTCTCAGCTACTCGGGAGGCTGAGGCAGGAGAATGGTGTGAACCTGGGTTGCAGTGAGCCAAGATGGCACCACTGCACTCCATCCTGGGCAACAGAGCGAGACTCCATCTCAAAAAAAAAAAAAGTATCCAAATATATACTGTGTAAAAGGCAGTTCATTGTAAATGTAATGACATAGCTAGATTGAAAGTAAAAGGATGGGCCGGGCACAGTGGCCCACGCCTATAATCCCAGCACTTTGGGAAGCTGAGGTGGGCCAAAAAAAAACTGGATGAAGAACAGTTGGGGAAATGTACACAATCCAAATTCGAACCTTACTATAAAGCTCCATGTGGTACTGGTGAAAAGCTAGACATAGATCAATGGGACAATATCAAGAGTCCAGAAATAAACCCTTACATTTATGGTCAATTGATTTTTGACAAAGTGTCAAGGCAATTTGATAAGGAAAATAGTTTTTTCAACAAATCCTTCTGAGACAGTTGGGTATCAAAATGCAGAAGGATGAATTTACACTGTTATCTCAAAATATACAGAAAAATGAGCTAAAAATGAATCATAGACATATACTTAAGTACAGCAACTGTAACATCTCTAGAAGAAAACACAGCAGAAAATTTTTGTGATCTTAGGTAAGTCAAAGTTCTTAGACATGACAACAAAAAAATTATCCATAACAGAAAAAAAAATGATAAACTGGACTCTAACAAAATGAAAAACTTTTGTTCTGTAAAAGATTTATTTATTTATTTATTCATGTTGAGATGGAGTCTCACTCCCATCGTGCAGGCTGGAGTGCAGTGGCGCAATCTTGGCTCACTACAACCTCCACCTCCTAGGTTCAAGTGATTCTCCTTCCTCAGCCTCCTGAGTAGCTGGGATTACAGGCGCATGCCATCACACCCGGCTAAATTTTTTTTTTTTTTTTTTGGAGACAGAGTTTTGCACTTGTTGCCCAGGCTGCAATGGTGCAATCTCGGCTCACCACAACCTCTGCCTCCCAGGTTCAAACGATTCTTCTGCCTCAGCCTCCCAGGGAGCTGGGATTACAGGCATGCGCCACCATGCCTGGCTAATTTTTTGTATTTTTAGTAGAGACGAGGTTTCTCCATGTTGGTCAGGCTGGTCTTGAACTCCTGATCTCAGGTGATCTGCCCTCCTCGGCTTCCCAAAGTGCTGAGATTACAGGTGTGAGCCACCACGCCCGGCTATGTATTTATTTTTTGAGACAGAGTCTCACTCTGTCACCCAGGGTGGAGTGCAGTGACGCCATCTCAGCTCACTGCAACCTCCGCCTCCTGGGTTCAAGCGATTCTTCTGCCTCAGCTTCTCGAGGAGCTGGGACTACAGGCACCCACCACCATGCCTGGCTAATTTTTGTATTTTTCTTATTAGAGACGGGGTTTCACCAAGTTGGGCAGGCTGGTCTCGAACTCCTGACCTCAGATGATCCACCTGCCTAGGCCTCCCAAAGCGTTGGGATTACAGGCGTGAGCCACTGTGCCCAGCCAAGACTCATTTATAAAATGATGAAAAGAAAAACCTGGGAGAAAATATTTTCAAATAATATCTTTAATAAGGGACTTG
Source organism: Symphalangus syndactylus (assembly GCF_028878055.3). Taxonomy (NCBI): domain Eukaryota; kingdom Metazoa; phylum Chordata; class Mammalia; order Primates; family Hylobatidae; genus Symphalangus; species Symphalangus syndactylus. The sequence goes on from NC_072440.2 coordinate 67,550,095, forward strand.
TATCCACAATATACAAGTAAATCTTACAACTCATAATTAGAAGACTATCCAATTTTAAAATGGGTTAGACCAGGCGTGGTGGTGTGTGCCTGTAATCCCAGCTACTCAGGAAGCTGAAGCAGGAGAATCACTTGAACCTGGGAGGCGGAGGTTGCTGTAAGCCGAGATGGAGCCACTGCACTCCAGCCTGGGTGACAGAGCAAGATTCTGTCTCAAAAAATAAATAAATAAATAAAGGGCTGGAACCCAACAACATATACAGCATGACTAAGTGGGTTATGTCACAGAATACCAAGTTTGCTAAGCATCCAAACATCAATTTATACAATACATATCAATAGCATAAATTATAAAAACGACACAATCATCTCTATAGATGCAGAAAAAGCATTTGACAACCTCTAACATTATTTCATGACAAAAACACACATGAAGTAGGAATAGAACGGAGCTCCCTCAAGTGATAAAGGGCATCTATGAAAAACCTACAGCTAACAAACTCAATGCAGAAAAGACTGGATGCTTTCCCATGCGATGATTTGAATGTGTCCCCAAAAAGTTCACGTGTTGGAAACAGAATCCCCAATGTAACAGTATTAAGAGATGGGGCCTTAGCTGGGAATGGAGGTGGATGCTTGTACTGCCACTGTCAGAGGCATTTGAACCAGAGCGACTCCATCTTGAATAAGGGCTGGATACAATAACGCTGAGACCTACTGGGCTGCATTCCTACAAGGTTAGGAATTCTTTTTTGTTTTGTTTTGTTTTGTTTTTTGGAGACCAAGTCTTGCTCTGTCGCCCAGGTTGGAGTGCAATGGCACGATCTCAGTTCACTGCAACCCCCGCTTCCCAGGTTCAAGCGATTCTCCTGCCTCAGCCTCCTGAATATCTGGGATTACAGGTGCACGCCACCACGCCTGGCTAATTTTTTTGTATTTTTAGTAGAGACAGGGTTTCACCATATTGGTCAGGCTGGTCTCTAGCTCCTGACCTTCTGATCCACCGACCTCGGCCTCCCAAAGTGCTGGGATTACAGGTGTGAGCCACAGCGCCTGGCCAGGAATTCTTAGTCACAGGATGAGATAGGGGGTTGGCACAAGGTACAGGTAACAAAGACCTTGCTGATAAAAGGATGTGGTAAAGAAGCCTGCCAAACCCACCAAAATTAAGATGGCAATGAAAGTGACTTCTGGTTGTTCTCACTGCTCATTATATGCTAATTATAATGTATTAGCATGCTAAAAGACATTCCCACCAGTGCCATGACAACTTACAAATGCCATGGAAATGTCCAGAAGTTACCTTATATAGTCTAAAAGGGGGAGGAACCCTCAGTTCCAGGAATTGTCCACCCCTTTCCTGGAAAACTCATGAATAATCCACCCCTTGTTTAGCATATAATCAAGAAATAGGCTGGGTGCGGTGGTTCATGCCTGTAATCCCAGCACTTTGGGAGGCTGAAGTGGGCAGAGTACTTTAGGTCAGGAGTTCAGGACCAGCCTGGACAAGTCGAAACCCTGTCTCTACTAAAAATACAAAAATTAGCTGGGCATGGTGGTGCACACCTGTAATCTCAGCTACTTGGGTGGCTGAGGCAGAAGAATCACTTGAACCGCAGAGGCTGCAGTGAGCTGAGATCGCGCCACTGCACTCCAGCCTGAGCAACAGAGTGAGACTCTCTCAAAATAAATAAATAAATAAATAAATAAATAAATAAATAACTATAAGTCAAATCAGATTGAGCAGCCTATGCTGCTGCTCTGCCTATGGAGTAGCCATTCTTTTATTCCTTTACTTACTTAATAGACTTGCTTTCATTTTACTCTATGGATTCACCTCAAATTCTTTCTTGTGCAAGATCCAAGAACCCTCTCTTGAGGTCTGGATTAGGATCCCTTTCCAGTAACACCAGCTACTCGGGAGGCTGAGGCAGGAGGATCATTTGGGCCTGGAAGTTTGCAGCTGCAACGAGCCATCATCACCCTGCTGCATTCCAGCCTGGGTGACAGAGCGAGATCCTATCTCAAAAGCAAAAACAAAAACAAAACAGGGCAGGGGCAGGCACTGCGGCTCACGCCTGTAATCCTAGCACTCTGGGAGGCTGACGTGGGTGGATGGCTTGAGCTCAGGAGTTTGGGCCCAGTCTGGGCAACATAGTGAAACAAAATATACAAAAAAAATTAGCTGGGTGTGGTGGCATGGGCCTGTGGTCTCGGCTACTCAGCAGGCTGAGGTGGGAGTATTGCTTGACTCTGGGAGGCTGAGGTTGCAGTGAGCCATGATTGTGCCACTGAACTCCAGCCTGGGCAACAGAGCCAGATCCTGTCTCAGAAAAAAGAAAGGTGGGGCCTTTAAGAGGTGATGGGTAATGCAGGTTCTGCCCTCATGAATGGATTAATGTATTAATGAATTAACAGGATATCATTGGAGGGGATTAGCTATCAGAGTGGGTATGTTATAAAAAGCTAGTTTGGCCCTCTCTCATGAGCCCTCTCACTATGCTGCCTCAGGACTCTGCAGAGTCCCCAACAGCAAGAAGGCCCTCACCAGATACAACCCTTTGATCTTGGACTTCCCAGTTCCAGAACTATAAGAAATAAATTTCTTTTGTTTATAAATTACCCAGTCTCAGCTCTTCAGTTATAGCAACAGAAAATGGACTAAGAGAAATCTGTTACTGAGAAGTGGCGTTGTTGCTATAATAAATATCTGAAAATGTGAAAGTAGCTTTGGAACCGGAAAAAGGGTAGAGGCTAGAAGGATTTGAAGGAGCAGGCTAGAAAAAACCTGTATTACCATGAAATGAGTATTAAGGGTAATTCTGGCGAGGTCTCAGAAGAGGGCAAGAAGACTAAGGAAAGTCTGGAACTTCCTAGAGATTATTTAAATGGTCATGACTGGAATCCTACTAGAAATACAGACAGTAGGGGCTGGGCACGGTGGCTCACGCTTGTAATTCCAGCACTTTGGGAGGCCGAGGAGGGCGGATCACCTGATGTCAGGAGTTTGAGACCAGCCTGGCCATTATGGTGAAAACCCGTCTCAACTAAAAACACAAAAATTAGCCAGGTGTAGTGGTGGGTGCCTGTAATTCCAGCTACTCGGGAGGCTGAGGCAGGAGAATTGCTTGAACCTGGGAGGCAGAGGTTGCAGTGAGCTGAGATCGCACCACTGCACTCCAGCCTGGGTGACAGAGTAGGACTCTGTCTCAAAACAAAAAAAAAAAAAAAGAAAAAAAGAAATATGCACAGTAGGCCAGGCATGCTGGCTCACGCCTGTAATCCCAGCACTTTGGGAGGCCGACGGGGGTGGATCACTTGAGGTCAGGAGTTCGAGACCAGCCTGGCCAACATGGTGAAACTCTGTCTCTATAAAATTACAAAAAAAATTAACTGGGCGTGGTGGCACACACGTGTAATACCAGCTACTTGGGAGGCTGAGACAGGAGAATCGCTTGAACACAGGAGGCGGAGATTGCAGTGAGCTGAGATCATGCCATTGCACTCTAGCCTGGGCGACACAGCGAGACTTCATCTCAAAAAAAAAAAAAAAAAAAAAAAAAAGAAAAGAAAGAAATATGGACAGTAAAGGCTGTTCTGATGAGGTCTCAGACAGAAAGATAAATAAAGTATTGGAAACTGGAGTAAAGACCATCCTTGTTATAAATTGGCAGGGAACTTGGCTGGATTTTGTCCATGCCAGAGGGCTTTATGGAACTCACAACCTAAGAGCAATGGATTAGGTTATCTGGCAGAAGAAATATCTAAGCAGCAAAGCATTCAGTCTACTTAAAAAAAAGAGAGAGAGAGAGAATAGCTCACTGTGTTGCCCAGGCTGGTCTTGAACTCCTGGACTCAAGCAGTTCTCCTGGACTCAAGCAGTTCTCCTGCCTTGGCCTCCCAAAGTGCTAGGATTACAGACATGAGCCACTGTGCCCAGCCATGCATGACTCCTTTTAACTGCTTATGTTAAGCTTTGCGAGGGAAAAAAATTACTTAATGACAGAATTCAAAATCAAAAGGAAAGCAAAGCAGAAAGATTTGGAAAACTCTCAGTGTGAGTGAAAAAGTCATTCAGGAGAGAATACCAAGGGTGTGTCCCAGAGACCTTTTGCTATGGAGATTAGTATGCTAGAAGGTGGCCAGGTGCTAATCATCAGGACAACAGGAGAAAAACCCTGAAGGCATTGCAGAGATCTTCAAGGCTGCCCCTTGCATCACTGGCCTACAGTAGTAAGAGGGTAGAATAGTAGGATGGGCCCGGAGTGCTCTCCATGGCTTTGCAGCCCAGGGATGCCTTGGGACTCTTGCTTCCTGCATTCCAGTAGAGGACAATCTAACCCTGAATCAAAGGGCCCCAGGCTCAGCTTGACCAGTTGCTCTGGAATCTGGAATACATAACCATAAAGCTTGGTGGTGTCCTTGTAGTGTTAATTCTGCAGGCACACAGAATGCAAGAGCTATGAAGGCATGGCAGCCTCCACCTAGATTTCTTTTTTTTTTTTTTTTTTTAAGACGGAGTCTCGCTCTGTCACCCAGACTGGAGTGGAGCACAGTGGCGCGATCTCGGCTCACTGCAACCTCTGCCTCCTGGGTTCAAGCGATTCTCTTATCTCAGCCTCCTGAGTAGCTGGGATTACAGCCATGTGCCATGACGCCCAGCTAATTTTTGTATTTTTAGTAGAGACGGGGTTTCACCATGTTGTCCAGGCTGGTCTTGAACTCCTGACCTCAGGCAATCCACCTGCCTCGGCCTCCCAAAGTGCTGGGATTACAGACGTGAGCCACTGCACTCGGCCCTCCACCTAGATTCAAAGGGTGTATTGGGACAGCATGATATTGCAGGCAGAAACCTGCCACAGGGGTGGAGCCACCACAGACAGCCCCCAACTAGGGCAATGCTGAATGGAAATGTGGGCCCAGGGCTGCTGTAGGAAGTCCCTACCAGGGCAGTGCCTAATGGAACCACGGGATTAGGAATGCCATCAAGACCCCAGAACTGTAGTGCTACCAGCGTGCATGCTACTCTTAGAATTGCTGAAATGTGAGCTGAGCCCAGCAAAGCCACAGGGGCATTCTGCCTGAGGCCTTGCTGGCCTAACACCCACATCAGTGTCCCACCAGCAGGAAGTGGGACATGAAGTCAAGGAAAATTATTCTGGAGCTTTAAGATTTAGTATTGTGTTCTCTGTTGGGTTTTGGATTACTCGTGGCCAGTTATTCTTTTCCTCTTAATTCTCTCTTTTGGAATGGGAATGTCTGTCTTAAACCTGTCCAACCATTGCATTTTGGAAGAAGGTAATTTGCTTTCTCAGGCTCACAGCTGGAAGAAATTTGCCCCAAAGTGAATTGTGCCCTGAGTTTCATTTATATCTGATTTAGATGAGACTTGGAACTTTGGACTTTTGAGTTGATGCTGAAATAAGTGAAGACTTTAGGGCTGGCCAGGTGAGGTGGCCCATGCCTACAGTAATCTCAACACTTTGAGAGGCTGAGGTGGGAGGATTCCTCGAGTCCAGGAGTTCAAGACCAGTCAGGACAACATAGCGAGACCTCTTCTCTGCAAAAAATACAAACATTAGTTGGGTATGGTGGTACATGCCAGTAGTCCCATCTACTTGGGGAGCTGTGGAGGGAGGGTCACTTGAACCTGGGAGGTTGAGGCAGCAGCAAGCAGAGATTGCGCCACTGCACTCCAGCCTCAGCTATTGGGATAGAAGGAATATATTTTACATGTGAGAAGGACATGAATCTTGGGAGTTAGGACAAAATGCTATCGTTTTAATGTGTCCCTCAAAAGTTCATGTGCTGGAAAGTAATCCCCGCTGTAACACTATTAGGAGGTTGGGCATTTAAAAGGTGATTGAGTAATGAGGGCTCTGCCCTCGTGAATGGATTAATCTCAGTTGGCTTTTTTGTAGAAAGTGACAGGCTGATTCCAAATTTCACATGTAATTGCAAATGACTCAGAATAACAAAATAATCTTGAAAAAGAACAAAGTTGGAAGACTCACACTTCCTGATTTCTAAACATATTACTGTGAGAAATGGGAAAGTTCTTCAAAGATTGTAAAAAGTCACAATTTCTTACTATAAGATTGCTATCCACTGTTAGTATATGTGTATATATATCTATTATATATATGTGTTCAGCTGTCCTAGCTTGCTCCAGCATGCCTGGACAGAACTACACAAGCCCCAGCCCATATTGCATGCCATTCCTTATTTGGAGATGCTTCCTTAACTATCCCTGGGCAACTTCCTTTTCTTTCTTTCTTCTATTCCCTTTACCTAATTAAGAAAGTTTTATTTATTTATTTATTTATTTATTTATTTTTGAGATGGAGTCTCACTCTGTCGCCCAGGCTGGAGTTCGGTGGCCTGATCTTGGCTCACTGCAAGCTCCGCCTCCCGGGTTCACAGCATTCTCCTGCCTCAGCCTCCCCAGCAGCTAGGAATACAGACGCACCCCGCCACGCCTGGCTAATTTTTTGTATTTTTAGTAGAGATGGGGTTTCACTGTGTTAGCCAGGATGGTCTCGATCTCTTGACCTCAGGTGATCTGCCCGCCTCGGCCTCCCAAAATGCTGGGATTACAGGCATGAGCCACCGCGCCCGTGCTAATTAAGAACATTTTAAACGGCCGGGCGCGGTGGCTCATGCTTGTAATCCCAGCACTTTGGGAGGCCTAGGCGGGTGGATCACGAGGTCAGGAGATCGAGACCACGGTGAAACCCCGTCTCTACTAAAAAAAATACAAAAAATTAGCCGGGCGTGGTGGCGGGCGCCTGTAGTCCCAGCTACTCGGGAGGCTGAGGCAGGAGAATGGCGTGAACCCGGGAGGCGGAGCTTGCAGTGAGCCGAGATCGCACCACTGCACTCCAGTACGGGAGACAGAGCAAGACTCCATCTCAAAAAAAAAAAAAAAAAAAAAAAAAAAAAAGAAAACATTTTAAACTATTAGCCAATCGGGTAAAGTGTAAAATGTGAGGTCCTATTCCAGCCGATGGAAACTGGACACAGCAGTAGGGTAGACACGTCAGGTTATAAGTAACTCTGTCTCCTTTGTTCAGTGTGCTCTCGTGGCTGGACAGCTATTGAGTAGCACCCTTTCTGCAGAAACTGAAGCTTGCCTTGCTGAGAGATCATTTGTTTCCACATTAATTCTTTTTTCTGCAACACCAAAAATTTCATTCCCAACATTACAAAGCAATAATAATCAAGACAGTGAAGTCCTAGCATAAGGAAAAACATATAGATCAATGGAATATAACTGAAAGTCCAGGGGGGACAAAAACCCATCTGTCTATGATCAATTGATTTTCAATACAGGTGCCAAGGCTAGTCCATAGAAAATAATAGTTTTAAACTCGGATTTGGCAATGGATTCTTAGATACAACACTAAAAGCACGAGGAACAAAAGAAAAAAAATAAATTGGACTTAAATCCAATTTAAAAACTTTTGTGATTCAAAGGACATTGTTGGCCAGGCATGGCTACTCATGCTTGTAATCTCAGTGCTTGGGGAGGCCAAGGGGGGAGGATTGTTTGAGGCCAGGAGTTTGGATCAGCCTGGGCAACATAGCAAGACTTAGTCTCTACGAAAATTAAAACAAAAAATTAGGTTGGGCGCAGTGGCTCACACCTACAATCCTAGCACTCTGGGAGGCCAGGGTGGGCAGATCCCTTGAGCCTAGGAGTTTGAGACCAGCCTAGGCAACATGGTGAAACCCTGTCACAACAAAAAATACACAAATTAGCTGGACGTTGGCTGGGCATGGTGGCTCACACCTGTAATCCCAGCACTTAGGGAGGCTGAGGAGGGTGGATCACTTGAGGTCAGGAGTTTGAGACCAGCCTGGCCAACATGGTGAAACCCCATCTCTAATACAAAAATTAGCCAGGCTTGGTGGCCCACACCTGTAGTCTCAGCTACCTGGGAGGCTGAAGGACGAGAATCACTTGAACCCAGGAGGCAGAGGTTGCAGTGAGCCGAGAACATGCTATTGCACTCCAGCCTGGGTGACCGAGTGAAACTCAGTCTCAAAACAAACAAAACAAAACAAAACAAAACAAAAAACCAAATTAGCTGAGGGTGTTGGTGCATGCCTGTAGTCCCAGTTACTCTGGAAGTTGAGGTGGGAGGATCGCTTGAGCCCCGAAGGCTGCAGTGAGCTAAGATCGCACTCCAGCTTAGGTGATAAGAGTGAGACCTTGTCTCAAAATAAAAATAAAAATAAATAAAAATAAATAAATAATAAAAAGTTCAATAACTCAAAGAATGGGGAAAGGACTTGAACAGACATTTCTCTAAAGATATACAAATGGTCAGTAAACACATAAAAAAATGCTCAGGCCGGGCGCGGTGGCTCACGCTTGTAATCCCAGCACTTTGGGAGGCCGAGGCGGGCGGATCACGAGGTCAGGAGATCGAGACCACGGTGAAACTCCGTCTCTACTAAAAATACAAAAAAATTAGCCGGGCGTGGTGGCGGGCGCCTGTAGTCCCAGCTACTCGGAGAGGCTGAGGCAGGAGAATGGCGTGAACCCGGGAGGCGGAGCTTGCAGTGAGCCGAGATCGCGCCACTGCACTCCAACCTGGGTGACAGAGCGAGACTCCGTCTCAAAAAAAAAAAAAAAAAAAAAAAAATGCTCAAATTCATTAGTCGTCAGAGAGATGGAAATCAAAACAATGAAACACCACTTCATACTTACTAGAATAAAAAAGTCAAATAATGACCAGGGGTGGTGGGATATAAAATCAGAACCCTTATACGCTGCTGATGGGAACGTAATTTATAATAAACAGAAATTTATTTCTCATAGTTCTAGAGGCTAGGAAGTCCAAGTTGAAGGTACTGGCATCTGGTAAGGGTCTTCTTGCTGCATCATAACATGGCAGAAGGCATCACATGGTGGAAGTGCAAAGAGAGGGCGAGAGTGAGACAAAAGGGGGCCAAATTCGTCCTTTTTTTTTTTTGAGACGGAAATTTGCTCTTGTTGCCCAGGCTAGAGTGCAATAGTGTGATCTTGGCTCACTACAACCTCTGCCTCCCGGGTTCAAGCGATTCTCCTGCCTCAGCCTCTCAAGTAGCTGGGATTACAGGCGTGTTGGCCAGGCTGGTCTTGAACTCCTGAACTCAGGCGATCCACCTGCCTCGGCCTCCTAAAGTGCTAGGATTATAGGCGTGAGCCACTGCCCCTGGCCTGTTGTTTTTAAATCACCTAATCTGTGGTAATTTGTTACATCAGACTTAAGAAATGAGTATAGGGCTCTGTAACTATTATTTCTACTTTTGTGCATGTTTGTAAATTTTCATAATATAAAATTTTTGTTGTTGTTGTTGTTGTTGTTTTTTGAGACAGTCTCACTCTGTCACCCAGGCTGGAGTGCAGTGGTGGGATCGCGGCTCACTGCAACCTCCATCTACCGGATTCAAGTGATTCTCCTGCCTCAGCCTCCCGAATAGCTGGGACTACAGGCATGCACCACCACGTCCAGCTAATTTTTGTATTTTTAGTAGAGACGGGGTTTCACCATATTGGTATCAAACTCCTGACCTCATGATCTGCCTGCCTCAGCCTCCCAAAGTGCTGGGATTACAGGCGTGACGCACCGTGGCCAGCCAATAAAAAGTTTTAAAAACACCTTGCAAGCCAGTTCATTGGCCTCCATGATGGGGAACAGTGGGGAGCGGTGGGGACTGTGGCACATGCTCACAGAGGGCACATGTTCTGTCTAATTGGGGTCTCTCAGCTCCAGTGATTGTGGCACCTGGAATATGCACCCAGTGATTCCAGAGCTTTCAACTTGCCAAAAGGAACTGGGAATCCATATTTTTACATGAGACCTCCTGAATTTGAAATATTTTTAACTAATTCAAAATCTTAAGAAATTTGTGTGGCTTTTCACATCAAGAGCATGGCAATAGCGTGGCATGTATTAATTTTTTAAATCCCTCATAAAAGTTAGGATGAAGCCTAGGTTTTATGCTAGGTTGGTGTCCCAACTCTGTAGTCCCAGCACTTTGGGAGGCCAAGGTAGGAGGATTGCTTGAGCCCAGGAGTTCAAGACCAGCCTGGGCAACATAATGAGATCCTGTTTCCACAAAACTAAAAAAAAAAACAATTACCCAGATGTGGTGGTGTGTGGCTATAGTTCCAGCTACTTGGGAGGCTAAGATGGGAGGATCGCTTTAACCCAGAGTATGAGGTTTTGGTGAGCTGTGATCACTCTCCTGCACTCCAACCTGGGCAACAGAGTGAGATGCTGTCTCAAAAAAGAACAAAAACACCTAAAGACCTAAGATGACAATAAAAGTCCCCCACTGCCCCGACAGCCTCTGTTTGGGCCAAATGAGATTTTTGCTGGCTGGATCTCACTCAATCATCACTGGGAATATGGGTTTCTTAAGTGCCTATTATATGTCAAGCACTTTGAAGGTATTTTATACGCTGTATTTTACTTAATCATCACATGGCAGATATTATTCATGGGAAATGTTTTACACATGAGGAAACTGAGGCAAGGAGTTTGCATGTGCTGCTCTCTCTGTTTTACCATGTCCAATGAGCTGTTTCAAGAGGTCTTCATGGGTCAAAGGAATGAACCCTGGGATCAAATAGACCTGAATTCTGAAGTTAAATACTATATGACTGTGGGCAACATACTCAAACTCTCTGCATCTTGATTTTCTAGAGTGTAAAATGAGGATGATAACAGTGCTTAATTCGTAGGGCAATTAAATGAGACAGTGTATTTCATATACTTAGTCTATTTCCTGTAAATGCAACTAGGAAGTAGTATGTGCAAGCTATCATTATTGTTATCGTAAAATACTATTGCTGGGTTCAAGAGTTTGTTTCTTTAACCTCTCCCTAACACATTCAAAATTACTGATTACAAAAAGTCAACCAACACTAGATTTTCTTGGAAATCCCAATGTGAAGGGATCTTTTGGTTTTCTTTCAAAGCAAAATGGTTATAACTGTTGTTTTCTCCATGTAAAAACAGTACACATGCTCTGTAAAATGCCAAGTTGCTAAGCCTTGCTGCAGATCACTTGGTTGCCAGGAACAAGATTCCTTCCTCTCCACCATGTGGTGGGACAGGAACTCTGTCCCTCCAGTGATTCCTGGTCTCTTGACAGTTTCTTCCTGCCTGCCCAATACATGGCAGCAGATGGCTACTGAGGTTTTTGGTGTTTTTTTGTTTTTGTTTTTGGGGTTTTTTTGAGACAGAGTCTCGCTCTGTTGCCCAGGCTGGAGTGCAGTGGTGTGATCTCAGCTCAATGCAACCTCTGCCTCCCACGACCAAGTGATTTTCGTGCCTCAGCCTCCCAAGTAGCTGAGATTACAGGCGTGCACCACCATGCCTTGCTAATTTTTGTATTTTTTTAATTAATTAATTTTTTTTGAGATGTAGTCTAACTCTGTTGCCCAGTCTGGAGTGCAGCAGCACGATCTTTGTTCACTGCAACCTCCACCTCCGGGTTCAAGTGATTCTCCTGCCTCAGCCTCCCAAGTAGCTGGGATTACAGGCATCTGCCACGACGCCCAGCTAATTTTTGTATTTTTAGTAGAGACGGAGTTTCACCATGTTGACCAGGCTGGTCCCTCGAACTCCTGATCTCAAGTGATCTGCCCACCTTGGCCTCCCAAAGTGCTGGGATTACAGGCGTGAGCCACTGGGCTCGGCTCCTACTGAGGTTTTTGTTTTCGTCCCAGCTTACTGTCTGGAGCTGACTTTCAAGGGAATAAAGAAGTCCCAGGACAGAATCTGACTGGTTCAGCTGAGATTTGATGTTCACTTCTGGACCAATCAGCTGTAATCAGAGAGGGTCATCTCAGCAGATGGCTCTTGGGTGCTGACTCTTTTGAGAATCAGAGGTTTGGCTACCAGTGACTGACAGGGTCATCTGTTCATGCAGCCAGGCGAGAGTTGCTTGGATGTAGCTGGCATTTCAGACTGATGCCAGAGACAACCACCATGGCCTACTGGGGCACAGTACTGGGAGATGTTGTTGATAATTTTTCTTCATTTGGATATGCACCAGATTTATTAATGGTTATCTCTCAGGATTAGGAATTCAACACAGAAGAGAAATAACTTACTACACTTTAGTGTTATTTAGATTTTTTTAAAAATATATACTTTATTTTTATTTATTTATTTATTTTGAGACAGGGTCTCACTCTGTTGCCCAGGCTGGAGTGCAATAGCGTGATCACGACTCACTATAGCCTTGGCCTCCCAGGCTCAGGTGATCCTCCCACCTCAGCTGGGACTACAGTGTTGTGCCACCAAACCCGTCTAATTTTTTGTATTTTTTAATAGAGACAGGGTCTTGCCATGTTGCCCAGGCTGATCTTGAACTCTTAGGCTCAAGCAATCTGCCCACCTTTGCCTTCCAAAGTGGTGGGTACAGAGGCATAGGCCATCATGCCTGGCTAAAATATACTTTATTTTTTTAAGAATTGCTTTAGCCAGGTGCGGTGGCTCACGCCTGTAATCCCAGCACTTTGGAAGGGCAAGATGGGTGGATCGTGAGGTCAGGAGATCGAGACCATCCTGGCCAACACAGTGAAACCCCGTCTCTATTAAAAATACAAAAATTAGCTGGGTGTAGTGGACACACCTGCAGTCCCAGCTACTTGAGAGGCTGAGGCAGGAAATCGCTTGAACCCGGGAGGTGGAGGTTGCAGATCACACCACTGCACTCCAGCCTGGGTGACAGAGCGAGACTCTGTCTCAAAAAAAAAAAAAAAAAAAAAAAGAATTGCTTTAGGTTTACAGAAAAATTGAGAAGACAGTATGAAGAGTTCCTGTATATCCTGCATCCAATTTCCCTATTAACATCTTACATTAGTATAATCCATGTGTTTACAATTAATGAACCAATATTGATAGGTTGTTATTAACTGAAGTCCATAGTTTATTGAGATTTTCCTAGTTTACCCAATATCCCTTTTCTGTCTGAGTATTCCATCCAGGATACCACATTACATTTAGTGATCTTTCCTTAGGCTCCTCTTGGCTGTGACAGTTTCTTGTACTTTCCTTGGTTTTGAAAACTTTGACAGTTTCGAGAAGTACTGGTCAAGTTATTTTGCAGGATGCTTGTATTATTAGTCGGTTTTCACACTGCTATAAAGAACTGCTCGAGACTGAGTGACTTAGAAAAGAAAGAGGTTTAATTGACTCACAGTTCGGCATGGCTGGGGAGGTCTCAGGAAACTTACAATCATGGCAGAAGGTGGAGGGGAAGCAAGGTACCTTCTTCACAAGGCAGCAGGAGGGAAAATGAAAGCAGGAGGAACTACCAAACACTTATAAAACCATCGGATCTGGCTGGGTGCAGTGGCTCACGCCTGTAATCCCAGCACTTTGGGAGGCCGAGGCAGGCGGATCACCTGAGGTCAGGAGTTCGAGACCACGCTGACCAGCATGGAGAAACCCCATCTCTACTAAAAATACATACATAACCTGGAAGGCAGAGGTTGCAGTGAGCTGAGATTGCACCATTGCACTCCAGCTTGGGCAACAAGAGTGAAGCTCTGTCTCTAAATAAATAAATAAAATAAAAATAAAACCATCAGACCTTGTGAGAACTCACCATCATGAGAACAGCATGGGGGAAAGTGCCCCCATGATTCAGTTACCTCCATCTGGTGTCTCCCTTGACACATGGGGATTATGGGGATTTCAATTCAAGATGAGATTTTGGGTGGGGACACAGCCAAACCCTATCAGTGCTTTACTCTTTTTTTTTTTTTTTTTTTTGAGATGGAGTCTCACTCAGTCATCTAGGCTGGAGTGCAATGGCGTGATCTCAGCTCATTGCAATCTCTGTCTCCTTGGTTCAAGCAATTCTCCTGCTTCAGCCTCCTGAGTAGCTGGGACTATAGGCATGTGCCACCACGCCCAGCTAATTTTTGTATTTTTAGTAGAGATGGTGTTTCACCATGTTGGCCAGGCTGGTCTTGAACTCCTGACCTCAAGTGATCCGCCCATCTCAGTCTCCCAAATTGCTAGGATTACAGACATGAGCCATTGCACCTGCCAAAGACTGGGTTACTGGGAGGGAGACCATAAGTTTTTCATTTTCATCACATCGTATCAAGCAAACATACTATCATCATGATTTTTGACAGTTGATGTTGGCCTTGATCACCTGGCTGATGTAGTGTTTGTAAGGTTTCTCCATAGTAAAGTTACTCCTTCTTCCCTATTTCCATACTGTACACTCTGGAAGAAAGTCACTAGGTACAATCTCTGCTTAATGAGTGGAGAGTTATGCTCACCTTCCTTGAGAGCAGAGTATCTACATACATTATTTGAAATTATTTTGTGTGTTACTTTCCTAGGGCTGCTGTAACAACTTGGAAGGTGGATTAAAACAACAGAAATTTGGTCGGGCATGGTGGTTGATGCCTGTAATCCCAGCACTTTGGGAGGCCAAGGCTGGGCGGTTCACCCGAGGTCAGGAGTTTGAGATCAGCTCGGCCAACATGGTGAAAACCCGTCTCTACTAAAAAACACACAAAAAATTAGCCCGGTCTACTAAAAATACAAAAAAATTAGCCCGGCATGGTGGTGCGTGCCTGTAGGCCCAGCTACTCGGGGGGCCGAGACAGGAGAATCACTTGAACCCAGGAGGCGAAGTTGCAGTGAGCCGAGATTGCGCCACTGCACTCCAGCCTGGATGACAGAGTGAGACTCTGTCTCAAAAAGAAAAAACAAAAAAACAAACAAACCCCAGAAATTTGTTCTTTCACAGTTCTGGAGGCTAAAAGTCTAAAGTCAAGGTGTCTGCAGGGTTCTGCTCCCTCTGAAGAGCATAGGAAGGAATGCTTACTTTCCTCTTCCACCTTCTGGTGCCCCCAGGTGTTTCTTGGCTTGTGGCAGCATAACTCAAATCCCTGCCTCCACCTTCACAACATGACCTTCCTCTCTGTGTATCTCTAAGTCCTCTTTTTTTTTTTTTTGAGACTGAGTCTCACTCTGTCACCCAGGCTAAAGTGCAGCGACATCATCTCAGCTCACTGCAACATCTGACTCCCAGGTTCAACCAATTCTCAGCCTCCTGAGTAGCTAGGAATACCGGTGTATGCCACCACACCTGGCTAATTTTTTTTTTTTTTTTTTGAGACGGAGTCTCGCTCTGTTGCCCAGGCTGGAGTGCAGTGGTGCAATCTCGGCTCACTGTAAGCTCCGCCTCCCGGGTTCACACCATTCTCCTGCCTCAGCCTCTCCGAGTAGCTGGGACTACAGGCGCCCGCCACCACGCACGGCTAATTTTTTGTATTTTTAGTAGAGAGGGGGTTTCACCGTGGTCTCGATCTCCTGACCTCGTGATTCGCCCGCCTCGGCCTCCCAAAGTGCTGGGATTACAAGCGTGAGCCACCGCGCCCGGCCTTTTTTTTTTTTTTTTTGAGATGGAGTCTTGCTCAGTCATCCAGGCTGGAGTACAATGGCACGATCTCAGCTCACTGCAACCTCCGCCTCCCGGGATCAAACGATTCTCCCCACTCCCCCTTCCGAGTAGCTGGGATTACAGGCACCCGCCGTCATGCCCGGCTACTTTGTGTATTGTTGTAGAGACGGGGTTTCACCACGTTGGCCCAGCTGGTCTTGAACTCCTGACCTCAGGTGATCTGCCCGCCTTGGCCTCCCAAAGTGCTGGGATTACAGGCGTGAGGCACCGCACCCAGCCAATTTTTGTATTTTTAGTAGAGTCAGGGTTTTGCCATATTGGCTGGGGTGGTCTGAAACTCCTGACCTCAGGTGATTCACAGGCTTCGGCCTCCCAAAGTGTTGGGATTACAGGTGTGCGCCACTGCACCCGGGCCTTCTAATTCCTGTTCTTTTTTTTTGAGTCAGAGTTTCACCCTTGTTGCCCAGGCTGGAGTGCAATGGCACGATCTCAGATCACTACAACCTCTGCCTCTTGGGTGCAAGTGATTCTCCTGCCTCAGCCTCCCTAGTAGCTGGGATTTTAGGCATGCGCCACCATGCCTGACTAATTTTGTACTTTTAGTAGAGATGGGGTTTCACCATGTTGGTCAGGCTGGTCTCAAACTCCTGACCTCAGTTGATCTGCCTGCCTCAGCCTCCCAGATTCCTGGGATTACAGGCGTGAGCCACCACACCCAGCCTCCTCTTCTTATAATGACATGAATCATTGGATTAAGGGCCTACTCCAAGTAGGGATCCAAGTATGATATCTCAAGATCCTTAACTAATTACATCTACAAAGACCCTACTGCCAAATAAGGTCACATTCTGAGATTCTGGCAGACATGAATTTTTGTGGGACACTATTTAGCCCACTCTATTCTGATGGTTTTATAAAGGGCAGTTCCTCTGCACATGCTCTCTTGCCCGCAGCTATGTGAGATGTGCCTTTCTTCCTCCTTTGTCTTCCATGATTGTGAGGCCTCCCCAGCCATATGGAACTGTGAGTCCATTAAACCTCTTTTTCTTTATAAATTACCTAGTGTCACTGGGCGTGGTGGCTCACACCTGTAGTCCCAGAACTTTGGGAGGCTGAGGTGGATATATCACAAGGTCAGGAGTTTGAGACCTGCCTGGCCAACATAGTGAAACCCCGTCTCTACTAAAAATACAAAAATTGGCTGGGTGCGGTGGCTCATGCCTTCAATCTCAGCACTTTAGGAGGCCGAGACAGGTGGATCACCTGAGGTCGGGAGTTTGAGACCAGCCTGACCAACATGGAGAAACCCCGCCTCTATGAAAAATACAAAATTAGCTGGGTGTCCATTACTACATGGTTAATTCTAGCCTTCTCACCTGGATTATCTGTAAACTTCTACTCCAACAGTGAGAAACCTGACTCCCACAATCTGACATCCACTTACTTACTTGTTTCATTTCATTATATATGTAAAGTAGTATCAAAATTAATCTGTAGCCAATAGGTAACAACTTTATCAACTAGAGTACAGTGCTTATGTGCAGTTCCTTTTGCCTTTAGTCTACAGACTTAACTCATTCCAAAAATGTCCTTAGGTCAACACCTAATCCTTTCCTTGGAGTCCTCTTCAGTGAAGTTGTTGCATACATTCATAAAAATTCCTTAAAGAGACAAGGACATGTTCTGTTGCCCAGGATGGAGTGCAGTGGTGCAATCATAGCTCCCTGTAGCCTTGAACTCTTGGGCTCAAGCGACTCTCCCACCTCAACCTCCTGAGTAGCTAGGACTGCAACTGCATGCCACCACTCCTGGCTCTTATCACACTCTGCATTTTTTCCTAGGATCTCCCAACCTCCTAAATAATTTTTTACAATTTGCATATGCTAAAGTTCACTGTTTGTGCTGTACAATTCTGTGGGTTTTGACAAATCTAATAATGAATTTTATCCATTGTTACAGTATTATACAGTTTTACTGCTCTAAAAATCCCCCTTGTTTTACTATTTATTACTGCCATGGAACCCCTGGCATCTTTTTTTTTTTTTTTTTTTTTTTTTTTTTGAGATGGAGTCTCACTCTGTCAGCTAGGCTTGAGTGCAGTGGCACGCTCTTGGCTCACTGCAACCTCCACCTCCCAGGTTTAAGCAATTTTCGTACCTCAGCCTCCTGGGTAGCTGGAATTACAGGTGCCTGCCACTACACCTGGCTAATTTTTGTATTTTTAGTAGAGATGAGGTTTTGCCATGTTGGCCAGGCTGTTTTTGAACTCCTGACCTCAGGTGATCCACCCACCTTGGCCTCCCAAAGTGCTGGAATTACAGGCGTGAACCAACATGCCTGGCTTCCACTGATGATCATCTCTATAGTTTTGTATTTTCCAGAATATCATATAGTTGGAATCGTAAAATATATAGCATTTTCACACTGGTCTCTTTCACTTAGTAATAAGTGTTTAAGATTCTTTCGTGTCTTTTCATGGCTTGATAGCTAATTTCTTTTCTTTTTCTTTTTTTGAGATAGGGTTTCATTCCTGTCACCCAATCTGGAGTGCAATGGTGTGATCTCGGCTCACTGCAACCTCTGCCTCCTTGGCTCAAGTGATCCTCCTGCTTCAGCCCCCCAAGAAGCTGGGACTAAAGGTGCATGCCACCATGCCTGGCTAATTTTTGTGTTTTTTGTAAAGGTGGGGTTTCACCATGCTGCCCAGGATGGTCTCAAACTTGAGCTCAAGTGATCCACCCGCCTTGGCCTCCCAAAGTTCTCCTGGCCTCAAGTGATCTGCCCACCTCGGCCTCCCAAAGTGCTGGGATTACAGGCATGAGCCACCATGTCCAACTCATAGTACAGGTGTGAGCCACCACACCTGGCCACTACTTTCTTTTCTTTCTTTCTTTCTTTCTTTCTTTCTTTCTTTCTTTCTTTCTTTCTTTCTTTCTTTCTTTCTTTCTTTCTTTCCTTCCTTCCTTCCTTCCTTCCTTCCTTCCTTCCTTCCTTCCTTTCTTTCTTTTTTTTTTCTTTGACAGAGTCTCACTCTCTTACCCAGGCTGTAGTATAGTGGAGCAATCTTGGCTCACTGCAACCTCTGCATCCTGGGTTCAAGTGATTCTCCTGCTTCAGCCTCCCAGGCATACACTACCACGCCCAGCTAATTTTTTGTAGAGACAGAGTTTCGGCATGTTGGCCAGACTGGTTTCAAACTCCTGACTTCAAGTGATCTGCTGGTCTCAAACTCCTGACTTCAAGAGATCCCCTGCCTCAGCCTCCCAAAGTGCTGGGATTACAGGTGTTATCCACCACACCCAGCCTACTAATTTTTTTATATTGCTGAATACTATTTCATTGTATAGATGTACCAGTTTGTTTATCCATTTATCTATTTAAGGACATGTTTGTTGCTTCCAGTTTTAGCAATTACAAACAAAGCTACTATGAATATTTATATGCAGGGTTTTTTTGAGACAGAGTCTCGCTCTGTCACCCAGGCTGGATGGAGTGCAGTGGCGTGATCTTGGCTCACTACAAGCTCCACCTCCCGGGTTCACATCATTCTCCTGCCTCAGTCTCCTGAGTAGCTGGGACTACACGCACCCACCACCGCGCCGGGCTAATTGTTTTGTATTTTTAGTACAGACGGGGTTTCACTGTGTTAGCCAGGATGGTCTCGATCTCCTGACCTTGTGATCCACCTGCCTCGGCCTCTCAAAGTGCTGGGATTACAGGTGTGAGCCACCGTGCCCGGCCTGTTTTGTTTTTTTTTTTTTTTTGAGTACCGCTCTGTTGTTGCACTCAGGCTGGAGTGCAGTGGCTCGATCTCGGCTCAGTGCAAACTTCACCTCCCGTGTCCAAGAGATTCTCCTGCCTCAGCCTCCTGAGTAGCTGGGATTACAGGCGTATGCCACCATGCCCAGCTAATTTTTTGTATTTGTAGTTGAGACAGGGTCTCACTGTGTTGGCCAGGCTGGTCTCAAATTCCTGGCCTCAAGTGATTTGCCCGCCTCAGCCTCCCAAACTGCTGGGATTACAGGTGTGAGCCACCATGTCTGACTCATATGCAGGTTTTTGTGTGACATGTTGATAATTCTGGGGGACCCTGGGTCCTGGTTTTCACTCTTGCTGATTCATATTCTCAGGGGTCATATGAGAAACATGATTCACAGGCTTGCAGTTGTATAGTGGTGGTTCTGAAGTTCACAGGCTTGAAGGATCCTTCTTTTCTTCTCCCAGCCCATGGCTTGGACTGCTCAGCACACTGACACCTTTACTGTCTCTTCTGCAGCCTTTCCCTTGAAGTGCCCCACTCACATCTCACCTAAAGTCCCCCTGCCTGTTCATTCTTCCCCCACGTCCAACTTGGTGAATCCCAGCCTGAACTCACTACCTCTCCCCTCAGACCTGCACTTGCTGCTGCTGCTGCTGCTTTTTATTTTTGAGACAGGGTCTCACTCTGTCACCCAGGCTGGAGTGCCATAGCACAATCATAGCTCACTGCAACCTCAACCTCCTGGGCTTGGTGATCCTCCCACCTCAGACTCCCGAGCAGCTGGGAGTGCAGGCACACACCACCACTCCCACCTAACTTTTGCATTTTTGGTAGAGACGGGGTTTTGCCAAGTTGTTCAGGCTCAAGCAATTCTATTGTCTTGGCCTCCCAAAGTTCTGGCTTATAGGCATGAGCCACTGCACCCACTGTGCACTTGGTTTGGTGAGGGCATGCCTCCTCCATCACCCACATCCTCCTCCACTTCCCCCCACCTCCAGTTAGTTATCCAGCCTGTGGATTCAGCCTGATGTCTCCACATCCTGTGATCCATCACCATCAGTGCTCCTCGGGGGAAATCTTTCTCATCTTCTCCCCACCCTTCGAGCTTGGGGCTTCAGACAAACCAGGCCATTTCATGCCTCTGCATCTCTGCCTTAGGCTATTCCCTCTTCTAGAGTATACCCTTCCCTTCATTAACTGTCTGGGAAATTCTTTCTCATCTCTTGAAACTCTGCTTGGGTATCTGTAAAACTTTGCTTACTTCTATCTATACTGTTGCTACTCAAAGTGTGGTCTGCAAATAAGTGGCTTTAGCATCACCTGGGAACTGATAGAAATGCAGAATCTCAGGTTCCACAGCAGACCTCAATCTGCTTTTATTTTATGTTTTGAGATAGAGTTTTGCTCTTATTGCTCAGTCTGGAGTGCAATGGCACCGTCGCAGCTAACTGCAACCTCGGTCTCCTGGGTTTAAGCAATTCTCCTGCTTCAGCCTCCCAAGTAGCTGGGATTACAGGCACCCATCACCACACCCAGCTAATTTTTGTATTTTTTTTTTTTTTTTTTTTTGAGGCGGAGTCTCGCTCTGTCACCCAGGCTGGAGTGCAGTGGCGCAATCTCGGCTCACCGCAAGCTCCGCCTCCTGGGTTCACGCCATTCTCCTGCCTCAGCCTCTCCGAGTAGCTGGGACTACAGGCGCCCGCCACCACGCCCAGCTAATTTTTTTGTATTTTTAGTAGAGACGGGGTTTCACCGTGGTCTCGATCTCCTGACCTCGTGATCCGCCCGCCTCGGCCTCCCAAAGTGCTGGGATTACAAGCGTGAGCCACCGTGCCCAGCTTTTTTTTTTTTTTTTTTTGAGACGGAGTCTTGCTCTGTCGCCCAAGCTGGAGTGCAGTGGTGCGATCTCGGCTCACTGCAAGCTCCGCCTCCTGGGTTCATGCCATTCTCCTGCCTCAGCCTCCTGAGTAGCTGGGACTACAGGTGCCCGCCACCATGCCTGGCTAATTTTTTTGTATTTTTAGTAGAGACAGGGTTTTACTATGTTGGTCAGGCTGGTCTTGAACTCCTGACCTCAGGTGATCTGACTGCCTTGGCCTCCCAAAGTGCTGGGATTACAGGTGTGAGCCACTGTGCCAGGCCTGAATCTGCATTTTAAAAGATCCCCAGGTATTGGATGTGTACATTAACATTCGAGAGGTCTTCTATTGTGTGTTTCCATTGTAACATGAGTTATACTGTTTTGCAGTAATTCATGTTTGTTTTCTCCTCTGGACTGTGAGTTTCTTTAGGTCAGGGTCAGGGTCAGGGTTCATGCCCCATTCAGGAGCTAGTTGATGCTGGGGCAACTGGAATGGAGCCCAGATACTTGTCTGACCTTCAGTGTTCTTCAGACCTGGGATCTAGGCCAGTGACAAAGAGAAATGCTACAGAAGTGAGGTTCTTTTCAAACATTATTTTGCTTTATCTTCACAAAGTTTTTTTTTTTTGTTTTCGTTTTTTGAGACAGTATCTCACTCTGTTGCCCAGGTTGAAATGCAGTGGTACGATCACAACTCACAGCAGCCTCGGCCTCCTGGGCTCAGGTGATCCTCCCACTTCAGCCCCCCAAGTACCTGGAACTACAGGCATGCACCACCATGCCCAGCTAATTTTTGGATTATAGGCTGCTGCACCCAGCCACAAATATATTGTTAAACAATGCATATCCTTTCTTTTCCCATTTAGGATGAATTTGAATGAGAATAAATGGCAACATGAACAAGAGTTTATGTGTAAGAATGTTCCTAATTATAAAAAATTATAAAAACTTGGCTGGGTGTGGTGGCTCACACCTGCAATCCCAGCACTTTGGGAGGCCGAGGTGGGCGGATCACAAGGTCAGGAGATCGTAACCATCCTGGCAATGGTGAAACCTTGTCTCTACTAAAAATACAAAAAATTAGCTGGGCGTGGTGGTGGGTGCCTGCAGTCCCAGCTACTCGGGAGGCTGAGGTAGGAGAATGGCATGAACCTGGGAGGCGGAGCTTGCAGTGAGCCGAATCACACCACTACACTCCAGCCTGGGCAACAGAGCGAGACTCCATCTCAAAAAAAAAAAAATTTTATAAAAACTTAAATGTCTAACTATATGGAACCATTAAAAATAGTGTTTACGAATACATATTTATTTAGAAAGATATATAAATACAGACAGTTTTATAATTTAAAAAATTATAAAGTATGTAATAAATTGTACAAATTCAAATATAAAACTGTATGTGGGTAAGTAGTCAAAGTAAGAGCCAGGCGTGGTGGCTCACACCTGTAATCCCAGCACTTTGGGAGGCTGAGGCGAACAGATCACTTGAGGTCGGGAGTTCAAACCTGACCAACATGGAGAAACCCCATCTCTACTAAAAATACAAAATTAGCTGGGTGTGGTGGCACATGCCTGTAATCCCAGCTACTTGGAAGGCTGAAGCAGGAGAATTGCTTGAACCCGGGAGGCAGAGGCTGTGGTGAGCTTACACCATTGCACTCCAGCCTGGGCAACAAGAGTGAAACTCCATCTCAAAAAAAAAAAACAAATAAACAACAACAAAAAAACCCACAAAGTACAGTGTGGGCCAGGCACACTGGCTCATGCCTGTAATCCCACAGCACTTTGGGAAGCCAAGGCAGGTGGATCACCTGAGGTCAGGAGTTCGAGACCAGCCTGGCCAACATGTGGAAACCCCATTTCTACTAAAGATACAAACATTAGCCGGGTGTGGTGGTGGGCGCCTGTAATCCCAGCTACTTGGGAGGCTGAGGCAGGAGAATCGCTTGAACCTGGGAGGTAGAGGCTACAGTGAGCCAAGATAGCCAGCCACTGCACTTCAGCCTGGGGAACAGAGTGAGACTCTGTCCCAAAAAACAAACAAACAAACAAAAAACAAAGTAGCAGTCTGTCCTGCATCTGTTGAGTGATAGGTTTCCATCTTTCTATAATTTCTGGTCCCCATATAAGGAGTAAAGTAATAATGTCTTATGTGATCATGAGGTGGTAGCTTCTAAAGTTGTCAGGTCATAATGTAAAATTTTATTATTGTTAAAAATTGCCTCAAATAGTTCATGTTTCATAAAATTCAGTATGTGCAATCTTAACACATATTGTAACTTCCTTAGTAAGTCCAACTAAACTTCCTACATCCTACATTTTTTTTTGTTTAGTATCAGTTTGCATTTAGGGGTCAGGTTGAAATATATATACTCATATGTACATATACCTATACATAAACACATATGTATATCTCTATCTCTTTGTCTATGTTTGTGTCTCTCTCTCTTTTTTTTTTTTAATTTCCAGCCCTTTGAATTGAAGTTGGGTAATTTAAATTGAACTATTTTCCCCCATAAAAATGAGAATGTATTTTTCTGCAACTTGCTTTTTAAAGTATTTTTCCATGTTCCTTCACATAAATCTACATTACTCTTTTCAATAGCAACATAGTATTTTATGGGGGTGCCATAATATAACTATTCCATTCTCTTATTGATAGACATTTCAGTTGTTTTGACATTTTTTTGTTATTATAAATGATGTCAGCAATATCCTTTTACATATATTTGGCTTTCTTTTATGAAAATAACTTTATGGTTTAAAAATACAAGCCAGGCCGGTGGCTCACGCCTGTAGTCCCAACTACTCAGGAGGCTGAGGCAGAAGGATCGCTTGAGTCCTTGAGCCCAGGAGTTGGAGGCTGCAAAGAGCTATGATGGTGTCACTGCACTCTAGTCTGAGCAAAAGACTGAGATGCCGTCTGAAAAAAAGTCATTGATAGGTTCAAGAAACCAAGGGGCTAATCTGATTAGGTCTGCCAAACTTAACCTGCCCTGCTTGCTGCTTTTGGTCACTCGCTTGTTTTTTGCTTTTTTGTGGTGGTGGTTGTTTGAGACGGGGTCTCGCTCTGTCGCCCAGGCTGGAGTGCAGTGGCCCAATCAGGGCTCACTGCCGCCTCGCCTACTGGGCTCAAGTGATCCTCCCGCCTCAGCCCACCAGTAGTTGGGATTACAGGCACACACCAACATGCCTGGCTAGTTTTTTGTATTTTTAGTGGAGATGGGTTTCGCCATGTTGCCCAGGGTGGTCTCGAACTCCTGGATTCAAGGGATCCACTCAGTGCCTCAGCCTCTGGAAGTGCTGGGATTATAGGCGTGAGCCACCGTGCCTGGCTGCTTATTATTATTTTACCCAGGTAGCTAAAAGTCACACTGCTTAACACAGTAACAACCTTCACTGGCTTCCTTACAGATAACATTTCTGAGGTATATGTTGCCATGGTAATTAATGATTGCTTAGGTTGCTTTTCAGGAGCTTGGGGAGAGCTCCTGTCCAGTTCAAACTGGTTGAGACCACTAACGCTTCAACTGGGCATGTGCAAATGCCTATGAGGTAGCCTTTTGATATCACAGGGACAAAAACTCTACCCTCTGATGATGCTAATGCAGCCATTTTCTGAACATGCATCCTATAAAAAGCCATGACCCCAACTACACTTGCACAGATCACCAATTCATTTTTCCTCAATGTCAATCATCTCTTCCTATGCCTTAGACCTCTCTGCTTCTCTAACCCATAAACATTCCTAAACCTTATTTTCAGGGAGGCCGACTTGAGAGCTGTTCTCCCACCTTCCTGCTGGGCTGCCCTGTGAATAAACCTTTTCTGTTTTGCAAAATCTGGTCACAGTGACTGGTTTACTGTACATGGGCAGAACAAACCTGGTAGGTATCAACTGCTAATTTAAGGGAAACAACATATCATGAAACCTTTATTTTTTTGTTTTTCCTCATCGAGGTTAGAAGGAAAGGATGTTGAAGTAAATGTTGCTGGAGAACCCACTGTACATTAGTTATTTCACTTAAAGTTGTGGTTTCCAAGAACCTAACTACGATGTTAAGTGACATTCTGCAATGCATTATTTGTTGTTAAAATTTTAAATTACAGAAAGGCATAATGCATATAGATGAAAATTTAAAAATCATCCTTAATTCCATCACTATGAGATATTGAGTTTCAGTTTTTCTTTCTTTCTTATTTATTATTATTTTTTTTGAGATGGAGTCTGGCTCTGTTGCCCAGCCTGGAGTGCAGTGGTGCCATCTCAGCTCACTGCAACCTCTGCCTCCTGGGTTTAAGCGATTTTCCTGCCTTAGCCTCCTGAGTAGCTGGGACTACAGGTGAATGCCACCACGCCTAGCTAATTTTTGTATTTTTAATAGAGATAGGGTTTTGCCATGTTGGCCGGGTTGGTGTTGAACTCCTGACCTCAGGTGATCTGCCCGCCTCGGCCTCCCAAAGTGCTAGGATTACAGGCGTGAGCCACTGGGCCCAGCCATCAGTTTTTAAAAATATTTATTTTACTAGAATTTAATAGAAGAAAAAGAACTGAAGTGAATCCAAAGTGCCCCTTCTGTATATATTCTTCTAAATTTAAAAAGAGATTGTGAAATAGTAAGAGCATGAGAGCATTATATTTTTGGTTAAACTTTGTTTTTCTCAATAAGCATGACTTTATTAAACTTTGTTTTTCTCAATAAGCATGTCTTTAAATTTCCATGCAATAACATTTTGTCACCTGCCAAATTAAAATCAGAAGACACTAATGATGGCCAAATAGACCACATACACACACACACACACACACACACACACACACACCATACCACACACCACACACACTTTAAAAACTAATTGACAGGAACAAAATGTAAAACCTGAACTAAGCTACTCTGGGCACACTATCTATGGAGTTGCCCTATTCTGCAAGGAGGAGTACAAAAAAGGTATACTTTCTTCAGGAGAAGGTAATAAAAAAAGGCTGATCTCCAAGAAAAGTATCCAATAAAAACGACAAATTGCTTGTGGGGGGAAAAAAAAGATACCCACGGAAAACACATCTATTTACTATCTATTATAAATCCAACAAAATAATGAATTCAGAATATTAATCTTTCTCCTTCCTCCTTATTTTTTTTTTTTGTTTACTAGGGGCTAGGCACTATTTCATACTTATTTAAAATACCAACAACAACAACAACAAAAACTTGCTAAGTTTTGAACATGCACATTAAGCACCTCTGATGAATGACCTAAGGTCTAGTGGAATCTTTTATAATCTATCTTGGACTTGCTTAAAATCAAGTTCCTAGTGTCAGTGACACAGAACTTGAAGATGACTTGACAATCTACTTTGTGAGTCACTTGCAGGCCAAAATTCAGAATCTTGCCTTATTTAGTGCACTTCCTTTTTTCACTCGTATTTAATTTTTGCTGTCAAGCTTGTGTTTCAGTGACATGGCTTTCACTTGCTAAGAAGGCAATAAATTCAGCTTTGTTTTAGATGGCTATTTAGTGGTCTTTCTTACTCACCAGTTTTCCCAAACCATGTGCATTTTAGATCGACCATGATTTTTCTAGCATAGCTTCTGTCCCCGCAAAGCTTCTAAATGCACTCTCCTTTTTTGGTAGTGAAAGAGCCTTTGTCTGGATATCATCTTTAAGAACTTCTAGATTTTTACTTATTCAATTTGTGCAATGGCATCTATTTTCTTTTCTGTGTTTTTTTGTTTCGTTTTTGTTGTTTGTTTGTTTTGTTCTCCCCCACAGGAAATGAAGCATCTATTTCCTTCTTAAAGTTTTTTTTTTTTTGAGACAGAGTCTCACTCTGTCACCCAGGCTGGAGTTCAGTGGCATGATTTTGGCCCATTGCAACCTCCGCCTCCTGGGTTCAAGCGATTCTCCTGCCTCAGCCTCCTGAGTAGCTGGGATTTCAGGTGTGCGCCACCACGCTTGGCTAATTTTTGTATTTTTAGCAGAGATGTGCTTTCACCATGTTGGTCAGACTGGTCTCGAACTCCTGACCTTGTTATCCGCCTGCTTTGGCCTCCTAAAGTGCTGGGATTACAGGCGTGAGCCATCACACCTGGCCTTCTTGAAGTTTTCACCCCTGAGACCTCTTACTTCCAGTTCTAGTTTTGACGGATTGTATTTTAGGTCTGCTGCATAGCTATCAAGTTAGGATTTTTTCCCAACTCTCTCCTACTTTAGTTCCACTGTTTCTTGCTTCCCAAATCTTTTTCCTGGATTCCTTTACTAATTTGTTGGAGCATATCCTCAAGTAATTTTTTTTTTTCAGAGAGTGCATGGGAGGGAAAGTTTCAGAATCCCTGCTTGTCTTCAAATGTCTCCTTTTGCCTCCACATTTGCTTGATTATGATATGGAATTTTCTTTCAAAATAATTTTCTCTATACAAAGGTTCATACAACAAATAGAAACTTCATTATGTTAATAACTGGCACCAACATTCGTCTAAGGGAAAAGATTATCTATGGGATGAAAAAAATACACTGATAAGCTCATGTGGGTAGAAGATAAGGGCAGGAGTGTTTCAGAGAGACCCGGAGGAAAAGAAAATCAGCTACACTGCTCATTATGAGACAAGAGGAGGAATTTGTACTGGTTCTGAGAGAGCAGAGGATTGAAGAGAGAAAGAAAAGGGGGGTCCACTACTCAATGTGAAGTGGACTGTGTTGTTTGGTGGTACTTTTGAAAAATGTATGTCCACAAGTTCTTTGATACTCTTCTCTTCAACAGTTGGAGCTTAATTCTCCTTCCCTCAAGTATGGGTAGAGTTAGTGGCCTACTTCTAGTGAACAGAATCAAGCAGAAGTGATGGTGTCATAAAAAGATACTGTGGCTTCCCTCTGGGTTGCCTTTAAGAGGGGTGACAGTTTCCACTTCCTCTTTTGTGGAATGTTTGCTTTGGGAGAAGCCAGCTGCCATGTAGAAGACTAACTACCTGAGATTGCCATGCTAAGAGGAAGTCCAAGCTAGCCATGTGAAAAGGCAGCATCACCTTGCCCACAACTACCCAACTGTTCCCAGCTCAGATACCACACATGGAAGTGAAGGAGCCATCTTGAACATTTCCTGCCTGTGATGGATTAATATTGAGTGTCAACTTGATTGGATTGAAGGATGCAACGTATTGTTCCTGGATGTGTCTGAGTGTGGCCAAAGGATGTTAACATTTGAATCAGTGGACTGGGAGAGGCAGACCCACCGTCAATCTGGGTGGGCACCCAGCAGCTGCCAGTGCAGCTAGAATAAAGCAGGCAGAAGAAGTGGAAGGACTTGACTTGCTGAGTCTTCCAGCCTTCATCTCTCCGGTGCTGGAGGCTTCCTGCCCTTGAACTCCAAGTTCTTCAGCTTTTGGACTCCTGAACTTACACCAGTGGTTTGCCAGGGGCTCTCAGGCCTTCAGACGCAGACTGGGGGCTGCACTGTTGGCTTCTCTACTTTTGAGGTTTTGGGACTCCGACTGGCTTCCTTGCTCCTCAGCTTGCAGATGGCCTATTGTGGGACTTCACCTTGTGGTTGTGTGAGTCAATACTCCTTAATAAACTCCCCATTTATATACATCTATCCTATTAGTTCTGTCCCTCTAGAGAATCCTAACTAATACACCACCCAAGAAGACGCATCATGGAGAAGAACTGAGGCCCTAGGCTCATGGCCCCAGTTGAGCTGTCCCAGCCATCTTCAGCCATCATCACTGCACTGCACTGCAGCTGATGTCTTAGATATCTAAGAACAGAGATGAACCATCCATACTGTGTCCTGCCCGATTCCTGAGCCACAGAATCATGAGTATATAAAACGCTTGTTGTTTTATGATACTAAGCTTTTTGGGGTGGTTTGTGATACAGCAACAAACAACTGGAACAATCATAGTTTACAAATGTTAAACTAAGTATTGAAAGTGACCTCGGCCACAATCCCAGCACTTTGGGAGGCTGAGGTGGGCGGATCACTTGAGGCCAGGAGTTTGAGATCAGCCTGGCCAACAAAGTGAAACCCCGTCTCTACTAAAATTACAAAAATTAGCTGGGCATGGTGGTGGATGCCTGTAATCCCAGCTACTCGGGAGGCTGAGGCAGGAGAATCGCTTGAACCCGGAAGGCAGAGGTTGCAGTGAGTGAAGATCGTGCCACTGCACTCCAGCCTGGGTAACAGAGTGAAACCCTGTCTCAAAAAATAAATAAATAAGCAAATAAAGTGACCTCATGCTACCTCGTCTCAATAGCTCCAGTACTTAGCACAGAGGCCTGGTCTTTCAGAGGCTTGATAAAAGTTTATTGAATAAAATGACTCCTGCTTTCCTTCTTCCTTTCTTCTCTTTCCTTACTATCTTCCCACTCACATTTAAAAGGAAAAGTCTGGGCGCAGTGGGTCATGTCTGTAATTCCAGCACTTTGGGAGGCCAAAGCTGGTGGATCCCTTGAGTCCATGAGTTCGAGACCAGCCTGAGCAACATGGCAAAACCCTGTTTCTACAAAGGTTAAAAAAATCAGCTGGGTGTGGTGGCAGTTACTAGGGTTGCTGAGGTTGGAGGATCACTTAAGCCTGGGAGGTGGAGGTTGCAATGAGCTGAGATCATGCCACTGCACTCCAGCCTGAGTGACAGAGTGAGATCCTGTCTCAAAAAATAAATACAATAAATAAAATAAAATAAAATAAAAGCCCAAATGCTCAAAGTTCTGAAATGATACTCTAGGAGTTGATTTTCAGTTGCTCAGGGGACCAGGGGAGAATTGGGCCTCATGGGTGGTGGATGGCCAGATCTCAGAGGGTTCTAGCTTCTTCCTATTCCAAGTCCCTCTAAAGACCTCCCTTGATTAGAGATGAGGCTGTGGCTTTTTTTTTTTTTTTTTTTTTTGGGACGGAGTCTCGCTCTGTCACCCAGGCTGGAGTGCAGTGGCGCTATCTCGGCTCACTGCAAGCTCTGCCTCCCGGGTTCACGCCATTCTCCTGCCTCAGCCTCTCCGAGTAGCTGGGACTACAGGCGCCCGCCACCATGCCCGGCTAATTTTTTGTATTTTTAGTAGAGACGGGGTTTCACTGTGGTCTCGGTCTCCTGACCTCGTGATCCACCCGCCTCGGCCTCCCAAAGTGCTGGGATTACAAGCGTGAGCCACCACGCCCGGCCGAGGCTGTGGCTTTAAGGAACTTATCTCTGATAATAATTCCAAGGGTAAAGCTTCGGGGCACTGTGTGGGTTTTGGGAATACAGAAGCTAAGCTACAATGTTATGAGGAATTTGGAAGGAGGGAACTCTCTGGGTGCCAACAGGCTATCTGGCCTTCAGCATGTCCTCCCCTCTCTGGCCTCAGTTTCCTTTTAATGAGTCTCCTTTGCCAAAGCCCACTCTGGGAAAAACCTGAGGTCATTAAAAATGGAATCTGGCAATGCCCGAAAACGCCGGAAACAAATTCACCCCTCTGATGCTTCAAATTCTTCAGAAGATGTGGGCTGACACTGGAAAGAGCAAGTTACAAAACAGTCTGTACAGAACATTCTCTGTTTGTAACTTTATCCATCCTCCCTGTATAGAACCAAGGTGGTGAAGGGCTGCTTGCCAATGTGTTATCTGTGGTTATCTGAGTTGGCAGGAGGAAATTATTCTGGATAATTTTTATTTTCTTTTTGTGTGCTTCCAGATTTTCTACAATGAACATCTATTACTTTTGATAATCAAGAAATTAAAAAAGTTTAAAAGCAGGCCTTTTGGCACATGCCCTTTGTCATGCTCAGTAAGTACACAAGTTGCTTCTGGGTAGAAGTAAAAAAGAGAGGAATCATCCATGCAGCCTTGTGGGTGAAGACTGTGGGGTTTTCTAATTTATTGGTTTTCCCTTGCTATACAACAAATTACCACAAACTTAGTGGCTTAAAACAGCACACATTATCTCACAGCTTCTGTGGGTTGGGAGTCCAGGCATGGCTTAGCCGAGTCCTCTGCTCGGGGACCCACAAGGCTACAGTCAAGATGTTGGGTGGGCTGTGTTCTCATTTGGATGTATGAATGTGGAAGAATCCACTTCCAAGCACACTCAAGTTGTTGGCAGAATTCAGTTTCTTGGTGCTGTGGGGCAGAGGGCCCCAGCTTCTTGCTGTCCTTTGCTTGGAAACCACCCTCAGATCCTAGAGGCTACTCATACCCACAGTTTCTTGCCATTTGGGATTTCCCAACATGTCCACTTTCTTTAACAAACCAGCAAGGAAAGCTTCTAGAGCAAGACACTTTATTTTTATTTTTATTTTTTATTTTTATTTTTTGAGACGGAGTCTTGCTCTGTCACCCAGGCTGGAGTGCAGTGGCGAGATCTCGGCTCACTGCAAGCTCCGCCTCCCGGGTTCACGCCATTCTCCTGCCTCAGCCTCTCCGAGTAGCTGGGACTACAGGCGCCCGCCACCACGCCCGGCTAATTTTTTTGTATTTTTGGTAGAGACGGGGTTTCACCGTGGTCTCGATCTCCTGACCTCGTGATCCGCCCGCCTCAGCCTCCCAAAGTGCTGGGATTACAAGCGTGAGCCACCGCGCCCGGCTATTTTTATTTTTTTTTTAAGCAGGGTATTGTTCTGTCACCCAGGCCAGGCTGGAGCGCAGTGGCATGATCTTGGATCACTGTAACCTCCACCTCCTGGGTTCAAGTAACTCTCCTGGCTCAGCCTCCCGAGTAACTGGGACTACAGGCACATGCCACCATGCCCAGCTAATTTTTTTTTTTTTGTATTTTTAGTAGACACAGTGTTTCGCCATGTTGGCCAGGCTGGTCTCGAACTCCTGACCTCAAGTGATCCATCTGCCTTGGCCTCCCAAAGTGCTGGGATTACAGGCATGAGCCACCATGCTCAGCCAAGACACCATTTTCTAAAAGGAAATCATAAAACCCACCTTAAGGGGAAGTCAATTGAAAGGGAAGGGATGACACAAAAGTGTTGTTATGGACTGAATATTTCAGTAAAATTCATGTTGAAGCCCTAACCCTCACCCCCACAGTGTGACTATATTTGAAGATGAGCCTCTAAGGATGTAATATTAAATGAGGTCACAAGGGTGAGGCCCTGATCTGATAGGATTAGTAACCTCGTAAGAAGAGCTCTTTCTCTATGTGCATGCACCAAGTAAAGCCATATGAGGACATATTGAGAAGGCAACCATATATAAGCCAGAAAGAGAGCCCTCATCAGAAACCAAGGCAGCTGATCACCCTAATGTCAGATTTCCAGCCTCCAGAAGTGTGAGAAATTAATTTCTGTTGTTTAAACCACTCAGTCTGTGGTATTTTGTTATGGCAGCCTGAGATGACTAAGATAGATGTGAACACCAGGAAGCATGGATTATTGGAGAGGGGTGGGGGTAAGAACATCTTTTTTTTTTTGAGACGGAGTCTCGCTCTGTCGCCCAGGCTGGAGTGCAGTGGCGCGATCTAGGCTCACTGCAAGCTCCGCCTCCCGGGTTCACGCCATTCTCCTGCCTCAGCCTCTCCGAGTAGCTGGGACTACAGGCGCCCGCCACCACGCCCGGCTAATTTTTTTGTATTTTTAGTAGAGACGGGGTTTCACCGTGGTCTCGATATCCTGACCTCGTGATCCACCTGCCTCGGCCTCCCAAAGTGCTGGGATTACAAGCGTGAGCCACCGCGCCCGGCCAAGAACATCTTAAAGCCTGTCTGCCACTTAATATTGTGAGGTTGGCTGGAATTCCAGATAGAAATTCCAGAAGCTAAGGTTCTCCTTAGAGGTTTTCATTCTGTGGGCCAGTGTGAGGCTTGCGAAGTTCTGAATGAACTCTCTGAAGGTGATCTCAATGATGGTGGCAGGTGGCCTATATCTGGGGAGTAGATCAGGCAGCTTCAAATCCTGGCCTTGCCACTTCCTAGCTATAGATTCATGCCTTCTTTCAGCCAAAGTTTCTTCATCTGATGTTACCTGGCAAGTTATTAAAGGAAAATGTAAGTTATTAAAGGAAAATATAAAACACTATCTGGTGTAAGCAGCTCTTATCTCCAGCCCAGCCCCAGCAAAAGGAGGCTGATGATATTGCTGTCTCATACCCCATCTGGAGATGTCCTTAGTATTTTGTGCTTCAGGGCCATGCAAAGGTTTGAAATAAGAAGGGGACAGGATTTGAGGATATTCAAAACATGGAGGAGACCTGATTCTTGCTTGTCCTTACAGCTAGAGAAGGTGAGTGTCCAGGTGTATATCTGAAGTCAGTTGGGGGACTGGACTGAAGGAAGAGCCAGTGTCCCTGGACACCAGAAGGAAGCGTCCTGGGCATGATGTCTAATAGCAGGTGAAGGAGGTGCTTTTTTTCCATGTGGTGACCACCATGGGAGGTGCCTTAGTTTTTTGTCATCACAGAGTCATGGCTGGGGGTAGGGCGGTGTGAGCAAGTAGACTCAGGGTGGCACGAAATAACCTATAAAGGTATGGGAAACTTCTTGCACTAGGGCTATGGAATAAAATTCATACCTGAAACATGTCAAATGAGATGACGTGTAAATTGCAGAGTTGTGTCTGGCACATGCTAAGGGTTTGATAAAAGAAAGCTACTATTCTGTTATCAACATCTCCTAGTTGAGTGGCTAAAAAGCCTCTGTTCTTATTCATCCGCCATCATCAGTCCATTGTTTTCCAGGTTGAAAAAGATATATTGCTCAGAGAATGAGGTTTTGGTAGAAGCCTGCGTAGAAGATCATTTATATGGAGGGGATCCTCATACAGTGGATAAAAGCAGAGGTCTTAGTTCCATTCCCAGCCATAATCAGTTATTAACATGGATTGTAATAATGTTACGGAATGCTGTCCAGAACTGGGAGATGGGGTGGTATGGGTGTGTTTTAGATGCCTAACCAAAGGATATTTGAGCAAAATATACCATTCCTGGGCATGCAACCTGTGGAGTCACACAAGCCTCCATACTTAAAAGGGCCCTGCTCCCAGAAGGGCCTCACATTTGTTTTGTGCTCTATTGTCACCATCTTGAAATTCTTAATAATTTTTGAACATGGGACCCTGCATTTTCATTTTGCACTAAACCCAACAATTTATGTGTATGTCCTGTATACCACATCTTGATCTGAGTTCTTAGTAGCAATCTGAATGTGAAGTTTCCAAATTTCTTACAGCCCTTTATCTTCTATGTGTCTTGATAGATGTTGAGCAACCTTCCTCCTTATGAAATTTCACAAGGCAGGGGTAGAAGATGGACACTATAGGTTTAGGGGAGGGGAAGGAGTCAGAGCCAGGGAGAGTATGTGAGGATCCCCTCCACATAGGGCACCCAAAGATGTATACAAGGAAGTGGTTTCCTGTAAGGCCTATGTGGAAGACACATGGAAGTCTTACTCAAATTTTCCAAGTGGAAGAAAGACCAGGAAATGAGAGAGGCAAGGAAAGAAGGGAATAAGCAGGTTCTGCCTCTCCTTCTTAGGCTGTTAGGTCCTAAGGACAAACACAGAGGTGAAGCAAGAGTATGTGGTTATCATCAAAGGGGTCCACAGGGCTGTCAGGACACAATGCTATTGGAGCAGGGTTCTTTGCCTTAAAAGAGGGTACTGGGAGAGGTATCTTGGCAAAGAGCTATAAACACAGCAGCCTCAGACCTCATTCCCTTTTTGGGTGCTCCAGGCACAAGGAAATAGCAATCCATTTGGCGAAGTGCTAAGAACAACTTGGTATCAATCTGCTTTTCAGCCAAAGCCAAGGATACTTGCTATTATAGACTTGAGGTTTCTTGAAACTATTCCACATTCATTATTTTTGATCACTGTGAGTTTTCCCATACATAAACATACTGTAGCATCTCAAAGTGGTAGGGGGTGGGGCTTGCTTTGGGCCAGAAAGGGATGGGAGAAGCTGCATAACTCAACCCTGTTCTTCTGTAGGACCTGCAACGAAGCCTGTTCTACTACAGGCTGCCTTTCATCAAGACTTCTTCTAGGTCCTGGCCGGGCGCGGTGGCTCACGCTTGTAATCCCAGCACTTTGGGAGGCCGAGGCGGGCGAATCACGAGGTCAGGAGATCGAGACCACGGTGAAACCCCGTCTCTACTAAAAATACAAAAAAATTAGCCGGGCGTGGTGGCGGGCACCTGTAGTCCCAGCTACTCGGAGAGGCTGAGGCAGGAGAATGGCGTGAACCCGGGAGGCGGAGCTTGCAGTGAGCCGAGATTGCGCCACTGCACTCCAGCCTGGGCGACAGAGCGAGACTCCGTCTCAAGAAAAAAAAAAAAAAAAAGACTTCTTCTAGGTCCTGTCTCTGGGGCTGGTTTCCAGGGCTGTCTCATGTGTGCATGTGCATGTTTACGTGTTGCTCTGAACTCTGATTTCATTCCTGATTTGTCATACACTTTCCAAAATTTGTGGTATAACTTAAGTGATTACTGTGGAAAATGAGTATTGTAAAATACACACAGAATACACTGCAGTATAATTGTGCTGGTCACAAGGCAAACAGAGATTTAAAACATTAGTTGATAGTGCACTGCAGGTGCTTGTTCTTAGGATAGGACGCAAGTTGAATGTCATTTTGAGGACCGTCATTGTTGTGTTGTGAGCATACCAGTAAATATTTATGACTGGAGCCTGAGCTCGTTGGTTCTCCTGTCTCGCCACCTCCATGGAAGCCATGTTCTATGTATGTCTCCTGAATCCTAGAAGACCTAAAACAGCCTCTGATCTTCTCTGGCCAAACCATCTTATCTCCAACTCCAAAGAGTTCCAGGCATCATCTGAACTTGAGA
Organism: Symphalangus syndactylus; assembly: GCF_028878055.3. Classification (NCBI taxonomy): domain Eukaryota; kingdom Metazoa; phylum Chordata; class Mammalia; order Primates; family Hylobatidae; genus Symphalangus; species Symphalangus syndactylus. The sequence goes on from NC_072440.2 coordinate 67,585,912, forward strand.
AATCAGACTCTTGTCCAAAGAGGCCAAGTGTTGAATCAGGCAAATGTGATTCTGCTCTTTTTTTTGAGATGGAGTGTCGCTCTATCACCCAGGCTGGAGTGCAATGGCGCGATCTTGGCTCAGTACAATCTCCACCTCCTGGGTTCAAGTGATTTTCCTGCCTCAGCCTCCCGAGTAGTTGGGATTACAGGCACCCGCCAACATGCCCAGCTAATTTTTGTATTTTTGTAGAGATGGGGTTTCACCATGTTGCCTCAGCAAATGGCAATTGTTAGCAATAATGCTGTTAAGGCAACAATATCCTCGAAGACTTAGCTCAGCCAGCCATTCCCTTGCCATTTTTAACCACAGCCACAACTGCTGGTGTCAACGACATGCACATGCTATCACATTCAATTTGTTTTATAAGGAAAAGCAATTTCTTATTTACCCCACCACCCTCAAGAACGCTGTTGACAGAAAAATATGTCACATTCCCTTTCTCTCATGGGCTGAGGTCCTTGGATGCCACTCATGCCAGTTGGCCAGTTAGCAAATGTGGTAGGAGGCCTGGATTAAGAAGGTCCAATTCTCATTTACAGAAATATGGCCTTTCTTGGGCAGATCACTTGAGGCCATGAATTTGAGACCATTCTGGCCAATATAGTGAAATCCTGTCTCCACTAAAAATACAAAAATTAGCCAGGTGTGGAGGTGCACGCCTGTAATCCTAGCTACTTGGGAGGCTGAGGTAGGAGAATTGCCTGAACCCACGGGATGGAGGTTGCAGTGAGCCGAGATTGCACCACTACACTCCAGCCTGGATGACAGAGTGAGACTCCATCTCAAAAAATTAAAAAAGAAAAAATGAAACATGACCTCTCTCATCTCTATCAGAGCAAGTGGACAGTCCTGGGAGCCTGGGCACACTCCAGAGGGATAAATGGTTTACCATTGCACTGACTGCATCAGATCAAGGTCCCATACCCTCAATTGCTACTTGTTATTAAAAAAAAAACCATAGGTTTGTTTAAGTCAGAGTCCTGGTCCTTTACACCAACAATAATAAAAGGTATTTTTCTGCTTAGGTGTAATTCCGAACAATTAGAATATCCCAGAAGGCCTCACAGTTTTATCCCAGGTTGCCATCCCAAACCAGCAGGTCTCCACGTCTTAAAGTAGCTGAAATAAGACCCAGTCATTAGGTCAGGGAAATGGGCTGAAGCTAGATCAACAATTATATCAAGAGTGGAACACTGAGAACCTTAAGGACTCCTAGGCTCATTTTTGCCATTCTCCTGAGTGAACAGAAGTGGAACAGAGACAGCAGAATCAGGCGGGATGCAGTGGCTCACTCCTGTAATCCCAGCACTTTGGGAAGCCAAGGCAGGCAAATCACCTGAGGTCAGGAGTTCAAGACCAGCCTCATTCTCAGATGAGCAATCTCCTTGTGGTGGCAAGAGGGCTGCCAATAATGCCAGCCTTGCAACCTTACAGTTCTAAATTCAATAGATTAAAAAGGAAATTCCCCCACCTCCATTAGCTCTATTTGTGTAAAACCGGCTTGGCTTAGATAATAAACTCACTCCATATCCAACTATCCTGACCAAGGGGCTGCAGTGCTCTGGTCGGTCTGAGTTACATGCTCAGTCCTGGAGCCAGGGGTAGTGAACAGACAGAAAGTGAAGGAGGGTTGGAAACTCAGAGGGCAACTAATATTCTCTTATCAAAAGAAGTGAAGATAGATACTGAGTAGACAAAAGCAATGGATGTCCATAACAGTGGGACTCTGAGAGCATAAAGGAGAGCCACTGAACTAATAAAGAGACCAATTTATTAATTTATGATTTTTGTCTTGAGACAGATCTCACTCTCGTTCCCCAGGTTGGAGTGCAATGGTGTGCTCTCAGCTCACTGCAACCTCCGCCTCCCTAGTGGCTGGGATTACAGGCACCCACCACCACACCTGGCTTAATTTTTGTATTTTTAGTAGTGACGGATTTTACCATGTTGGCCAGGCTGGTCCAGATCTCCTGACTTAAAGTGATCTGCCCGCCTCGGCCTCCCAAACTGCTGGGATTACAGGCGTGAGCCACTGTGCGCGGCCCTATTAATTTATGATTAAAGATTATGTGGCTGGTTCATGACCCAACCAGTCATCTACTCTTAGTGAGTCCAGCTAGGGGCAGGTTGATTCAATAGTATAAAATCAGAACGGATGGAATCAGATGTTCCTAAGAAATATTTCCAGCAAAATATTTATGGGCAGACTAGGCTTAGTTGTGAGGCAGAGAAAAACCTCATATACTAATGATGTCAAGAAGACAGAAATTAGTTTCGTAAATGAGGTCCAGAGATAAGCAGTTCAGGCCTGGTAAGGTGGCTTCACATTCATGAGGAATCTAGGCTCCTTCTAACTTGTTGCTCCATCATCACTGGCACAGAGTGCCTTCTCCTTTATGGTCCAACAGTGACAAATTCCAGTCATGGAATTCTAGTCAGCGGGGTGAAGCCTACATTCTAGTCAAGAGGGTGAAGGAAGGAGATGGGCTCACTCCTTTTTAAGTATAAGTCCTATAAGTTACTCAGGTCCCACTGGCTAAAATTTAGTCAGTGGGTTATACCTGCCAGGGAAACTGAAAAATGTGTTTACTCTGGGAAGAACAAATACAGGGAGATAACACATCTTTGTTAGAAGTGGTACCCTAGTGGACAACCCTTTGTTGTAGGGAGTGGCCTATTCAAAGGCTGAGGGCCAGTCACCTGGAACCCATGCATCTACAAAAGGCAACCCTGGATATAAAAGAGTTAACCAACTGTTACTCTTTGTTGCCCTCTTTTTTGATCCCTTAGCATATGCTAAGTTGAAAAAGTCTAGGTACAATTTAATTGCTTTAAAAATTATATTTATGGCTCACACCTGTAATCCTAGCACTTTGGGAGGCTGAGGAGGGTGGATCATTTGAAATACGGAGTTCGAGACCAGCCTGGCCAACATGGTGAAATCTTGTCTCTACTAAAAAAAAAAAAAAAAAAAATTAGCCAGCTACCTAGGACACTGAGGCAGGAGAACTGCTTGAACTCGGGAGGTGGAGGTTGCAGTGAGCCGAGATTGCACCACTGCACTCCAGCCTGGGCGACAGAGTGAAACTCCATCTCAAAAATAAAAATAAAAATAAAAAAATAAAAATTTAATTATTTCCCTTAGAAATAAACTGTCTCTTAAAAAAAAAAAAAAGGATGTGCTCCCACAACCAGTGAAACAATGCCAGTCTGTATAAAGTACCAAGTTTCTCCAAACCCCTCAATTTGGTGTATCCTTCCACTTTTCTTTCATGTTCATTTAGATACATTTGTAGGGCTTCCAGCCCTGCACCTCATACAATGGGCTATTATGATATACATTACTCTGTAATTTTTGTTTGTTTTGCTTAATGCATCATGAACATGCCACAGGCTAAGAAATAGAGGTCTTCTTTCTAACAGTTGCATAATACTCCACAGTATAGCTGTCCTATAACTGATTCAACCACTCCACTTTGATTGATTCCTTTTTAAATTTTTTTGCTGGCACAGGTTACGTTGCAGTAAATTTCTCATACTGATGTCCTTTTATCTTGGTGCTTTTAGTTCTTTAAAGTAGGAATTTAAAGAGAGTCTTTAAAGTAGGAATGCTGGGTCCAAAAGTGTATATTTAAAAATTTGCATCAATATTGCCAGATCATCTTCTAAAAAACTGGAACAATCTACATGCCCACCAACAATGTATAAAAGTTTTGTTACCCTAATTCTTGCCAGCACTGTATGTTACTGCTCTTTTAAATTCTGCCATCTGATAGGTGGCAAATGGTACTTCATTGCTTTGATGTACATCACATCTCACTGACCTCATTATCTTTCATGTGCTTACGGAAATGTTGAAGAGCATCATGGTTCAAAGTACAGACTAACAGACAACCTGTGTTTGAGTTATAGCTCTATCACCTATTGTGTGACATGGGCAAGTTATTTTATCCTTCTGAGCCTGTTTCCATAGCTGTAAAACAGGAATAATATTGCCTATCTCATAAACTGTGACGATTAAATAACACTTGTAAAGTGCCTGAAATAATGCCTAGTATGAAACAAACACCAAATAAATGGCTAGCGATTATTACTTTAGTTATAAATTTGTAGGAACTCTCTGTATTAGTAATATTAATCCTGAATCTGTCATTTATGTTGGAAATCTCTCTCCAATCTATCACGTCTTTTACAGAACCAAGATTTGTTTCATGTAGTCTTTTTGTTTTGTTTTTTATTTTTATTTTTTTCTTTTTTATTATTATTATTATACTTTAAGTTTTAGTGTACATGTGCACAATATGCAGGTTTGTTACATATGTATCCATGTGCCATGTTGGTGTGCTGCACCCATTAACTCATCATTTAGCATTAGGTATATCATGTAGTCTTATAGGTCTGTAATTTCCTTTATGGCTTGTAGGTTTTCTGCTTTATGAAAATCTCCCATGTCATAAGATCACAAAAATAGTCTCCTAAATATTCTTCTAGTGTTTCATTTTAAGATTTAAATCTGTAGTCTTTTTGGTATTTATCTTTGTAAATGTTGTGAGGTAGGGATTTTGTTGCTCTCTAGGCACCTTACTGTAGCTCTATCAGTTACAAATACTAGATTTTTAAAAATTTCATGGAAAGAAATATGGAAGAAAATAAATTACAGTATTCATAGCAATAGGCTTTTGGGTTGTTCTGAATAATCATTTCAATTTTTTTTCTTTTAATGAAACCTTGCATCTCCCCTGCTTTAAAAAATGTGGAACCCAGCCAGGCACGGTGGCTCACACCTGTAATCCCAGCACTTTGGGAGGCTGAGGCGGGCAGATCACGAGGTCAGGAGATCGAGACCATTCTGGTCAACACAGCGAAACCCAGTCTCTACTAAAATACAAAAAATTAGCCAGGCGTGGTGGTGTGCACTTGTAGTCCCAGCTACTCAGGAGGCTGAGGCAGGAGAATTGCTTGAGCCTGGGAGGCAGAGATTGCAGTGAGCCAAGGTAGTGCCACTGCATTCCTACCTGGCAACAGAGCACGACTTCAGTTAAAAAAAAAAAAAAAAGTGGAAACTTTTTTTCAAATGAAATAATACAGGAAATTCCAATATAGAAAATTGAGTTGTTCCTATTTGAAGTGGCGAAAGATGAAGCTTGAGGAATAAGATAATGAAGAGCTGAAGAGCCTTGTAAACCAGGAGAGTTTAGATTTTATTCTGAAATGATGGGTGAACTATTAAAAGGTTAAGTAGGCTGGGCATAGTGGCTCACACCTATAATTCTAGTGCTTTGGGAGGCCAAAGTGGGAGGATTGCTTGAAGCCAGGAGTTCAAGACCAGCTTGGGCAACATAGTGAGATAGTATATCTACAAAATAAATAAATAAATAAATGGCCAGCCAGGCATGGTGGTACGTGCCTGCAGTCCCAGTTACTCGTGAGGCCGAGGCAGGAGGGATGCTTGAGGCCAGGAGTTTGAGGCTGCATTGCCACTGCATTCCAGCCTGGGCAACAGGGATATCCTATCTCTTGGGGGGCTACTCTAGATGTTCTGTAGAGGACTGTAGTGGGACAATAATAGAGGCAGTGAGACCACTAGAAAGGCATTATAATACTTACAGCAACAGATATATGTTCCCTTGGACAAAGTGATAGATGTGGAGATAGTTTTAAGGTATATATTTACATGCTAACACCAAGATAATTTAATGACTAACAGGGACTCTGGGAGAGAGGGAAGCTTCGAGAATAACTCTCATGTTCTGGTTTGAGAAACAGAGTAGAGGGTGGTGCCATTTACCAAGAAAGGGAACACTGGAGGAAGAGCAGATTTTAAGGAAAAAATGAAGAGGTCAGCGTTTATTATGTTGGGTGAGAGTATCTTTGTGTTAATCAAGCAGTGGATATCCAGGTACAGGTGGGCATTCAGATCTGTAGCTCAAGACACATATCAAGGCCAAAGGTAGGAATCTGGAAATTATCAATATACAGTTAGAAACCAAGGCCATGGGAATGGATGAGATTTTTCAGAGTCTACAGGGCAAGAAGACTTAAAGATTAAGTCAGGAATCTGGGCAGGTGAAGACCTCTCATATTCCTCTCAGAAACTCATATACCTCTTACACATCATCCTCTGGGCTCACATGGCATGGGAAACGGGTAGTTTCCCAAAGGAAAAGTGAAGTGCTACTCTCAGAGGGGAAAAAGGTAACATCGGGTAGGGAAAGGTACACTATATGGACATGCATTCTTCAACATGAACAATCTTAATACCTTCACTCAACATAATCCCCTCTAAAAGGAGATCTCCCTCTTAAAGGGAGATAACCTAAAATAATTTCTAGTTATAAGCCTAAGATTTCCGGGTGATGCTCATTCTTCTCTAGTTCTTAACCCCATCTTGATAATCTGCAACTTACGGATTTCCTGATATATTTAACCATCACCAACACACTCATATACATCAGTGAGGGGACACTGCCATTAGAATGGCTCAGCTCCAATGGAGGAGAAATCTGATTGGACAAACTTGCATCATGCTCAAACTTCAGCCAGGAAATGTTAGGGCAGAATACTGTAATGAATAAAGAGGACAGAGGGAAATAAAATAAGGCAAACCAAAAGATAAGGGATAGAGGCTACAGATCTTACTTCTCCAACAGGTTATGGGGCTATAGCTGCTATTTATCTCTTCCTCTTTGACTGTACTTTTTGTTTAATTCAGTCAGGGATTTTTGACTAATAGGGTAACCCAAACCTTCATTCCTGAGTTATTTCGAGGACTAGGGTTCTCTAAATCTTCTGATTCTTCCCAGATATCAGCACTCTATACATAGTCTCTTTTCTGATTAATACCTTAACTCTCACAAGAGACTTTAGTAATGCTACAAATTCAACCAGCATTGTAATTTTGCAATTTGAATAATTAATTTCCAAGTACTAGTTTGGATTTAAGCACCGAGATTCACTTATCCTGGCCACAAAAAGGCCCTGTATTTTATTCTATGCCCATAGGTCAGTTTTTTGGGTTTGAGCTGATGCCCTTCACTTTAAGATAGCTAACGGGGCCAGGCGCGGTAGCTCACACCTGTAATCCCAGCACTTTGGGAGGCTGAGGCGGGTGGATCACTTGAGGTCAGGAGTTCGAGACCAGCCTGGCCAACATCTCTATTAAAAATACAAAAATGAGTCAAGCATGATCGCGTGTGCCTGTAATCCCAGCTACTTGGGGGGCTGAGGCAGGAAAACCGCTTGAACCCAGGAGGCAGAGGTTGCAGTGAGCTGAGATCACGCCATTGCACTCCAGCCTGGGCATTGCAGCGAGACTCTGTCTCAGAAAGTATATATATAAATAAAATTTTAAAAAAATAGCTAATATAATCAAAGTAACCATTCTAACTCAGTGGTCCTGGCCTGCTTTATCCAACTTATTATTTTTTAAATTTTTTTGAGACAGAATCTCGCTCTGTCACCTAGGCTGGAGTGCAGTGGCACAATCTCAGCTCACTGCAAACTCTGCTTCCCAGGTTCAAGAGATTCTCCTGCCTCAGCCTACCAAGTAGCTGGGATTACAGGCACCCAACACCATGCCCGGCTATTTTTTTTTTTTTGAGATGGAGTCTTGCTCTGTTGCCCAGGCTAGAGTGCAACGGTGCGATCTTGGCTCACCACAACCTCTGCCTCCTGGGTTCAAGTGATTCTCCGGCCTCAGCCTCCCAAGTAGCTGGGATTACAGGCGCCCACCGTCATGCTTGGCTAATTTTTGTATTTTTGTAGAGATGGGGTTTCACCATGTGGCCAGGCTGGTCTTGAATTCCCTGACCTAAGGTGATCCACCCACCTTGGTCTCCCAAAGTGCTGAGATTACAGGTGTGAGCCACTGTGCCCAGTCTATCCACTTTAAATTGTCCTATTGTCAACAATTACCTGGCTCTCCAAATTCTACTCTCAATAGGCACGATTCCAAATGACAAGAAATAATATCATTACTGTTTTGTCACCCTTAACTCATAGATTTATCCTCCCAGGGACACACAACAAGAGCTGGTGCCATTATCTGTCTCAGTACAATAATCAATTCCAGATCCTAAATATGTTCCTGCGGGTTAAAAGCCTACCATTTAACTCTCTGGCCTCAATTTCTGTAGTCAGTCATTTGGTCACAAGCAATAGAAACCCATTTTGGCTGACAAAAAGGAAACTTATTTTAAGGAGGCTATATGATAGTTTATACAATCAAAGGAAAACTTGGACAACCAGGCTTGGAGAATAGGAGCCAGCATACTTTGGAGATCTCCTTTCATAAACTTTTACATGGTTTCTTTAGAACACTACGATCAAAATGACTCAACTCTGATCACTTTGTGGTCACCTTTCTTAAGAATCAAAGTCCTGGTGGGACAGAACGAGCTTGCATTGCTCAAACCTCAGCCAGGGGGCATGAGGCCGGAGTACTGTCATCTACATTTCCACTAACACCACACGGAATGGGAAGGAGCAGCTTTCTAAAAGATAAGTGGGGATCTATCGTTAAAGGAAAGGGGAAGTGATTTTTGGCAAGCCAAAACAATGGATGTTCACTATACCTGTATTTACATAATGGGGAGAAGAACCTACAATAAAGGAGTAGTCAGCAAGTTGAAAAGAAAATTAAAAGTATTATAGCACTTAAGGGAAGAGTGTTTCAAGAAGCTGGTGGGAGTTATCTGTGCTGCTGAAAGTTCAGGTAAGATGCATGTGTAATGGATTTAGCAATGAAAAGGTCACTATTGACCTTAACTGCAGTGACATAAAAAGTGACTTTCCCCCTGCTTTCTGCCTAATGTGGATACTGCAATAGTCTTAGTAGATTAACATCAGTCAAGAACTAGAATAATCTTTGATAAACCTTAAAACCGCAAAATTCTGATAATCCAAACAAACTCACTTGAAGGAGACATGCTTAAAAAATTAAGGAACAATTACTGAGCTCTGAGTTCCTCAAACAAGCAATGGTATAGCAATCTGTCAACTTGAGTAATGAATGATTTATATTTGGTATTTACTAACATAAAAGTGGGTATTTTTAATCATTTGATAAAACAGGCTCAGTGTTGAATAACTTGCCAAGGTCAAACAGTAAGCACTAAATTTAATTTAAAAAATTATTTATTTAAAATAAAGTTTAAAAGTAATGTGGGTAGTGTAAAATATTAATACAGAAATGTATAAAGTTGAAAGTTTCATGTGATCTACACTGTTCAAAGCAAGCTGTGAATAGACTTTTCTATGCATTTATAAACATAAGCACACACATTTTAAAATAGGTTCACACTGTACACTTTTCTATTAATAACTTGCTTCACCTAATGTATCATGGCCATTTTTCCATACACAATGAATGTACTTTATTCATTTTAATAGATACAAGATTTTCCTATATGGCTGAACCATACCTTAACCTATCCTTTAATGACAGACACTTAGGTTTTCTATTACTTTCTACCATGTCATTTTTATGCTTCTGTGGTATCTTAATTCTTAGCTCCTGTTTCATTTTGTCTTCCACTTTGGAAAGTAATTTCAGTGACCATGACCTCTAGCTTAATAAATACTTGGATCTGTCAAGTTTCAATGTTGGTAGACATATTAGTCTGGATTCAATTTCAAGTAATAGAAACCCAACTCAAAGTAACTTAAGCAAAAAAGGGTATTTATTGGTTCACATAACTGAAAAGTCCAGGGGATATTCTAGCTTCAGGCACGGTTGGATCCAGGGGCACAAATGTTGTCATCAGGATTCAAGTCTCTCCATATTTTGGCTCTGCTTTCCCCTGCACTGGCTTCATTCTCTACATGGTAGGCCCTGTTGGTTTGAGGTTTTCATCCTACAAAGCTAAAGCATCTCAGTAAAGAGAGCTTCCCCTCCACAGTTCAGATGGATTTGATGATTGATGAGGTCTGAATTACATGTTCACCCACAAAGCTCAAGGTTGGGTCAGACTGTCCAAACCACAGACTGAAAATAGGAAGAGGTGGTTTCAGGAAACATCAGGGAGTTGTTACAACAAGATGGAATGGATGCTGGGCAATTAAAAACTACTGATGTCCAGGATAAGAACAGATATGAAAAAGCTTAATTGCGGCTTAAGAAGTTGAATGGTAACAGCTGGCATGGTTTCTTCCTTGGTTATAAAAGTATTCTAAAAAAACACCATGAGAGATAAGTTTGTCCTGTCCTCAAGAAGTCTGTAATCCATTTGAATGGAATAATAATCATGTCCAATAGCATACGTTGGATGAAACCACAGTTTCAATACAAGCAAACTCAGTGGTCATGAGTCTGAGAGCCCAACTGTCCTGCTGATCTGAAGCAAGACAACTAGCCTTCTACATCAAATAATTCTGTGAGGCAATTTGAGTCAGCCGTAAATTTTAAGTACCGTGGAAACTTTTCTTCTTTTGCCAGGTTGAACTGGTACAGTTCTGTGTGTACTGGTGAATCGGACTCATTTCTGCAGTACTGAAGGAGAGAAATGGACACAGCTTTAGATCTGCTGTATTCCTTCCAGACCTGATAGATGAGGTTCCAGGTGCTGAAAATGAACAATTACATACAGGAATAGAGGCCTACTCTGCACTTAAAAAATATCTTTAAAAAAGTTGCTGGTCAAGGAGTATACAGCAACGGTCCTTCCTGTTGTGAACATTGAGTCCTAGTGGGTGAGGTGTGGGTTGTTTCTATCAAAAATCCTTGTTGTATTGGGCACAAGATAGACTGAAATTGGCTGTAGTCTTCTCAAGGTGAGTCTAATTGCAGCAACATGTGAAAAAGGCAGGCAAGAGCTGAGTCAGGAAAATAGACAAGCAGGGTACCTTCAGAAAGGCCAGCCATACTAATAGCCAGAATATGATCTGGAAGAACCGACAGACCAATAAGGAAGCTCTGTAAATTAGTTTTTACTCTAGGTACTCAGGGGTTAATCCATAGGGCTTATTCTGGATACAGTTTTCTGATCTTACAGAGCCAGTCAGGTACATCATCTTTCAGTTTCTTGCTCATCTGCCAAAGAACTTTCAGCTCAGGAGAAGGCCTTATCCTCAATCAGACTTGAGGTTCTGTTTAGGAGTCTATGCTACATCTGGGGAGTGACGGGGTCAGCAGAGTCAGGTTTGTCAAAGTTGGCCCTACTTTCTTTGGTAATCAAGTCGTCATCTTTTTTAACTCAGCCGATCTCTGAGAATCATCTTACAAGCAAGTCAAGACCTCAGATTGGTTGAATGGTGCTGTTCAAAGATTTAGATGAGATCTGAGGCACGGAGACATGGAGATAGTATACAGACTCCTAGGTTTAAGCTTTAGGTTTTTTGCTTTTCTAATCACCAATTCTTATATACAATGTATATTTTAGACTTGAGCAGATGATCATCTTCATCTTAAGTCATTCCTTTAGACTGAGTATGGCAGGATTAGAGGAAATGGCAGTATAGATCAATGTCTTTTTCTGTAAAGTACAGGAAAAATCAGAGAGGAAAAAAAGAGCTGACAATTTGTAGTAGAAAACTGAAGATAATTTCTTCTTAACAAATAATAGTTGTATATACAAGGTGGCTAGTCATCCAGATTTTATTTTTATTTGTTGAGGCTGAGCAGTCTACAGCAACCAGACCTAGGCCTTGTTTGACGAGATGTAGAGTGGAGTCATGTAATCACAATTGGCCTAGAGAGAGACAAGGATATAAACAAGCTATTCCCAATGTTTAACCAGTGCATTCACTCGAGTAGCTCAGGATAGCTGGCCTTTAAATTGACTGGGAAGTAAAGAATGAGTTTTCTCATGACACACATCAAAGTCTCCTTGTTCAACATGATCTGGTCTGAGAGTTCATAAACTGAATCCTTCCTGCTGAAACAGGTAAGTTGTCTTTATGTCTGTTACAATGCCTGCCTTAAATATATATCATGGCAAGGAATGAAGTCAGCTGCTCTGAGTCAGTGTAAAGTGACAGTATTGAGACTGATGTGGTTCCGCTAAAATATCCACAAGGACAAAAGCTCTTAAGTCTACTGACAAAATCCTTAGCTGCAGTCTTCATAGATTTTGTTTTTCAAATCAGTCTGTTTCCAGCAAAAAGGTAGGCAATAAGCTATCGGAAATGCCCAGCAACTAAGCTATCATGGCCTGCTCAAAGGGCCAGCCTCCAACTATCCCTACCACCTATAGTTGGTGGTATCAGACATCAAAAGATTCATCTTAAAAGAATATCTCTCGGCACAAGGCAGAGCAATTAAAAAAAAAATCTATTACTGGCTAGAAGAAACTTTTCCAAATGGTTTCATTTTAAATCACATGAGAAGGGGTGTTCAAAGATTGTCTCTTGAAGTTCAACTGTTAAAGTGAGCTGAATAGTCATAATAATTCTGAAGAATAGGCAGATATGCCAGTGATGAAGAAAAAGGAATTCAGCTTTTTTTTTTTTTTTTAAAGGTTATTAGCTCATTTATCTTGGAAACAGTAGTTAAACTGAATAAAAACCAAGGGGCAGTATAACTGCTACTGGTTGAGTCATACAGTGATGTGTAGTTTGGTAAAGAAGATGAATGATAAATATTGAGCCCCTTTAGGAAATGTTGCCAGTATTTGAATTCGGCTTTCATAGTTATCTCTTGTACACGAAGTAGAGTACCATGGCTGATAACAAGAGGTCAAATGTACAAGTTGCTCTAATGTGGCCTCAATGAGGCACCAGCTTCAAAACCCGCTTGCTGGTAATTCAGGTATTCATGGAGGGTCAAGACTTCAAAATCATGTACTTCAGGTACCAGTAGAGCATTTGGTGTTGCTTAAGGGTCTGTCAGTGTAGGGTGCATAGAATTGTTCTCTGGCTATATCCCATTCTAGGAATCACTGGATATCCATCTGGAGTGGAGGGCTGTTAATCTAGGTTCACTTGACACCATCTTCAGCCCATGATCATTCCTGGGGTCAAAGACATGCCTGTCTTCTTGCACTTTTCTAAGTTCGCACACAGTATTTCTAAGAATGTTCAGCATCTACTGAACATGAACTGTGCTGAGTGGAGGTACAGAAAAGACTGGAATGCCATTCAGGTCAAACATATTGCTGTCTGGGGCAGTGGTTTTCAAACTGTGTTCAGAAGAGTTCAAGGTGTTGTAAGGAAGTCCCCTTAGGTGTCACCACGGTGGTAAAGGAAGATAGTTGTAGCAGGCTTCAGGCCCCTACTCTTGCTTCACTACTTCATCCAGAGCAGCTTCACTTTTACTCTGGGCTTCTGCACAGTTTTCACTCAAAGGGCTTCATGGCCACAAAGCCTTTGGAAAACCAATGATCTAAGAATAAGTCGGTCACAAAATGCTGAAATACAAAAAATAGGTTACAGAAAGCACAAACTGTAAGTAAAGCCTGTGGTAAACCAAGGTGTTTTCCTGTTCTTTCCCTAATATGGACCACATTACAGGTTGATGGAGTTAGAACTCATCTGCTATAAATTTTGATTGCCTGCAGTTGGGCTTGTAAGTATCTATCAGAGAACAAGGCTAATGATTTTCAGTTGCAACAGCACTGGGGTTTTTGCCTAAGGTTGCAAAATGCATCCAATTCTTTGTAAATATTACTCCAATAAGTCCATGGCTGGATGACTTCTCAAGTATTATCTCAAGGAGATACATCTCAAGAAAATATCTCCTCATCCCTTTTCTCCCCTTCCCAACCTCCTTAACCCACCTGAGATGCAATGCCCTCGAACTAAAGTTACAGGACAATTCTAGGGATACATAAGTATATTGCTAAATGTCACGGAATTTATCCAATTTGGGGTGAGTTAACTTTCCTCCATTCCTTTCCTATGTCTCCCCATACATCTTCCAGAGATTCCCTTGACAGAAAATAAAAGAAATGGTCAAGATGCAAGACTCTCAGGTGACAGACATACTAATTCAACCATTAATAAGAGGGTATGAGAAAGGGGGATTTTGAAGATGCTGTTTATTCTGGGGTGTCCAGGGCAATCTGTTGGCAATCAGGAAGCACTGGTTACACTGCTCTAAAGCCGTTTCTGCATTCCATTAGATGGAATGATGCAAAAAATATCCTTCTGTGTTTGATTAAACTTAGGACACAATGGGTTAAACAGCAAAATGCAACTCTTTGCTACAAGTCTTTTTTTTTTAAAATTAGACTTCTGAATTTAAGCACAGAAGCAGTAGTAATTTGCTGCAAGTCTCCTGGGATCCTTTAATACACTGTACCTCAATGTAGACTGGGGGAAGGGCCATGTCTTACATACTTTACTATCTTACTAGGTAACAGCTTTCTCCATGTCATATTTATATACACACACACACACACACACACACACACACACACACACACATAAATACTGCCTTAAAAACAGGTGGCTCATTTTGTGTAAATACTAGTTGCCAAAGACAGGACCACAGATAAGCTTTTAGGGCCTAGGAGTATTAGTAAGTCTTAAAAAATCTAAAAGTAGCTTTGTGTTTCATGTTGGGTAGCTTTGTTGTTAGAACATGTCCCGTTTTTGACTTGACAATCTACCACCATGGAGATATTATGCCCTTAAACTGTGGGATATTGCCATGGGATTCTGGTCTAGATGTAGCTATCACATGATCATACTTAAGACATCCTATGTGACTAGGGGCACCAGATCAGGAAGCTGGAAAATTTCCCGAGGTTCCCAATACCCAGCCATTTTAACACTGTGGGTAAAATGGAGGCTAATTCCAAGGAGAGTACTGGACTGGGAGTCAGAAAGCCTGGCCTCTACCACTTTCACAGCTGTGTCACCTTGGATAATGCTTAACTTTTAAAATTTACATTCCCTCATTTCCAAAAAGGGATTATAATTCACTGTTATTTTGATAATTGAGATAAATGTATGTACAAGTGCTTTGAAACTGTAAAGTGCATTATAAACAAAGGGGATTTACCATAGAGGTTCTACCTTGATGTATCAAGAGAAGCCTTTTCTGGAATCTGATGCAGCCTTGTGAGATGCTGTTAGGTAAGGGGACTCCTTGGTAGAATTTCTTACATTTGTGTAAAAAGTTCTGGTTCCTGAGTAATTCCAAAGAAGATGCTATGAGGAGTTCACTGTGCCTTTGATTTGATCCCAATGGGTCAGAATATGTTTTCTCATTCAGTAGGCTACTACAGGATTTGAAGTAGAAAAAACAGGGTCCAGTGACCTTCACGGGATCCTAGATGTTCATGAATTTCAATCATTTGAGACTGTGGGGTGTGGTCCAATGCTGCTCTCAAAAATGTTGCCTTTCTTCAGAGAGCATTAATAACTAAAAAATCCCCTGGTCCAAATTTATTATGTGTCTCTGAAGGCTTTAAATGAAGAAATGAAATGCACATTCATGGAACAAACTAGGCCTTTGTTGTGATAAAACAGCTTTAGCTATTTGGCTTGAGGACTCTGACTTCACTATAAAGGGCTGTGCTGAATCTGGGTAGAACAGGACAGGAGCGGAGGTAAAGGCCACATCATGATGGCTGAATGCCTCCTGGGTCACAGTGGTTCACTGGAATCGGTGTCTTCTTCAGTAGCAAGATGGTAGGAATCATCTCGGGCAAAAATCCAGGTACCAGGTCTGTAGGCTGATGGAATAGCACAGGGAAGGTAGTCAGAAGGTCCAGGTGAACACTCAGCAATCAGGAGGCACAGGACTAGAAGGGGCAGGAACAAAACAGGTAAGATAACAAATGCATGGAATTACAAACACAGGACTCTAAGTGGGTCTGCTGTCAGCACATCAGCAGCCTGATGGCTGTTAATTCTTGATGAGCCTGGTTTAGGCAAAGACAAATGAAAACAAACAACAGCAATCCAAAAAAGAAAACACAAAAGTCTGATTAACACTCTCGACTTGTGAGAACTGTCTCAGCGAAGCAGCAAACAGAAACTAAGCCTCATACTTTGGGAGAGTAATTTGATCGGATTCAGGGTACTGGGCATTTTTTGGAGGGGAAAGGAAGTGGCTCCACAAGTGGCATAAACTGAGATTTTAAGTTTATATACCAATAAAAAAACAAAGGAGACATTGCCCCTCTTCCTCTTCCAATGCCTTCCTCAAATTGTCTTATGACCTTCTCCTTTTAAAAAGCTGTCCTTTCACCTTAACAAGATTCCATCTTAAGTAGGAGAGAATAAGGTCTTGGTCCTTCTGTATGAAATACCCCATTCAACATATTGGTTTCTCCTTATGTCTGAGGGCTCCCTAGATCAAAATTCAGAATTAAAAAACATTAAAACATAAAGAAACATGACCCATATCTAGCGACTTTTCTACTCATTAAGAGTAATTTTAGTTATCACATAGCAATTAAGAAAACACTTACTGAGTGGTTATTCTGATAGCCTGCTCTCTGAACTCCTCCTTCCTAATAAATGCATCTTGGTATGTTGTGGTTTATGTGGGCAAAGATGCACTAAACAAGGACCCTGCTTTCAAGGAGTCTGCTATCTGCAAAGACAGTAAATGCAGGCAAGTAACTATTTTACAGGATTTTGTATACAGATAGAGGATACGTAATGAAATGTCATCAAACTGAAAAGCTCTATTCTGGCTAGTTAGGAGACTCACGGAAAAGAGGGCATAAGAGTTGGATACTGAGAAAATGGCAGTTTTGACAGATGAAAAGCCAGAGAGGAGCAGTTCCAAAGTAGAAAGAGAGTATGAACAAAAGTGCAGAGATGGTAAAGAATAAGGCATTTTGGAAAATGGCAAGTACCATAATTCACTTTGGATGGAGCGTCCTCAGTTTGCACTGAGGGTCTGGACAGAAACTCAGGTCTTCTAATTCCCAGTAACAGTGCTGGTGATAGTGCTTGCTCAGTCGTTGTCTCTTTTCTCACAGCAAGGTCAACAGTCCCAAAATTCAAAAATAAAAAAAAAATCTACCTCCAGTGTTCCTGCCGCATCCTGACAAGCTCTTTTGGGTTCCAGGACCAGTTCTTGAAAATCTGGCAATCTGGAGTCCATGGCTGTGGCTACACTGAAAGTTATCTGCTCCAACTACTGCAGAACACTGCAGTGAAATCTTTTCAACCTCCAATCCTGGACATCTCATGTTTTGCCACAGAATTTCAAGCTTTGAGTTCCAGTTGTTTTTTTTGCCTCCTTTCTGCTGAGGAAAGCATCTTATCACTACAGTCTTAAGAGTCTTTTGAGGTACATCCAGATTTAATTACAAAAGAGCAAAAAGACCAACATTTTTTTTTCTCCAAAACAGTCATTTCTCTGGAAGTGAGATTATCTGTCTCTGCCCTTTAGGAAAAGGGAATAGTCAATTGATTTTTTCAGACATTTGAATGAAATAGCATAACTGGCTAACATCTAATCAGACAAAATACACTTACATGTGTTTGTGTTCACTTGCTTAGGGCTGTACCACTTGGTGAGCACCACTCCACAAAACGAAAATGTTTGAAATCCAATTGTTCAAACATTTTTATAGTGTTTGTTGGATAATGGTCTGAGATTTGATAAAAGCAGCTGACAACTAACAAAGAAGCAAAAACTGGCATCTTGGACATCCTAGTATTACACTTGCAAGCAATTAGAACACAAGGAGGGCCAAGGAAAAAGTTAAGCTTTGAATCACTTCCAAATCTACTGATTTTGAGGTTCCGCAGTAGTTCTAACAAAACTTTTCAGACAATGTTAACTTTCGATTAAGAAAGAAAAAAACCCCAAACATCTTCAGGAATTCCATGCCAGGTTCAGTCTCTTCCAGTGAGCCCGCTTGCTAAAAGTCCACGTGCACCATTAATTAGCTGGGCTTGGCAGCACCATGTAAAAAGAAGCCTATTCACCACCAACCACACAGACTAGACATGTAAAGTAGGATCAAGTAATGGATGACAACCATGGTCGTGGAATATGGTAAATGAGAGTCAGAAAGGTACAGGCACCGGTACAAGCAGCAGAAAACAGAGTTGCCGGACAAAGATAAAATAGGCTTATTTAAATAGGATGCTACAGAACACATCCACTCCTAATTGTAGCTGCTTTACATTGGGTGCCATTGTACCATATGCATCAGCCACCCTTCAGGCATCCCATGGTGAAAGAAGAGGATTCAGAATAGAAGCCAAGCAGGGCACTGTTGTTAACCCCGAATATCCATTATGCATAGAAACAGCTCACATATCCCAGGGACTCAAACAGGGCTTCAAATTGGTTGTGAAGGGTCCCAAATGACATCTAGGCCTCAGTTTCCTCTCTGTAGCATGAAGAAAGTGTGATTCTTAACTCTTCTGGGTCACAGTCCCCTTGGAAAACTTGCTAGCGATGGATCATCATTCCCCTAAAACGCATTCCCACAAATTCCTATCATTCCCCCAAACCGCACATTCCCACAATTTCAGGAAGTTTGGGGATCCCCAACTCCAATCCAAGGTTCCCAGGTTCAAAACCCAAGGATTGGGGAACTGCTAAGTCTTCTTACAACTCAAAAAAAATCACAAACAATAACCATCCTTTACGTACACCCACGCTTTATAGTTTACAAAGCGATTTCAACCCCACACACATTGATAGGCAGAGGAGGAAACTGAGGCGCAGACAAATTACAGAGTGACTCGCCTAAGGTCACTCCGCCAGCTGGTGGCTAGGCCCGGAAGCAAACCCAGCTCTTCCGACACCGGAGCTCGTCTCCCCACCCCGGGGCTGCCGCCAGAGCTCCCGCCCCTCACTAAGGCGGCATAAGGAGGAAAAGGCAAAGTAGAAATCCCACAACCAACCATCCTCCGGCCCCCTCCTGTCCCCCCAACTGGGTCCTTGCAGGCCCCGAAGGGTGGCGCCAGGCCTCCAGGCCGGCCCCGGCCACCCCCGCCTCCCCGGCCGCTCCAAATCCCGCGGCCGCTGCCGCCGCCGCCTCCCCCGGAGCGGGGCGGAGCAGCTGCCCGCCGCCGCCGACCACACGGACGACTCCTCGTCGAATCGCAAACGCATAGGCCGCCGCCCGAGTTCTGCGTACGAGAAGAAAGACGCGGCGCGAGCGCCAACGGCCACCGGGCGCGCGCCGCGGCGGCCGGGCCTGCGCCCCAAGAGCTGGATGCCAGAGCAGGAGAAAGAGCCGCCAACCGATCGCTCGATCGACCGCACGCCCGTTCCTTCGCCCTACCAGACCCGGGAGGGGGGGAGGGCGCGCCAGGGCTTCTTCGAGTTAGGGGCCTGACTCCCCGGCGACGAGACAAAATGGCTCCTCCGGTCCGCACCGCAGCTACCGTCCCGGCTGCGTCGCTCGGCCCGCCCCCGGTACTGTTTCTTTAAATGGCGGAGAGGGTCAGGAAAGCAGGAAGAGAGGCGCACGCTGTCACGTGACAGGGGCGGGACCGGCGAACCAAGATCCGGTCACATGGGGACACGCAGCTCGCCAATCAGGAGGCTGTGCATCAGGGCGGGGGCGGGAGGAGCTGCAGCTTTGTGATTGGCTGAATGCTCCGCGGAGGCTTCGGGGGTTTGGGGCGTCGGGGAGTGTGCGAGGTGGCCGCGGCTGTGTGCACTAGCGGAGACAAAGCGGTGGCTGTGGTGTCTGTGACGGCGGCGGCAGAGCAGCTCTAAACGCTGAATTTCGTGTTGCTGAGTCCTGTCACCATCTCAACTAGCGCGGCGCGCGGGCGGCGGCGGAGGCAGCGGCGGCGGCGGCGGCGGAGGCGGCAGCAGCACATGGTTCCAAGAGCGCGCTGCGGCTGTTGGGTTCCAGTTCCGCGGGGAGGGACAAAGGCAGTTGTGAGATCCGGGTAGTGCCCGGTCAGGTGGTGCGCTCGCCACTGCCCTCGATCTGGTCCTTGAAAGCCGGGAGTAGCTCCTCTTCGTGAGGAGGCCGCCACGGACCGAGGCCCGGGAGGGCCTGGGAGGCTGAGGCTGTTGTCTGAGGGACGTGGGGGCGGGGCGCGGCCTGCCCGAGGTGCTGTGGGCGGGTCATTTTGAGGTGTTTATGTGGGCCAAGTGTGAGGTAATCTGACCACCACCCAGAACTGGGTTTGGTCTGGCTTTGAAAAAAGAAATCATGAGTGCCTAGGAGCTTTTTCAGTTGGGAGTTGGTGAAGCTGCAACTTGCGCCATATAACACTCCGTCGACATCTTGGTCTCTGGTCTTGGGCCTGTTTAAGAATCCTGGCATCACGTGTGGCGAAGACATGGCTGATCAGTTTTCTGACAGAAGTGGGTAAATTTCCGGATTGGTAAATTTTCTAACAGGAAATTTCGGGGGACCAAAAAAGGCTGGAAGAACATGAAGATGGAGCAGTCATAAACCGCCCACTCAAGGACCATCTCCTTCAGGACCATCCACACGAGACTCAGATTGTCTGAATTGAGCTATCGCAACTTCATGCCAAAAGCTCCTTAAAGCTACAGATTTATGACATAGTTCCTTCCAAAATATTACATCGTAATCATTGAGAAGATTAAAACATTTGAAGAAATTGTAGTTTTAAACATCTCTGCATATATTTTGGATAGTTACTAGGTTACTTTAACTGTCATTAAGGAGCACAGACTTACTGAAGCCTTACTGGACGGAATCCTGGGAAACTGATATCATTATAAGATTATATTTCCCAGGTAGTGGGTGAAGGGCTGGAGACCTTATTGCAGTCATGGCTTTCACAAATTACAGCAGTCTGAATCGAGCTCAGCTAACGTTTGAATATCTGCACACAAATTCGTAAGTATCCTCTAGGTGCCACTGAGGTAACCAGTAACTCGTTCCTTGATATTATATGGAAATCGTTTCCCCAGAAAATTTTGCTTTTTCACTTTTTGAGATGTATCCCACTGGAGTGAAATGTATCACTGGATATCTTGAGCTCTGTATTGAAGAACAGAGATCAGTGAAATACTTGTTGCTAATCCAGAAGAATCTGATTTTTGTTTATTGGATCAAAATTTTCTAAATGCAAACTTTAATTATTTGAAGTCAATATGTTGAGTTGTTTTATTCAAGTGTTTATAGGAATCCAACAAGTACTGCTGTATTGGATCGCCAAATATTGGACTATTTTAGTATCAACCGTTTCCCTCTGTAGTGACAACATCCTAAACAGTTAGGTTTATAACAAGTGTTTACTTTCTAACAAGAAAACAGAAGACATTTAAATGACAACTTTCAAGAAGAAAATTTTTATTTTTTCAGAAGTTGGCTTTATCTTCCTGGCAAATTGCTCCCTACATCCAATATTATTTGTATATGCTAAGCAGGAAATGGCAACTTGTTTATATCTCGATTTAGATAGTCTTTCCCCAAAATTTCCACAGAAACATACAGTGTTCATGGTTTTTGAGTTCATGAAGGAGTAATCTCATCACTCCAACATGGTCTGGAATGTTTCAGGTTTAATCCATATGCCCACTCTCTTGGAGGTTGTCCAGTAGAGTGAAAACTTCTTTAGTGTTTTAATACATTCACCTGTTACTTTTGAGGTGAAGGTAAGTGTTCTAACATTCTAGTACCTGGAGAGGAGATGAGCAGCTACATGAATGGTCCAGTCTCTGAAGAACCCCCTTCAGAGTTGAGAGTATAAACTTACATTATGTAGTAATAGTACAATGGTTTTTAGCTTTTTATGGAGAAGACAACATGTTTGTGATACCATAATGTCTGTAATATTTCTGCTATTTTTCCTTTGAAGGGAATAAAATTTTGCCAAGTAGTGAAGCAAATTGTCAAATGGTGAGAGCCTGGTTTCATTTTGTTTAGGAAGTTTGTTATTTTTTTGAGAGACGGAGTCTTGCTCTGTTCAGCCCAGGCTAGAGTGCAGTGGTGCAATCTTGGCTCACTGCAACCTTCACCTCCCAGGTTCAAACGATTCTCCTGCCTCAGCTTCCCAAGTAGCTGGGACTACAGGCATGCACCACCACGCCCAGCCAATTTTTGTATTTTTTTAGAGAGACAGGGTTTCACTATATGTTGGCCAGGCTGGTCCCAAACTCCTGACTTCAGGTGATCCACCCACCTTGGCCTCCCAAAGTGCTGGGATTACAGGCGTGAGCCACCATGGCCGGCCTGTAGCAGTCACCTAGGCCGAATTCTCACACTTAAGTATGATGACCCTGAAACACACTTGGGTGAGGTTGCTGATCAGTGATTATTCAGCTAGTTGATAGCATAGCCTTGGGAAAAACCTTTAGTGTCCTTCTTAATATTTGACTGCCATATTAAGAACAAGCAGTTGAAGGCCACTTAAATGTTCATAGATGACTGTGTTTGATAAGTGGTTATCTCAGCTATGAATTTTGGAATGATGGCAAGTCTGGAATTACAGATTTTCTGATAATCTTGGAAGACCATGATCTGGACTTCAGAATTTCAGTTCTTGTTCCAGCTTCACCAAAGACTTTATGGGCTAATACTATTAACAACAGTTAATTGCTTCATGTCAGTCACTATTTTAAACATTGTCCAAAGCAATCTTTACAGGAAGCCTTTGGGATAAGGATTATTCCTATTTTGCATTTGAGGAAACTGAGGTTCAAAGAGATTAAATTACATGGTAATGGCTATATAGCTGCCAAGTGGCAGACTTAAACGGTGCCAAGATTTAAGACAGTGGGATTTATCTGGCCACAGTGGTTGGTGCTTTTAACCATTAGGCAGTGCCTACTGTAGTCAGTTTTACCTTCAAGAGCCTATTTGCATGTCTGTAAAGCAAAGGATTTACTTCACAGTTTAAAATTCTTCAATTTTAGTTTATCTCAATGAATCTCTAAGGACTCTGGGATATTTCTCCCTTCTTTTTCCCCCTTTGCTATTTTATAGTTTATTGATAGATACTTGGCAGTGCCAAGGAAAAGAAAGAAACCAATTAAGTCATTTGTTTTAAGTTGGGGAATTTTCTGGGACTTTGACTTACCCATGTTGAACTGGAACCACCTGCTTGCGTGAACATTTGAGGGTTGGAGTACCATTTTGGAAGCTCTGGAATTTCTTACTTGGATCACAAATTCGACCTTAGAAGTTGTTCTACTTTTTGATGTATTAGTCCTACCAGAAGAAAGTATAAACCCTAAACCAACAAGATAAGTGTTTTATTTCTAATTTCAGGAGATTTTTAAAACATTGTGGTGACCTGATTGGAAGTTCATTTACAGAGAAAATAAATTTTAAAATTCTCACATGGTGTGACTTGTAGCTCATAAAGATGGAAGATGAACCACCTCTGTGTAAAGTGGTTCAATAAGTCATCTTCAGAGAAGGGAAGATTTGTCTCTGTCTTCTCCTTTGTTCTGTTAAAGTCTTAGAAACACGAGACCATTTCATGGTGTCTGACATCTACAGTATTGTGAATTAGGAAATAAATGGTCCTTTGCTTACTTCTCATTTAATGTAGGCTTAGAAGCAGTGACCAGATGAGAAGGGTGGAAATCAGTGTGGTGCAGTGAAAAGACCATGTGCTTGCAAACCAGCCAAACCTGGACTTGAGTGTTTCCTGGCTGTGTCCTTGGACAGGTCAACTTCTTGAATCTCAGTTTCTTCATGTATAAAATGCGGCTAATCTGACAGTTTTTACGAGGATTATGTAAAATGATATTTATAAAGTTCTTAGCTCATACGGTGGTACACAGTAAACATTGTGTGAATGGTGAGTGTTACTCTATAATAGTTTATATAAACCAGAAGTTGGTCAGTGTGGTGGCAACTTGTTTGGTGCTAGTCATTAGGCAGATCAGTTCTTAGTAAATTCTGGAGCATCTGTTGGAGACAGTGAACATCTGTCTTTTTTTGTATCAGGTCTTTGATAACTTTTGATGGTTATTCTCTTGGTTACATCAGCTTTTTAAGGCTTAAAGCAGGCCTGGGAAATAAATTCTCATGATAACCT
Organism: Symphalangus syndactylus; assembly: GCF_028878055.3. Taxonomy (NCBI): domain Eukaryota; kingdom Metazoa; phylum Chordata; class Mammalia; order Primates; family Hylobatidae; genus Symphalangus; species Symphalangus syndactylus. Next base: position 67,609,804 of record NC_072440.2, read on the forward strand.
GAAAGTCTTCAGCTAATTTAACATCAGATGTTGCTAGTATGAGATGATAAATGTTAGGGTTTTTAAGTAAAAGGAGTTTTATGCTGTTACTTGTCTTTGGTAGTGGGTTTTGTGACTGCTACTTCAGATGTAGTGGTGGTAGTGATGTTCCTTTGGCATAAAATGTATATATTAAGTCACTTTGTTTGCAGTACTGCTAAGTGGTCTGACAGAGCAGTATGCTTAGATATAAGATGTCTGCTATTTATTTTTATTGGCACATTTAGTGACTTAACATCTTGGGCATGTATTTCTGGTTTCTTTTTTTTTTTTTTTTTTTTTTTTAATGGAGTCTTGCTCTGTCACCCAGGCTGGAGTGCAGTGGCACCATCTCGGCTCACTGCAACCTCCGCCTCCCAGGTTCAAGTGATTGTCCTCCCTCAGCCTTCCAAGTAGCTGGGACTACAGGCGCGTGCCACCATGCCTGGCTAATTTTTTGTATTTTTAGTAGAGACAGGGTTTCACTGTGTTAGCCAGGATAGACTCGATCTGTAGACCTCATCATCCACCTGCCTCGGCCTCCCGAAATGCTGGGATTACAGATGTGAGCCACTGCACCCAGCCCTATTTTCTGAGTTTTATGGGTATGTGAAGTGAATGTAGAGGAGCCTGTCAACTCAGAGACTTAGATTATTTATTACTTTAAGCCTGTTGAGTAGGCTCATACCTTAAATATATTAAAGCCATTTAAATGTAAAATGGTTGCTCTAGAATTTCTCAGCTTTATTTTCTAGCAATTAAGGCAATTAACTGTTGTCAGCACGTCCAGGAACTCAGCAGAAGGTATCACTGTGTGATGGGCCTATGGATGATCTATTGGTTTACATTCAGGATGAATGTAAATAGGGAGACCATTTTCCTTACATAACAAGCTAATTTACACGTGAATTTGTCCCTGGAAATGCTAAGCTGCAAACTATTTATACTGTGACACAAGTGATATAAAAGCTGTGATCAGCCAGGCGCGGTTGGCTCATGCCTGTAATCCCAGCACTTTGGAAGGCCGAGGTGGGTGGATCATTTGAGGCCAGGAGTTCCAGCCCAGCCTGGCCAACATGGTGAAACCCCATCACTATTAAAAATACAAAAAATTAGCCGGGATGGTAGCTTGTGCCTGTAATCCCAGCTACTCGGGAGTCTGAGGCAGGAGAATCGCTTGAACTGGGAGGCAGAGGTTGTGATGAGTTGAGATCATGCCACTGCACTCCAGCCGGGGCAACAGAGCAAGACTCCATCTCTCAAAAAAAAAAGCCATAATCAGTTGAAAGTGAACAAATTTTCAAAAAATCTTTGTCTTTTTCCAGTTGACCTTTCTTGGATCACATTCAAAGGATGTTTAGGTCTGTGAAGAAAAGAATTTCTAGGCCTGGTGCTGTGGCTCACGCCTGTAATCCCAACACCTTGGGAGGCCGAGGCAGGCAGATCACGAGGACAGGAGATCGAGACCATCCTGGCTAACATGGTGAAACCCTGTCTCTACTAAAAATACAAAAAAATTATCTGGGCATAGCGGCGGGCGCCTGTAGTCCCAGCTACTCGGGAGGCTGAGGCAGGAGAATGACCTGAACCTGGGAGGCGGAGCTTGCAGTGAGCCGATTGCGCCACTGCGCTCCAGCCTGGGTGACAGAGCGAGACTCCGTCTCAAAAAAGAAGAATTTCTTTTGATGTTATTCTATCCCAAATGCTAGCTAGCAATGAGTGTACTCTTGGAATATTATTTGGGAAAAAAATTTATGCAGTTGGTATAATTTTGATTCTTATGATTTTAAGAAATATTTAGAACTCTTGATTTTAGCATCTGGAAGATCTATGTTTAATCAGTTGGAGGTCTGGAAGAGATTCTGAGTATTATCTCTGACTTTACCAACAGTGGTCACAAAAGGCCTCTTTTATGATATGTACTGCCATCACAAAAGTACCCTTTGGCTACATTGTAAAGGCTACTGTTAGCTTATCTGAAATATGTATGTATGCATGGAACAGCATTGAGACTGTGTGGAACAACAAAGACCATTTAGAATTTTTTTTTTTTTTTTTGAGACAGGATCTGGCTCTTTCACCCAGGTTGGTGTGCAGTGGCGCAGTCTTGGCTCACTGCAACCTTCGCTTCTTAGTCTCAGGCCATCCTCCCACCTCAGCCTTTCAAGTAGCTGGAACTACAGGTGTACACCACCACACCTGGCTAATTTATTTATTATAAATAATAATTTATTTTTATTTCTCTACTTTTTGTAGAGACGGGGGTTTTGCCATGTTGCCCAGGCTGGTTTCAAATTCCTGGGCTCAAGGTATCTGCTGGCCTGGGCTTCCCAAAGTGCCAGGATTACAGGTGTGAGCCACTGCACCCTACCCGTTTAGAATTTTTTGAAAGTTCTAAATATGCAAGGCACATTTGTTTGTTTGTTTCTTTCTTTCTTTCTTTCTTTCTTTCTTTCTTTCTTTCTTTCTCTCTCTCTCTCTCTCTTTCTTTCTTTCTTTCTTTCTTTCCTTTTCCTTCCTTTTCTTTTCTTTTCTTTCTTTTCTTTCTTTCTTTCAGACGGAGTTTGGCTCTTGTCCAGGCCGGAGTACAATGGCGTGATCTCACAATGTTGGCTCACTGCATGCAACCTCCGCCTTCTGGGTTCAAGCAATTCTCCTGCCTCAGCCTCCCAAGTAGCTAGGATTACAGGCATCTGCCACCAAGCCTGACTAATTTTTTTGTATTTTTAGTAGAGACAGGGTTTCAACATGTTGGCCAGGCTAGGCCGGGCGCGGTGGCTCACGCTTGTAATCCCAGCACTTTGGGAGGCCGAGGCGGGCGGATCACGAGGTCAGGAGATCGAGACCACGGTGAAACCCCGTCTCTACTAAAAATACAAAAAAATTAGCCGGGCGTAGTGGCGGGCGCCTGTAGTTCCAGCTACTCGGAGAGGCTGAGGCAGGAGAATGGCATGAACCCTGGAGGTGGAGCTTGCAGTGAGCCGAGATCGCGCCACTGCACTCCAGCCTGGGCGACAGAGCAAGACTCCATCTCAAAAAAAAAAAAAAAAAAAAAAACATGTTGGCCAGGCTGGTCTCAAACTCCTGAGCTCAAGTGATCCACCCACCTCAGCCTCCCAAAGTGCTGGGATTGTAGGCGTGAGCCACCACGCAAGGCACATTTCTAAGCACTGTGTGGCAGGTGCTTTGTGCTTGCCCTTTTGAGATCTGCTTATTGCATTCTAAATTTCTCATTCTTGTGGGATGCTATTGGAAAATACGTACTGCTAAGAAGCAGTTGCAATTTCTGTTTTGGTTTTCTTGTCCTAATGGCAGAGGGTGTCAAAATTAGTTTTCCAGAATATTCAGATTGACCATTCTCACTACCAAAGACTGGAAACTTAATTATTTATTCTGAAGTTAGTACATTCTGATGCAAGATGTGGTCTCATACTTACTATGGTTGTGCTCTTGTTTTTTTCTGGTAGCTGTATTTTTGAGATTCCTTGATTTACATTAAAAGTACAAACTCATGTTGAAATGAGAAGTATTGGGATAAAATTGGTTATTTTATATTTCTATATAACAACCCTCAAAATTAAAAATATTTAGGGTATATAAAATGAATTCAGTTTGTAAGTCTCTAAGTCACTTATGTTTGATAGGAAAATGACTGGTTGAAAGTTTGAGAACAAATGTTAGATTCACTTTTAACCAACATTACCTTTGGCAAGTCACCTTAATTTTTAAGCTTATTTCTCCCTATTTAGTGGGGTAGTTTACAGAATACTTTTTGTTTATTCAGTTGGTAATTTGAAGAATTTAAAGTGGTAATTCTAGAGACATGTTTTTTGTTCTTTAAATTTTTTTTTAAAATTTTTGCTGAGGGGGCACAAGACAGATATTTTTAATAATTAAACATATGGGCTGGGCACGGTGGCTCACGCCTGTAATTCCAGCATTTTGGGAGGCCGAGGCGGCTGGATCACCTGAGGTCAGGAGTTCAAGAGCAGCCTGACCAACTTGGTGAAACCCTGTCTCTACTAAAAATATTTTAAAAAATTAACCGGGCATGGTGGCAGGCACCTGTAATCCCAGCTACTCAGGAGGCTGAGGCAGAAGAATCGCTTGAACCCTGGAGGCAGAGGTTGCAGTGAGCCGAGATCACGCTGCTTGTACTCCAGCCTGGGCAACACAGTCAGACTTTGTCTCAAAACAGAAAAACAAAACAACAAAAAAAAACCATATGGCTGTTTTATGGACTTTTTTTTTTTTTTTTTTTTTTTTGAGAAATCTGTCTTTTCCAGCCGGGTGTGGTGGCTCACGGCTGTAATCCCAGCACATTGGGAGGCCGAGGCAGGCGGATCACCTGAGGTTGGGAGTTCAAGACCAGCCTGACCAACATGGAGAAACCCCGTCTCTACTAAAAATACAAAAAAATTAGCCGGGCATGGTGGCCCATGCTTGTAATACCAGGTACTCAAGAGGCTGAGGCAGGAGAATCGCTTGAACCCGGGAGGCGGAGGTTGCAGTGAGCGGAGATCGTGCCATTGCACTCCAGCCTGGGCAACAAGAGTGAAACTCTGTCTCAAAAAAACAAAAAAACTAAATCTGTCTTTTCCCTGTAGTATAATTAATTAGATTTTATCCAGAAGAATTTGAACTCTATTTCCTAGGTGAATTGATGATAAAATTTCTTTTGGTTATAACATATTTGTCGTGCTGCCTTTGGATCAGCAACATGTATATTCACTGATCTTGTTGGGGGAAAGGTCTTCCTATAATTCCACGAAGTGATAGCTTAATTCAAAATTTGCATTTGTAGGCCGGGTGTGGTGGCTCAGGCCTGTAATCTCAGCACTTTGGTAGTCCGAGGCAGGCAGATCACCTGAGGTTGGGAGTTCGAGACCAGACTGGCCAACATGGTGAAACCCCCTGTCTACTAAAAATACAAAATTAGCTGGGTGTCGTGGCGCATGCCTGTAATCCCAGCTATTCTGGAGGCCAAGGCAGGAGAATCACTTGAACCCAGGAGGTGGAGGCTGCAGTGAGCCAAGATCACGCCATTGCACTCCAGCCTGGGTGACAAGAATGAAACTCTGTCTCAAAAACAAAACAAAACAAAAAAATTGCATTTATAAAAATTTGGAGTTACTTGAGGAAGAAAAAACAACATTCCTGGAGAGTTTAGTTATGGATGTTTATTTAATAAATGTTTTACATTTTGTTTACAATATGGTAAGCGATCAGAGATCCTAGATGCTGGTTATTTAATATTGATATATTTCATTAAAAAATTTTTACTTTAACTGAAAATTGGCTGAAACTTTTTACTTTGGCTGGAACTCTATGCAAAAAAGTTGGAGTAACATGGATATTTTTGAAAAATTGATGGTCATGTATTATGTGGGTTAATTTTGTGTTTAATCAAAAGTCAAGTGTTTTTTTTTTTTGGGTGGTTCTATGTGGACACATCCTAATTTGATATGAGGACTATTGTGGAAAAGAGCACAAATTAAACAGTATAAATTGCACATGCTCAATGTATAACTTATTAGCATTTTGTTTTACCAATACTTGTGTGTCATCTACCAGTGAAGAAAGGAAGCTCATACACTTTTGTGTAATTTATAAGCAAAAATATCCCATTTGAAAGAGAAGGTAAAGAGAATAACTCATTTTATGACTTTCTCAGAATTTGGCTAAAACCAGAATTTTCTCTACATTAAAGAAAGTAATCCGGCCGGGTGTGGTGGCTCACGCCTGTAATCCCAGCACTTTGGGAGGCTGAGGCGGGTGGATCATGAGGTCAGGAGATTGAGACCATCCTGGCTAACACAGTGAAACCCCGTCTCTACTGAAAATACAAAAAATTAGCCAGGCACGGTGGCGGGCTCCTGTAGTCCCAGCTACTTGAGAGGCTGAGGCAGGAGAATGGTGTGAACCCAGGAGGCGGAGCTTGCAGTGAGCCGAGATCGTGCCACTGCACTCCAGCCTGGGCGACAGAGCCAGACGCTGTCTCCAAAAAAAAAAAAAAAGTAATCCAAGACCCTTTCCAACAGTTCCTTCTAGGATGACAAGAGCTTGCTTGGTGTGGTTGCCTAGGGCCCCTGTTAAAATTAACCCCTTCAAGGAGGGGAACCAGTGGTCATCTCCTCTGGGAGGCTGCTCAAACTTTGTGTTGAGTAAATACAGTTACCATGTTATTCAAAACTTACTATACTCCAGTCTGAGTGACAAGAACGAGAACGTGTCTCAAAGAAAAAACAAAAAACAAAATTCGATATTTATGCATAAGATATATTCTTAAAATTCTTGCTCTGAGATACGCAGAAACTGACTCCTGGTTAAGGCAATGAAAAATATACAGGCATTTTTCTAGGAAGAATATGAATAGTGAAAAACACTTTTAGCAGTTACTACACATAGGACTCTCAATGCTTCAGGGTGGGTTTCCCGACTCAAAATAGGAAGAATAATCATTTCTGAATAGGTGGCAGGACTTGTTAAAGATTAACAATTGAGGGGAATTGGGGAGCTCTGGAAAGCCTTGAGTAGTATAAATCAACAATGCAAATGGTGGTTTTAAGATTTTTTTCAAAAAACTTAAATATTTTATAACCATGGCTTTTTATTAGGAATTATAACTTCAACTCTTAATTCTTTTGCTGACTTTTAGTATTTATCATTTCAGAACCACTCACGAATTCTTGTTTGGTGCTCTTGCTGAACTGGTTGATAATGCAAGGTATGTAGTCTTCAGGCATACAATCTGTGCTTGAAGTGGAAACACTAGGTAGCTGTGACCTTTGCTCTCTGAAGACTTGAAGACGTTTCTGTAGAATGTAGACATTCTGTAACTCCTAGGAGGCCTCTTACTAAAAATAATATTTTTAATAGCACATTAGTTGATAACTTCCACTTTCTTAAATTCACTAATCGTTCTTTGTGTTCTAGCCTAAAAATAGTGAATTATCACCTCCAAAACCACTTCCCTTGTGTATTAGAGCAAGATAATTGTAGTAAAATGCAGGGAATTAAGATAGACACTTAGGAATCATATTAATGGGACAAGCAGGCTCTGATTTAATTTGTGCTACCAGGATAGTACAACATCTAATGTCTTTAAAACTATGCCAAAGTTCTGTGTCTTCTCAAATTGTATATTTGTCAGATAACTAAATGATCAGTGTCTTTCATTGGTAGCAGCTGTGCTTGAAAGGAATCATTGGTCAGCACTGTTATACTGAGCTCTTAGTGATAGAAACATATACATGTTACTGTGTAAGACTGAATAGAAGTTTGGGTTACTGCTGATAAAAATCCAAGTCTATATCAAGATTCTGTTTATAATTAGGAAAATACTGTCTCAGTCTTACTCCTGAATGCAAACATAAAATTCAGACACATCATTTACTGACTAGGTTTTGATGACTAATGAAGGAAGAAGAGGATGAAAATTGACAGCAGAAGTACTTTCAAACATCTCCAGTTAATGTGCTCGCTGATAATTTCCTCTTTACCTCTGTGTATACAATAAACTTATTCTAATTATTTATTGTTATTAGCTGGACTGCTCATGGAAGTATGCTAGTTGTTTAACCAGGAAAGTCCTTTTTGTTTCAATCCTGGTTGACTCATCATTTTTCCATTCAATTAAAAAATGTTGTAGGGTAATGGAACTATGTTTGAATTTGCCACTTGTTAATTTAGTGAGACCATGATGTGTGGTGGCAGGCTGCTTTTTTGTGTATCATATGGTAAAATAGAGATTCTTAGGAGTCTGTATTCTTACTTGTGTATACATTTTGCCAGTATCGCTCATATTTGAAAATGTTTTAGATATTTGAGAATAGGTATATGTAGAGCTGTGTGGATTTTTTTGCATGTAAAACCAATGAAACGGTTTCATTTTCTTTGCCTGCAGTTGGCAGAATTGGACTAAATTACTTCTGAGCCTTTATGGAAGTCTTCATTGATAACTGAATCTGTATAATTTCAGCCAATGGTTGGAGTCTAATGGGGCAGGGGTATCCCAACTTCCTTTCAAGGTTAGGGAGGTTAAGATTATGGGCTCAGGAATCAGTCTGCTGACTGCAGTGTGTATACCATGAGAAGTGATTTTTCACAGGTTTTGTGGGAGATTATTTTCCTTTTTTCTTAAAATCTTGATGAGAAGAAAAAATGGACAAGTTATTGGAACATCTTTTTATGATTGCAATCAAATGAGTGAGAAAAACATATATTTGAATCATTTCTAAGGGTATAAAGGGAAATATTCTTGCTTATCCTATAGATGTTTTTACCACAAAATCAGAATTAAAAAAAATATCTAGGCCCCATGTCATGTGATTATCTTCAGTAATATGGGGCTTCAGAAATGTTTTACAGATATATAAAGAAAATTGTGTTGTCAAGTATAAAAGTAAAAAATATTCTAAATGTCTATAGAATTTCTGTATGGCTTCCTGAAAACAGACTCAAAATACTCTGCATTCTACTCAAATCACTATGCATTTTGATGGTTGATATTTCATATTAATTCACATGATTCTTTTAACTTTGCAGAGATGCTGATGCCACCAGAATAGATATTTATGCAGGTAAGTCAGGCTTTAGTCCTTCCAATGTCTAGTTCATCTTAATGCATTTATTACTGTGCCTAAGAAGAATTGAGTGGGAAATAACTGGATTCGGGAGCCTGGGAAGATAGCATGATTATTCCAGGTCATAGGTAGAAAAAGGGCAGCTGTAGTCAGGTATGGTCAGCTCTGGTCGGGCATAGAAACCAAGAATATTGGTTTCAAGAAGCTAACACAAGGTATCCAAATCTATGTAAATAGCTACCAGTAGAGTTATGGAAGTGATGGAGTGGAAGAGTAGAGAGTGAAATGACAAAGTTATTTTACTAGTAGGAGTTAATAGGTGAACAAGGTTTGTAGTACCTGCAGCCAAGGAGAGATCTTGTTGGAGGCCACTTTGTTTTGAACTCTTGGTGAGCACTAGTCTCAACTTGGAGAATTGCTGGTATCAGTTGCAGAAAATAGCAGTAACTGGATTGGCTCTGAGATTTGCTGAGTTGTTCTCAGAGGTGTCAGAAAGGAAGGCTGCTTGGCTTGGAATTTACACCTGTCAACATCCTATTTCGTTTTGCATATTTGGCTCTGCTGTTTTGTAGTAAGATCTTCTCCTTTTCCTAGAGTGAGTGCAACAGTCATTGGCCTTTTAATTAATTAATTAACTAATTAATAGTTTGCTTTCTGCCTGGTATTTGTACTGGCACCTTTTTTAGACATTTGAATACTAAAAATTTGAAAGCAGAATGGAGGAAGACAGCTGTTTTTTTGGTTTTTTTTTTTTGAGACGAAGTCTTACCCTGTCGCCCAGGCTGGAGTGCAGTGGCACGATCTTGGCTCACTACAACCTCCATCTCCCAGGTTCAAGCAATTCTTCTGCCTCAGACTCCCAAGTAGCTGGGATTACAGGCACCCACCACCACGCCTGGCTAATTTTTTGTATTTTTAGTAGAGACGGGGTTTCACCATGTTGACCAGGCTGGTCTCAAACTCCTGACCTCAGGTGATCTGCCTGCCTCGGCCTCCCAAAGTGCTGGGATTACAGGTGTGAGCCACCACACCTGGCCAAAAGACAGCTTTTAAATACAATTTGACTAGTGTGATGTGTTTTTTTCTGACAGACTTTTCTGAAATCCTCTGAAATATGTGAGGTGATATTTTGAGTAGCATGGACTAGGTTCTGAGAAGTCTGTATGTTTATATGGGAATGAAATAACCCCTCTTCATGGACCCTTTTGATGAAAGGGAACAAGCACACAACTAAGTAGTAATTCTCAGAACCACTAATGTCATATAATTATGAAGAATCTGCCCCAGATTTGATGAATTTCTCATGTCTGCTATACTTTGGAGCAAAGAAAATCCTCAGAGCAGCTAAAAGTCAGCTGTACTGCTTCAATTCTGAAAGCCTTTTGTTCAAAAGGCTCTGCCAAAGTGGTAAAAATAAGGCTTCTTTTCTTTCTAGAAGAAAGTAACAGGAAATAGGGGCACACAGGAAAAGAATGTTAGAAGATGATTACTAAATGCTCAGGCCAGGGATGGGCGTGGTGGCTCATGCCTGTAATCCCAGCACTTTGGGAAGCCCAGGCGGGCGGACCACCTGAGGTCGGGAGCTTGAGACCAGCCTGACCAACATGGAGAAACCCTATCTCTACTAAAAATACAAAATTAACCGGGCGTGGTGGTGCATGCCTATAATCTCAGCTACTCAGGAGGCTGAGGCAGGAGAATCGCTTAAACCCGGGAGGCGGAGATTGCCGTGAGCCAAGATCGCACCATTGCGCTCCAGCCTGGGCAACAAGAGCAAAGCTCCGTCTCAAAAAAAAAATGCTCAGGCCAGTTGGAGGTGCCTTTCCAAGCCAAAGCATGTGTCTTACATCTGAGCGTGCTTTCTCAGGAGTGGTAACAGCTACCGCTGGAAAAATAGGGCTCATTTAATCAGTGCACAGATGATAAAGCAGAGAATGGGCCTCTTCTCCAAGTGATGTTGAAGGTACAAATCATAACGGTCAAGTCTACTTGGAAGATGTTTTTTAAAAAAGATCATCTCTGCCCTCTCCTACTACATTTGGTGGGTAAATTTCAGCAAGGAAATTTAGTTCCTGACTCTCAGAATGAAGTTGGATTTCAATTTAAATGAAAAAGGACCCAGTGTGTCTTTATTCTGTGCTCAGTAGTACAACTCCTGTTATGCTTTGGGAAATGTCCAGAGAGGATGAGATGGGGGTCTTTGCTTTAAGAACTTAGTCTTTAATTGGAGAGACAATTAGTGCACTACAGATAATTAGAGAACAATAACTAGATCTTGAGGGAACAGTCAAGACAGTTAAGGATTAAATGGTGTGATAGAAGCACTAAGCACCATAGCATTTTGGAAAAAGACTTGATTTACTTCAAGTACCAGGAGATTGGGATTCTTTGCTGAGGGATCTTTAACCCTACACTTTTCTACCACAGGTCCTTATTAACACATTCAACAGGAGAAATCAGTCAGTGGAATCTTTTTTTTTTTACCCAGACTGGAATGCAGTGTGCTGTCTCGGCTCACTGCAACCTCCACCTCTTGGGCTCAAGTGATCCTCCTACCTCAGCCTCCCAAGCAGCTGGGACTACAGGCACACACCACTATGCCCGGTTAATTTTTGTATGTATATTTTTTCACCATGTTGCCCAGGCTGGTTTCAAACTCCTGAGCTCAAGTAATCCGACTGCCTCGGCCCCCAAAAGTGCTGGGCTTACAGGCTGAGCCGATGCGCGTGGCCAGTAATAATCTTAATACTATAAAGTTCTTGTTAGTTCATGGGGGAAAGTATTTTCTTATCTCCACTTCTGCAACTAGATTGATAACTGGACTTGGAAATCTTCCCAAACATCAGATGTAGTTTGAAGTCACCACAAAGTCACATTTAAAGACCATTTTTAAACCTAAAAAGGGCAAAAAAGGAGCCAGCCTCTCAAAGTGTAGAGGTGTTCATTTACCCAAAGCGTATTATTATTAGTTGGATTATTATTATAGACCATAATATGCCTGTCATAAGCAGACTGTTTTTGTTGACTTTCTTGACCTTCTGGGGTAGGTAGTGCCACCTCCTTGGAAGAAAGATCCTTTTTGTGATGCAAGGGCAATGATTAACACATGGAAAATTGGAGCAAATGAAACTGCAATTAATACTGCTCAAACAGATTGCAGAGTATGATGAAGAACTTAGATGTCATTTTATTACAGCCTCTCCTAGGGACACCATTATTTTATCACCTTTGACTTTTGGATGTATAGCTCCATTTGACATCTTTTGTCTTTTCCTGCTTTCTTTCTTTCTTCTTCCCAGTGGGAGTTAGATGAGGAATGTCTGGCTTGGAGAAGCCAGACTTGGCCATTCTGGGAGATGTGCAGACTTTCAGATTGGCTCTGACAGTCTTACAGAGCTGTTCCCAGGATATGAAGCACAGCTGCAAAGCAGGCAGTTCAGCTTTGCCTTCTCTGTCCTAACTTTCAAGATGTGTGATGGGAGGCAGGGAACATACAACCCCCAGCTGCTTAGACTTTTCATCCAGAAGCGTCCCCCTCCTTTATCTTTGGAGGCTTCAGATATCACTCAGTTGACTGATTAAATATCAGGTGATAGGAATCTATCTCTATGGTGGAATATATGAGGAGATAGTTTTGAGCAAGGACGCCTTCAAGTTCTTGCTTGCTCTAGTTTAGTGCTTCTCAAAGGGTGGCCCACCCACAGATGTTGTCAGTATCATGTTGGAACTTGTTAGAAATGCGAATGCCCCACCTCAGACCTACCCAGACTATCCAGGGGGAGCCCAGAATCTATTTTCACAAGCTCTTTGGATAATTCTTACCCATACTACATTTTGCTCTAGCCAATACTTTTCTAAGCTTCCTTCAGCTTAAACCCTCCTGTCCTTTACTTCCTAGCTTATCTGCTGCAGGCAGTAGAATCCATTAGATGTAAGCTCCATGAAGACAGTGATCCCATCTGTACTGTTCACTGCTCTTGTCCTCATCATAACCAGGCACAGAAGAGCTGATCACTAAGTAGTTATTAAATAAACAAGTGATTGGCATAAGCATTAGAACAAGGTGAAGAGACCACACTGTCTGTTTACAAAGTTGAAGAAGTCAATGCTCTCTTAGTCTTTCTTGACCCTGAGGCAGTATTGCATGTGACCATGGACCTAGACACTACTAGCCATTTATAGGCTGTCAGTTACTATGTAGCCAGGAGGATCCTCCCAGTGTCATCTCTTACCCTTTAAACTACACGAAAAAGCTTTGAAATGAAGTCCTGGAGCCAGAAAAAGATGCCAGCCCCACTGTTAATTGATGATTGTATGCTAAAGCAGCCTGAGAGTTCTGTCCTAACACAAGGGCCTAGAAAGTAACTTATTAGGCAGTGTCCAAAGAATGCCAGTAGTTCTTGGGGAGTTTTCAGAGGTGCTTGGCTTGAATCAATTTCTAGATCCCAAAGCAGAGCCGTCATGCACATTTTGTGGCTGTAGTGTACAGCAAATGGCTCTTGGCTAGGTTTAGAATGCTACTTTTACCATTCTCTGTACCTGACCCAGTTTGAGTCTCCATATGACACTTGGCTTCCTCCAGATGGAAATTTTGAAGCCTTTTTGGACTTTTATTGTACTTATTCTTGATTGCCTCATCTCATTTGGATTCCCCAGACTCTTGATTAGAGGCACTGCCACCAGGAGAAATTTTATCTAACCAGTAGTACTTCCAGGAAGATCCTCACCTTGTACTTTCAAGAAGCACTTGTAATTAATGTTCAGCTTCCTGAACGCTGAGTGATACTCAAAAATCTCTGTGGTTTATAGCCTTACTGATTCTCCAGGCTGAGGCAGGAGTGTCATTTGAACCTGGGAGGCAGAGGTTGCAGTGAGCCGAGATCGCACTGTTGCACTCCAGCCTGGGCAACAGAGTGAGACTCCATCTCAAAAAAAAAAAAAAAAAAATTAGCATTTTAATTTACATTAATAAGTCTATTTAACAGAGGGCAGTCCCTACTCACTTGAATTTTTAGCCTGAAGAAAGGACAAAGAACATTTAAAACAGATTTCTCAGCTTAGATAGTTGTACAAAATTGGTTAACTGAAGCTTGGCGGGGATTCAAAAATCTTCAGGGACCAGGCTCTAGAGCAGCCTTGGGCTTGCCCTTGTAGTACCTTCCACAGACCTCTTTCCTCTTAGAAATACTACCTTTATCCCTGTGCCAGTCAGTAGACTGAATGGCATCTATATGGGAAGTTGGCTTGCTTGGCTTGTGTGGGTCTCCTGTCTATACCTCTGCCTTACATCCTTCTCTTCTTCGTGTCTACCAACTTCCTTGATTCCAAGGCTGGTTTCTCTTTTGCTCACCTAGTCTTCATCATTGAGTCAAAAGGCAGCTTGGAAGCTAGTATAGCCTGTTTCCATATTCGGGAATCGCTTCTCCATTGACCATGACCTGCTTGGACCCAGACCACTTTCAGTTAACCACTTGCTGCCGCAGAAGACAACTGCTGAGAGAAGAGGTTCTTTTCACTGGAATGGCAGCCATAGTTTGTTGTGTTCCTTTTCTGTTGGCCAGGAAACCCCACCACAGCTGCTGTGCATCTTATTGTCAAAGGACCATTCCTTCTTCCCATCAGGCAGGTCCAGCTAGGAACGAGGCACCTCCACACTGTACCATGTGCCTTCTCACTATTGGGTCGGGGAGCCCATTCAAGGACCATAGCTAGCAGGGGATATGACAGTAAATGCAGATAGCCCAGAATGCCAGTCAGCCTGGGGATGATCATGTATAGACACAGTACTTCATCTTTTAGATAGCAGCTTCCACTGCTGTGCCCATACCATGTCTGGTTTCATCACTTTGAAGGCTACCCCAGACTTAATTCACAAAGGAGGCATCCTGTTGAGTTTGAGCAGTATTGATAAAGTACGGTGTGTGGTAGTTGGAGTACTTTAGTGCTTGGGGTCTATGGCATAGGGCAGAAGTGATAGTAATCCAGGTGGAGCGAGCAGAAGGATAGGATGATTGAGTTATGTGTGAGGTATGTGCATATTCAGTGGTGGTGGGTATGATTAGGTGCTGGACCAGATATTCCTGACTTCATAGGTTCTCCCAAGCATTGTCATGAACTAGAAAACATTGGAGAACCTTGGATGGGAATTTGCAACCTCAAGGACCCTGAAGTTTAATTCACACCAGCATAGAAAGCTTAGGCTTGACCTGACCTTTTTGGACCAAGCTTCACATTGATCTGCCTTCTGATCATAGGCATGTTGCTACCCTCTGGTGGGTAACGGCCCAGTAATGGCAGCTGCTTCTTTTACAGAAAGACGAGAGGACCTTCGAGGAGGATTTATGCTTTGCTTTTTGGATGATGGAGCAGGAATGGATCCAAGTAAGTGATGAGATTATTGTTTTGTGGGGTGGGGGGTAGGCGGGTGCGATGTAACCATTTTTACAAAATACTTATTATGTGAACTTGTTTTTCTGTTGCCTCCAATGTTATGTCTAGAAGATCTACCTGGGGAGTAAGAAGTCTGTTGCAACATCTCAGGCTTAATTCTACTAATGTATTTGCCAGGTCTTGTCCTAACATGGGAGATAGGATCTGAAAGGCAATCTTAAGTCAATCAGATTACCTGTCTCTTGGCATTGTATTTATCAGCTTGCACAACATTCTCGAGCTGGACCTACAGAGGCCTCCCCTAGCTGTCTTACCACATTCTGGGAATAGAACATAGGTCACAGTGATGGAGGTACCGACAGGCCAGGCAAAGCTGTGCCTCCATGTGCTTCATGGTGGTGAATTTCCTTGGAGAGAGGTTTTCAGCAGATACACACCCCTGCTTGGATTTAACAAGGCTCAGACCTTTGACTTTGAGGACCCTGGGAAAGAAATGCAAACTTTTCACTTTCTCTTGTGTCTGCCCTTTCAGGTGATGCTGCCAGTGTGATCCAGTTTGGGAAGTCGGCCAAGCGAACACCTGAGTCTACTCAGATTGGGCAGTACGGGAATGGGTTAAAATCGTAGGTATATTAGAAGCTTGTCACAGGGCTCAAACAAAATCCAGCAATGCTGTCCTGCTGCTCTTGGATGAAAACTTTCCTTCTCCTTGTCCCTCTATTGACTATAATTCTGGAACTGGAAGAAAGTCAGAAAGTGGTGGTTTTTGGAGTAGCTTACCAGCTGTTCCCAGCTGAGTTTGCTCCACAAATTGAAGAGTATGAACATCCAAAAACAGGGCAGGAGAGGCTGTACGTTTCTCTTGGCACAGTGCTCTAGAACTGCACCTCTCCTGTTGAAAATTCTTATTTTTACCCTGTGGTCAAGGATGTGAGTGACTCTCTTATGGTGTTCGGATGTATCTGAGATGATGAAGGGGTCGCCTTACTGTGCAGCAGTGTTCCCTGAGCACCTGCTGCATGTCATGCTTTGTGCCAGGCACTGGGGATCCAGGGTAAGGAAGAGAGATGTGAGCCCGCCGTCCCAGAGGATGCTGAATGTACTGCAAGGCCCTTATAGCAGGGACCTACCTAATGTCTTCAAATCCCATGGGACTTTTTCTTAGCCTTGGTTCCCACTTGGTTAGTGTTTGGAATGTGTTGTTCTGGTTTTGAGTGAAGCCCCAAGAGAAAGGTTTCTATTTCTGAAACGCTCACTTCCAGCTGTACATACCTTTGGATGGAATAAGATTTAGTGGAATTGGAGTTTGTGCAAATGGAATTGTGAGTCACGTTTCCAGTCTTGTCGTGGAAACGTGTTGTTTTGTTTGAGAGAGGGTGGTGGTTTGATCAGTCAGCAGCATCAGTTGGGCCTTGCGTGCAGTGTGCTTTGGGCGTATGGAGAAGAAAGAGAGTACTTCTGAAGAAATCAGGACCTGGTATCTGGACTTTGTGATTTGTCTTTCAGGGCAGGAACCAAATGGTAATAACAGACGCTTACCATGTGCCAGGCACACGAATGATCTCATTTAATCCTCATGATAGCCCTATGAGGTTGTAGGTACTATTATTCTCATTTTCAGATGAAGAAATTGAGGTTTATAAGGGTGAAGTTACTTTCCCAAAGGCATAAAAATGCCTATGTGTAGAGCACTAGGGTAGGAACCAGGTCTTTCTGACTGCAAAATGGAACTGCTGTGCATTTCACTTAAATGACAAGCTAAGGTTCAAATCTCACTTCAGCTACTACGTCTCTAAGCCTCAGCTTCCTCCTTTGTAAATTGAGATGATAATGCATACCAAGTCGGTTAAGGATTACATGCTATCATTGCTGTGAGAGCCTGGTTTCTGCCTTTATTTCTCCTCCTTTGATGTTTCCATGGCAGATTGCTGGCCTGATTCAGTGGATCTGGGTAGGGGCTAGGAGTCTGTTTTTCACAGATGAAATGAATCACCTGTAATCATATGATTCTGATGCAGGTTATCTAAATCCCCCAAAACTGAGGTCTCCTAGAATCAGGGGAAGCCTTGACTTTTCATCTAGATTGTAGGTCAGCCTCCTCCTACCTGGTTCTGTCAGTTCTGTGGCCTCAGGCAAGCCATTTCACCTCTCTGAATGTCTGTTTCTTGATGGCCTCAGGCAAGCCATTTCACCTCCTTGAATGTCTGTTTCTTACTCTAGAAAATGGGGTTCTAACCTCTGACATTGTTCTTTGCAGAGTGAGGTTCAGAAGCAAATGAAATGTGACTCTCAAAGTGGTTAGCAGACTGGGAAGGAAAGCATATAGAAGTTGAGTGTTATTAGCATATTTCAGTGGAAGACTTTTGTGAAGGTCCCATTGAGATGGAGCCATCTAGTGTTCAGAGTAGACAGTAAAATCATCTTGAAACCAGTTCAGAAGTTGAATTAAGTTTCAGGAGAAGGTGATTTGTGGGGAGAATAGGGCTGAGAAGCAAGGAAGCCAGTAGAGAAGTGATATTTGGGGCTTTTGCTATTCAGAGGCTAAAGTCAGAATCAAAGACAGAAGGAAGATAGAGGCACAAAGTGAGAGTTTTTGCCAAATTAGGGCAAGGGCATGCTTTGACAGAAGGCAAGATAACGTGCCTTACTTGCTCCCCGTACGCTTTAGGGAAGGAGGAGGAGGTGGTGTGTGAAATTGTCAGGGCAAGGAGCATTGCCAGCACTTTGGGTACTGGAGGAGGAGAACTAGGACTTGGCAGCCCCCAGGGTATCTTTGAATAGTGTCCTGGGAGTTTTCCTGAGTGTTTGGGGAAATGGGGCATGACATTCATTTGTGTGCTTGGCATGCCAGTCTGGTTTGTATTGGTACACAGAAGAGAGTAATGAGGCTTTCCACCTCCATCATCTCCCTGGGGTGTTATAAAGACTAATGAGATAATAGCCATAAAACTCCAGAAGCTGCTGGAAGAAAGGAGCTGAACAGCCCCATTGTTCAGAGGGCAGTCCCCCTGCTGGTGCTTCACGCTTCTGCCCTGCCCCACATTGCCTGGAAAGGCCTGTCCCTGCCTGCTCCTTAGCCGGCTTAACGTGGCCAGAGGAAGGAAGCAGTTGATTCCATTCAGACTTTTGCCTTTTGGAAATCAGCCTCAAGGCACAGTTCCCAGAAACCACTTGCGTCCAAAAGCAGGGAGCTGCCTGTGTCATAATGAGCTTGAGGTGGCAAAACAATTCTGGGACAGGAGATGGCTCCAGTTATTGGACATGAGCTAATCACAGGCATCCTTGAATCCTGTGGTCAAGAATTATATTTTATTAGCCCCTCCGTATTGCTGTGCCTTGGGTTCATACTGGTGTTTTCTCGGGCTTGTGAGTATAGGCACTGGGCTTTTCACTTGACAGTGCTGCTGCCGTTTCATGAATGGAGGGAGTTTGTGTCAGCTGAGAAAGGACACGGTGGGAACTGGGTGTGGTCAGCATGGAAGATGACGTGTTGAGGGTACCAGCTACTAAAGTCTGTTGGTGGTACAGTCAGAGGGCACAGCACCTCTCATGTGGCTGGGATGAACCAAGAGCTCAAAGACAGCAGGGTTACTCTTTAGCATTGTGGGGGGAGTGAGACTAACCTGGGGCTGGTGGTCTGCCATGAGCCCGCCCTAGGAGGGTGGTGAGAGAACCCTGTATGGTGTGGTTGAGAACATTTTAAGTAAAGACTAAGGAGTTACAGGCCTGTGGAAAAGCAGAGGAAGGAGTGTTGGGGGATGGAGAGGGAACAAGGGCTGTGGAACTCAGCACACAGTCCTGGGACCTGGGGAGGCATTTAGGAGAGCCCTCCAACAGCACTTTCAATCATGTCCAGAGTGGATTGATTTCTTTTGCAGATGAGCTTTTGACTTCCTGGGAGAACAAAATATTTCTGCTTCCTTTTCAGGGGCTCAATGCGCATTGGGAAGGATTTTATCCTGTTCACCAAGAAGGAAGACACCATGACCTGCCTCTTCCTGTCTCGCACCTTTCATGAGGAAGAGGGCATTGATGAAGTAGGTCCCATCTTCATGGTCTGAATCACCAGTCCCCATTTCCTGAGTCTGCCCAGGCAGTTTTCATAGGTTGTTTGCAATGCTAGACTCTCTGGGGTTGCAGGATTGGAGCACATCCCCCCTAATTGTTACGCAGTTAGCTGGCTGGATGAATTGGTTGAGGGGTTAAGGTAGATAACTTTAATGTGAGAGGAAGCAAAATCTCAGAGCACTTCAGAGAACAACTGTTTCTGAGAATGAGACTGTCAAGTGGCAGGAATTAAGAGTTGGATTTGCAGCTCCTCTAGATCTGCCACTTGAATTCCATCTTGGGGGGAGTGTTACCATGGAGCATTGTTTTATCAGGGGGAGTATTTTGGGCTTCCCTGATCATGGTGTCTTTCCTATTTGATGGTGATTTTGTGGAATGTGCTATGAGCTCATTTTCCTTTTGAGGAAATGTGTTACTCTATGTCAGAAACTATGACTCAGATACCTAGAGAAAGCCTGGGCAGGTAGTAAAGCAAGTGAGTGTATGGAAAACAGGAAAATAGAGCTGATGCTCTGGATCTCACCTTGGGAGTGGCTGCTACACAGCCCCAGTGATTATTGCTATGCTGGAAGGAAGGACTAATGAATTCAGAATATTCTGAGTTTAAATCATTTTAGTAATTGACTGTGTAAGCTAAACACACATTTGGCTGATTCTCCTTGTGGCTCAGATATCTGCAGAGCTGTTTCTGGTGAAGTCTGTGCCCCCTGATTATGGGGGATCCAGGGCAGCTCTGTGGACTACCCAGCCTCAGACTGGACTCTTATCTCCTTTCCTATGTAAGACATGGAGGCCAGGACTTGAAAGAAGGGGGCTAAGAGGTTCTGTAGAAAGAAATCCACAACTTCCACAGAAGCAGGTAATTGAATTCAAACTTACAATTTAATTCATCTGTGTTGATTAGCTGTGATTAAATTTGTTCTGGTTCTGTTTAGATCTGAGACTTAATTATAGCAAACTTGTTCAGGTAGGGAATGGTAGGCCTTCCATCATTACATAGCAAGCCAGTGGGTTTGTTTGCCTTTTTGGTGTGGTATGTGAGTTCATTCTGCATACTTGAGTGAGAGAAGCATGGCAGCTGGAAAGAGCAGGCTTTTAGGAGAAGTAGGATAGGAAAATATAGCCTGGGTTGGGGTTTTCAGGAATGTTTCCTGATACAGGACTGAGGATGGTGACGGGGGTATAGAAGTCAGTAGAAGCAGCCTGCTTAAGGCCCTGAGGGCTGTGGGAGGGGACTTGGCTGCAGGGCCACCTGGAGAAAGGTGGTGGTCTTTGGAGATCAGAGAGGGCCAGGTTAGGCTTGACCTCGGGGCCTTGATGAATGTGTGGGGCTTTATTAAGCAAGGATGTGCCAGTATCAGATTCTTTTAAGAAGGTCCATGTAGCGATTGTGTGGTGATTGGGTTGGAAAGGTTAGGGTGAGTGTTGGAGTGTTCCAGTTGAGAGGCCCAGGCTCTGTAGCTTGGCAGTACTCGCCCAAGGGAGGTGAGATAAATACATGGAGTTTCCATCTCCTTAGGATGTGGGACCCACAGATTTGGTGATTGATTGATTAGTAGAAGGCGAAAGTGAAGGGGGGGGAGTCATGGATGACTCATAGGTTCTGCTGTGGCAGTTGGGGAGTGGGGTCTCGAGTTGGGAAGAATGAAGAGGGAAAGTACGGAGGAGAAGAGTGTAACCTGCTTCTGGACATGCAAAGTGAAGTCTGGGTCTGGCATTTGGGGGAAGTCTGGGACTTCAGGATTCTTGGTAGCAAATGAGGTCACCTAATGGAGAGAATAGAGTGAGAAGAGGACCTGGGACCTAGAGCATGCCAATATGTAAAGGTCAGGGAGAGGAGAAGGGGGCCAAAGGGACAAAGGAGTAACCAGAAAGGTAGGAAGAAAACTGGGCAAGTGTACCATTGAAACTGAAGGAGAAGTATTCCTGAGGGGAGGGATGGGGTGCCCATGGGAGTGAACGCCAATGTTTAAAGTGATACCATTGTCACCTGGGACAGCTGTGAATATTGGGAGGCATAGTGAGGTACAGGTTTATACAACACAAATGGAACTCAGTTCCCATGGTGGAGAGGCTAGGTTGAGATTTTTTCCTTACTTGGTGCTAGAAGGTCGCTATTTTGGATTGTACTCTAGTGCAAACTCAGCCAAGATTTCAAAATAAGATCATTTTCAGCTGAGGAGGAATGTGTCCAGACCAGCCCTAGGGTTGAATACTTGCATCACAAAGCTTCTTAGAAACCAGCAAAATGGGCCGGGCCCGGTGGCTCACGGCTATAATCCCAGCACTTTGGGAGGCTGAGGCGGGCAGATCAAGACCAGCCTGACCAATATGGTGAAACCCCGTCTCTACTAAAAATACAAAAATTAGCTGGGCGTGGCAGTGTACGCCTAGTCCCAGCTACTTGGGAGGATGAGGCAGGAGAATCACTTGAACCGAGGAGGTAGAGGTTGCAGTGAGCCGAGATCGTGCCATTGCACTCCAGCTTGGGCGACAAGAGCAAGACTCCGTCTCAGAAAAAAAAAAAAAAAGAAACCAGCAAAATGTTTCAGAACTCTTAAAGTTTATCACCCCAGCACTTGTTAAGGTTACAGAGTCCCTTTTTCCTAAGGGTTTGAACCCCTGAGGTGCTTAGTCTGGCCTGCTCTGCAGAGGAAATCCTTCAGGCAACCATCTGCAGGGCTCTGCAAGGGCTGCGGCCTCATGACCACGGAGGGAGGAGCCTCTGGGAAAGTGGCATACGAGGTTGGGTTTTTGAAGAAAGAGTAGGATTTTTTTAAAACATCACTTAGACATTATTTAAATTAAATTCCACATAAATGGAAGAGTGTATTGAAATATTGGTGCAGTTCAGAGGACAATTTTAAAGCCAACACCTGTGTTGCCACCATCACAGACTGATGCTAGAAGTGTCCTGTGTGCCCTCGTCAGTCATATTTCTTGTTGTGCCCCTGAAGGAACTGCCTTCAGGTAACTTTTGTGATAATGATTTCCTTCTTTTTCACTATAGTTTGTCACCCTTGTATGCATTCTTAAATAATAGTTTAGTTTTGCCTATTTGTGAATTTTTTAGAAATGGACTCTTACTGTAGGTATTTTTTGTATCCTATTTCATTTAACACTGTGTTTATGTTCATGTTGATGCTAGTAGTGGTTAGTTCATTTGTATCACTACATAGTATTCCATTGTACAGTTTAATTTGGCCGCTCTAGAATGGATATTTGGGTTATTTTTATTTATTTATTTATTTTTGAGATGGAGTCTTGCTCTGTTGCCCAGGCTGGAGTGCAGTGGCACGATCTTAGCTCACTGCAACCTCCGCCTCCCAGGTTCAAGCAATTCTCCCGTCTCAGCCTCCCGCGTAGCTGGGGCTACAGATGCACGCTGCCACGCCCGGCTAATTTTTTGTATTTTAGTAGAGACGGGGATTCACCATGTTGCCCATACTGGTCTCGAACTCCTGAGCTCAGGCAGTCCATCCACCTCGGCCTCCCAAAGTGCTGGGATTACAGGCATGAGCCACTGCACCAGGCCTGGCTTATTTTTGTACATGTTTACTGGTACATATGTACAAAAGTTTCTCCTGGGGTGAGTAGAATTGCTGAGTTTTAGGTTATGTTATGTGTATTTACTGATTCACTAGATAATTGCAAATATATTTTCCCTAGTGGTAAGAGTAGAATTTTTACCAAATTAAGAAAATGACCAGGGACGTCCCAAGCAGGGAACTTCTCATGCAGAGACCCTAAGCACATAAACCAACATATCCTGAAGGAAGTAGTCTTGTGTGGCTGAGTCTTGGGAAGAGGCAGAAGCCCTGAAGCTCACAGAGCCTCTGGTGCCAGGCTGTGGAGCTTGGGCCTCACCTACAGGGCAGTGTGGAGCTACTGTGGGGAAGGACAAGAGAGATGCAGATTTGGGAGGAAGGCTGTTCTGGGGCTTCTCTTAAAGTGCCTGCTCATGTTTACTCCACAGGTGATAGTCCCACTGCCCACCTGGAATGCTCAGACCCGGGAACCTGTCACAGACAATGTAGAGAAATTTGCCATTGAGACAGAACTCATCTACAAGTACTCTCCCTTCCGCACTGAGGAGGAAGTGATGACCCAATTTATGAAGATTCCTGGGGACAGCGGTAAGTAGGCCTTGAGCCTGTAGCCCCTAGAATCTGGGAGCTCCAGAATCACAAGTAGTGTGGGGGTGGGCCAGGGGATCTGGCAGGACAAAAGATTTCTGTTTCTTAGGAACATTGGTGATCATCTTCAATCTCAAACTCATGGATAACGGAGAGCCAGAACTAGACATAATCTCAAATCCAAGAGATATCCAGATGGCAGAGACGTCCCCGGAGGGCACGTGAGTGTGGCTGGGAAGGGAGGGAGGCCCTGGAACTGGCGTTTGTGCTGTCAGGAGGTGGCTTCAGGGAAAGAAGGGAGAGCACATTCATTGCCCACTGTTCTGTGGTAGGGTAGTATGTAGGGCCAGGTCAGTTGCCTGTGGGGTACCTGTGCTGAGGACGTGAGAGGGGCGGGATGTGGTGCTCACACTAAGGGAGCACCAGTTCAGGGCAGCAGGAGAAGTCAGTACCTAACATGGAAAGGTGGAGAGCCTGCAGAGAGGATGTTGTGCCCTTGGTCAGGCCTGTTGTGGAGCAGGTGACAGCACTTCTCTGTTTTTGCCCTCTCCAGGAAGCCAGAGCGGCGCTCGTTCCGTGCCTATGCCGCTGTGCTCTATATTGATCCCCGGATGAGGATCTTCATCCATGGGCACAAGGTGCAGACCAAGAGGCTGTCTTGCTGCCTGTACAAGCCCAGGTAGGGGCCAGTGCACCTTGGCCTGCTGTCTCCCGTGGGTCAAGGATGTGGCCACGTTTCTCTGGGGCATTGTAGAAGGGATGCTGTATAAGAGGCTCTGGCAGTGCTGACTATGTTTGGGGCTTTAAGTTGCCTGTGATTGGTCACAGGGTCAGTTCTGGGTCCTAGGGAAGGGACAGATCAGCTGTGGAGGTGGCTGGCTAAGCTCATTGAGTGTGTGTGCCTCTGTGACAGGGAGGGTGCCCTGCCTGGCTCAGTGAGCTGTCTGAGTCTCTTGGCTTTAGGGCCAAGGGGCCTTTAGACACTATATAGGAAAGCAGTGGGCTTGGCTTACTCCTGAGGTTTGTTTCTGCTGTGGGATGAATGACACCCCTGGTGAATGGTGAGGTTGCTTATCAAAGACAGCAGGAGGCTAAGGGCAAGTGGAATAAGGAATTGCATCTTTTTGCTGAGCTGAGCTTGGATTTGTCTCATCGCGAGGGGCCAGGACAGCACAGCTTGGGAGGAGGCAGGAAGGCAGGGTGCTTCCTGTGCTTGGGTGTGCCACCTGCCCCACTGGTGCGTGGGCCATCAGCTTGCTTTTTCTACTGATCAGGATGTACAAGTACACATCAAGCCGTTTCAAGACCCGTGCGGAGCAGGAGGTGAAGAAAGCAGAGCATGTAGCAAGGATTGGTAATGCCACTCGGGGTGCAGGAGTTGGGGGGTGTGCTTCTGGGGTATGCTGCTTGTGGGCAAAGTGGGGTTCCAGGAAAAGGCTGAGTCCACACCTCAGGGACAAGGCTGGTCTCCTGAAGCATAGTTCAGTTCCTTTGCAGCCCCTTTCACTACATGCCAACTCCCTCAGCATTTCTTCTTTCTACCCTCCACTTTCTCTTCTTCTGCCATTTATAGGGCCTAAAAGTGTCAACTCTTTGGCTTATCCCAATTGAAGAATCCCACTCAGTTCTCTGGTGCAAATACTTGTGAAATTGCTTTTCCTGACTTCAGGGCAAACATCTCAAGGGCTCTCTTGCTGTTCAGGGCTTCTCAGGGTTTCTCGGCTGCTTGTTGGAGAGTGATTGGCTGAAGACTTCTTTAGCTTCCAGCTCATGCTGAGCGTTTAACTGGTTGCCTTAGGTTTTTTTTTTTTTTTTTTTTTTAAACCTGTTCTGGTTCATTTGTAAAGTTTCCTTGGGGCCTCCATGGTAGGTTTGAATGCCAGGTTTTCCTTCTGCAACTGAGTGCCGTCCAGGCACAGAGGCTGCCCTCACGTTGTTCACCAGCCATAGCTCCCCTCACTCTTCTTTTCCTTGGTGGTGTACACACTTCGTGTCCAGTACTGTGGATCCAGGAGGGATGACCAAGAGTTTTGAACCTTTGCATTCCTTACCACGTTCTCTTCTGGATTTCAGCTGAAGAGAAGGCGCGGGAGGCAGAGAGCAAAGCTCGGACATTAGAAGTACGCCTAGGTGGAGACCTCACGCGGGACTCCAGGGTAAGGTCCCGGCCCAGGCGGCTTTTCTCCAGCGTTTCTGGCATTAGGAGCCCATATCCCATGAGCCTGGTCAAGTAAAACACATCTTTTGCGTTTGTCCCCAGTGAGGGCCGTTTTCTGTAGAGATAAGTAAATTTCCAGGTGTGGTTTTACATCTTTGGGATAAATTGAGAAGTTTTAGATGTAATGTTTCAATATTCCCTGCTGTGGCCTAGAGTGCCTCCTCCCCTCACCTGATGTCAATGTGTGTGCAGGTGATGTTGCGACAGGTCCAGAACACAGCCATCACTCTGCGCAGAGAAGCTGATGTCAAGAAGAGGATCAAGGAGGCCAAGCAGCGGTGAGTGCCAGGCCTGTCCTTGGAGCTTTTAAACTGACGTAGCTTTTGGACTGATTATTGACAGGTTGCTATTCTGTCACCAAGACTGCTTTGTTTTAATGCCAAATGCTTGTCAAATGCCCCCTGTAGGAGGGAAGTCTTAATCTGAGCTCTCAGCCCTTTTTTGAGTCATAAAGACAGGGCAGGGCTGACAACCTCGGCTCGAGCACCAAAACCATCCTTTGGCACTGTCTTACCTTTTCTTCCCTTTTTCTTTCTTTTCATTTAAAGGATGTATAAAATGCTCATTGTATAAAACTTGAAAAATATAAAATATTTAAGGAGTAACATTTTTAAACTCCCTTATACTTCTACCACCTGGTGATACTACCCTATTTTTTATGTTACGTATATATTTTTTCATACTCATTTTCTCCTCAGTGGTTACGTATGTAGAATAATGCTGGAGATTGACTGTTGTATACTTTTACATTTAGAACCAGCATTTGTCCTGGATCATTAAGTTACCTGCTTATCCCACCTCCATGTTTGGATCCACTTTGGACTCTGTGGCTTGATTTACTGTTTTGCCTCTTGTTGGCCTCCTTGGCACAGGCATGGGTTTCAGGTTTTTTCTCTCCAAGTCAGTCCACTCCTCATCCATCTGCTTTTCAGCTCTAAGATTTTATTGATAGTAATCACATGATGGTGTCTTCTTGCACATGCTTCTTATTATTGTGAATTTTTGCCTTTTAAAATAATAATAATTGGCTGGGCATGGTGGCTCATGCCTGTAATCCCAGCACTTTGGGAGGCCAAGGTGGGTGGATCACGAGGTCAGGAGATGGAGACCATCCTGGCTAACACAGTGAAACCCTGTCTCTACTAAAAATACAAAAACTTAGCCGGGCGTGTTGGCGGGCGCCTGTAGTCCCAGCTACTCAGGAGGCTGAGGCAGGAGAATAGTGTGAATGCAGGGGGTGGAGCTTGCAGTGAGCAGAGATCGCACAACTGCACTCTAGCCTGGCGACAGAGCGAGACTAAAAAAAAAAAATTATAATAATTTGTCTCAAAAAAAAATTATAATAATTTACTATCACACTAGTGGAATTTTGGGGAAGATATGACAATAACCTGGTGTTTATTCCACCATATAATTGTCTTTGCACAGATTTGCAGCAGCTTCATAATAAACCATTCATATTTAAACCCATCCCTGTTGCCAAAAAGCCACACTCATGTTTTTGATTAGGGATGCTTCGAGTTGGTGCCCAGTGCATGTCCATATCAAGTCTAACAGGTTACACATCAAATAGAGATACAAAACTTTTGGCTTAACATGTCTCAAGTTTAAGCTTAAGCTTAACACATCTTAAACACTATGGTGCTTGTGTGCCGATGTGTAGATCTGCTTGAAATTTTTTGTCTTCTTAGAGCACTTAAAGAACCTAAGGAACTGAATTTTGTTTTTGGGGTCAACATTGAACACCGGGATCTGGATGGCATGTTCATCTACAACTGTAGCCGGCTGATCAAAATGTATGAGAAAGTGGGCCCACAGCTGGAAGGGGGCATGTGAGTACTACCCACAGAGAGCTGTCTAGCCTAGGATAGTTGGCAGGAGGGTGTTGCCAGTGGGGTGACAGAGCTTGTTCTCTTTCTCCCTGTAGGGCATGCGGCGGGGTTGTTGGGGTTGTTGATGTGCCCTACCTAGTCCTGGAGCCTACACACAACAAACAGGACTTTGCTGATGCCAAGGAGTACCGGCACCTGCTCCGAGCAATGGGGGAGCACCTGGCGCAGTATTGGAAGGACATTGCCATCGGTAATGGGGCTGGGCTGCTGGGCCTCTGCCTTTTCTCTTCACCTGAATGTAGGGAGAGAGAGAGGCAGGCTCCTAACATGATGTATTGGTGTTTGCTCTCCAGCCCAGCGGGGAATCATCAAGTTCTGGGATGAGTTTGGCTACCTCTCTGCCAACTGGAACCAGCCCCCATCCAGTGAGCTGCGTTACAAACGCCGGAGAGCTATGGAAATCCCCACCACCATCCAGTGTGGTGAGTTGGGTGGTTGGACCCCCCGACTCATTTCCATCAGCCCACAAGCCTCTTTTCTCTATCTTCCTGCCAGCCTCCTGACTTGACTGACATTCATGGACTTACAGTCCCCTAGGGATCCAAGTCTGTTTGATGATGGCCCTGTGAGCTCAGTCTTGAGGCTTTGCTGAGTTTCACCTGTCCCTCTAGAGTGAGAAAGAAGGTCATCTGTCCTCCCAGGCCTCTCCAGCTGCAGCCAGGCCAGGCTCACTTGGTTTGGTACCACATGGTTTCTGGTGTGCGTGGATGACTGAGCCAGGATCTTGATAAAGAAGGGAGAGGTGCTGGGGGTGTTAAGAGTCCACCATATTAAGTTTCCATCCTTCCTGGAATCAGTGTCCCTGAGAAGAATTAGCATTCTCTAAGGATAGGCAGAGTTGGAGCCCGAGTGAAGATCTTTGCCTACAAAGTCTGGAGCATCATTGTGGTAGGCCTGTGAAGAGCCCGGATTATTACAGAGTTGGTGGGGGTGGCTGATATGTGGGGTTTTTTTGTTCTCTGCAGATCTGTGTCTGAAATGGAGAACCCTCCCCTTCCAGCTGAGTTCTGTGGAAAAAGATTACCCTGACACCTGGGTTTGCTCCATGAACCCTGATCCTGAACAGGACCGGTGAGCACATTCTCTAACAAGGGGATTGTGGGTACTTTTCTCCCCTGCCCCTCACTGTTCTCTCTACTCTCAGGATAAATAACTCACTGTGTTTCTTGAGGTCAGTGCACATACCTTACATCTCTGTCTTGCCGCACCTAATAGCTGCCCAAGAAGTAAAAATAGGTGTATGTCCTGCAGTGTATATGATTAATTCTGTGCATTGGGAACTCTGAGGTGGTTGCTCTTGTGACAGACAGTGTAGACTGGCTGAAGAGAAAGGTCCTTGCCCAGCTTGGGGCTCTGTTTGCCACGACCTCTGTAGTACATTCTCTCTACAGGTGTGAGGCTTCTGAACAAAAGCAGAAGGTTCCCCTGGGAACATTCAGAAAGGACATGAAGACACAGGAAGAGAAGCAGAAACAACTGACAGAGAAAATTCGCCAGCAGCAGGAGAAGCTGGAGGCCCTTCAGGTACGTGGGTCATGGTCACTGGGCAAAGTCAGCCTGTGTCAGGGCTTTGCCTGGGATAGGAAACTTCAGTAGCTTTCCTGTTCCCTCAGGCTCAGTTTTACCCTCCATTCACCCACATGTGTTTGCCAAAGCTTTCCAACCCCAACCTCCAGGTCCACGTGTACTGTTTGCCAACAGTGTTATTTTAAGAATAACACCTTGCTTATTCTTAAGAAAAAATGCTTACATACTTCAAAGTGGTCCAATTCATTTAGAATGTATAAAACTCTAGAAAATAAAAATTCTGCCTTAGAGGTAACCATCATTAACCATACATCCTTCCAACTTGTCATGAACTCATGAATACCTACACATAATACACATACATTTTTTAATAGAAATAGGGAGATAATACCATATATATGTTTTATATTAATACACACACATACACATAATTGTTTTGATGACTTTCTAGAAGTGAAATTAAAGGACTTAAAAGGTCCATTGTAAAATTCTATGGCTTTTTGAAACTATTTCTAAAGTACCCTCCAGAGATGTGTTAATTTCT
Source organism: Symphalangus syndactylus (assembly GCF_028878055.3). Classification (NCBI taxonomy): domain Eukaryota; kingdom Metazoa; phylum Chordata; class Mammalia; order Primates; family Hylobatidae; genus Symphalangus; species Symphalangus syndactylus. The sequence continues at coordinate 67,639,182 of NC_072440.2, forward strand.
ATTATTTACCAGCAGTATATGAGAGCATTATTTTTAAATGTTGTTGCAAATTTCATAGGCAAAGATGCATGTTTTATAATTTAATTTCTTTAATATTTCTAAGATTGCATAATTTTTCATGTGTCCACTTTTATTCCTTTTAAATTGCTTATTCACTTAACATTTTTATTTTTTGTATTTTTTTTCTAGATATGTCTGTGATATCAGCTGTTTATCATATTTAGTACAAAACCATTTCCCTTTTTGGCTTCTGTGTCTGTGCAGATGTGCTCTCACTAACCCATGATGTTTTATGCATGCCTCCCTCTGGCTTCATCCAAGTTTTCCCTATCCATCGGACCCTTTCTACCTTTTTGGGTTCCTTTTATAGGAATTTAGTCCATTGACACTTTTTGCCAGTCTCTCAGTTGCTGGATTAATCACACAATTTCCTGTAATTTGCTGATAGTTGAGTATTTATGTATTTTGTGTCTCCCCAATGAGAACGGGAGGTTTGTAAGAGTAGGACTATGGCTCGGGTTTTCTATTTTGTTTGTCCCCGGTTCCAGACACTATCCAAGAAGTTTGCTGAAGTATACTAAAATATGCAAACAACTTCATCATGATGTTTGCCTTGCAGAAAACCACACCCATCCGCTCCCAAGCAGACCTGAAGAAATTGCCCTTGGAAGTGACCACCAGACCTTCCACTGAGGTGAAGTCCAGGGGCCTGGGAAGGGCTTTTCCTCAGGTGTCTCATGCTAGAGTCAGTGTTCTCACTCTCTGTGGGCCTTTTTTTAGGAACCTGTGCGTAGACCTCAGCGTCCTCGGTCGCCCCCTTTACCTGCTGTGATCAGGAATGCCCCCAGCAGACCCCCTTCTCTGCCAACTCCTAGACCAGCCAGCCAGCCCCGAAAGGCTCCTGTCATCAGCAGTACACCAAAGCCCCCTGCTTTGGCAGCCCGGGAGGAGGCCAGCACATCCAGGCTGCTTCAGCCACCTGAGGCACCCCGAAAGCCTGCCAACACTCTTGTCAAGACTGCATCCCGACCTGCCCCTCTGGTGCAGCAACTGTCCCCATCTTTACTGCCCAACTCCAAGAGCCCTCGGGAGGTTCCTTCTCCCAAAGTCATCAAGACTCCAGTGGTGAAGAAGACAGAGCCATCCATCAAACTCTCCCCGGTGAGATGCTTGTCCTCCTTAATCCCCCAGCCCAGTGTCAGTAGTGTAGGAATGGAATTGTGCAGTGTCACAGCTGTACTGGGGGAGCCTTGGGAAGATATGGAATCTAAAGCTTTGCTGCTGCCCCTGAGGAGGGGAAGCCTTGATAGCTGAATGGACTTGTTCAGGGCCAGACAGCACATTGGTTGCCTGTATAGCGAGCTCTTCACTGTTCCCTCCGAGTTTTGGTCTGCCACAAGCTTCAGTCACTTCCACTGGCTCTCGAAGTATGGGCTTAGGTCAGTCATCTGGTGACAGATAGCCTGAGTGGGCTGCGGCAGTGGTGGGTGGTTCTTGGGGAGGGGACAGCTAGCTGGCCAGGCAGAGTAAAGTGGGAAGGGAATTGAGAAGCTTCTCCTATGACAGCTTTGAGCAAAGATCCTCATGGCGCCGGGGCCAGTGGGTTGCCTGTGTACATTCCAAGTAATGTGAGGCAGGGATTGCAGGGAGTACAGCTCCTCTTGGAACGGCTCCTTTAGGCTAGATGAAATCTTCCTGCTCCTTAGAGGCTGAACAGGGCCCCTCACATCCTCACGCTCCTCTTGTTCTAGGCTACCCCTAGTCGGAAGCGGAGTGTCGCAGTTTCTGATGAGGAAGAAGTTGAGGAAGAAGCTGAGAGGAGGAAGGAGAGGTGCAAGCGGGGCAGATTTGTTGTGAAGGAGGAAAAGAAGGACTCGAATGAGGTAAGTGGTTGAGGTGAGGTTCTCAAAGCCTCCCTCTCTAGGGCCTGCAGCCCCCACCAGCAGTCTGCATCCCCCATCAGCAGTCTACACCACCCACCAGCAGTCTACACCCCCCACTAGCAGTCGCACCAGCTCTGTTTATATTCGTGTCATGAGCCTTCCAGAAGCCTAGTGATCTCTCAAAGACTGTCAGTTACACAAGTGACTAAACATGGTGCCAGGTAGGGTCTTGAGTGAGACTGGCTTCTGGCTTAACCACAGGCCTGAAGTCACACAGATGTACATCAGTGAGGCTTGAAACACATGTCCCTTGCCTAATGTCTTGTTCATAAAGGTAGCAGAAGGGTAGGTACCTTGGACAGTGTGGCTCTCAGTGGAGCTTGGTGATTTAAACTGTAGCACAGGAAGTCATGAAGATGATGGCTGATGACCCCGGGTGGCCAGTAAGGCACAAGTCTGCTCTTGGGGCACTGGGGATGCCTCTAATAGACTGCTTTCCACGCAGCTCTCAGACAGTGCTGGGGAAGAGGACTCGGCTGACCTCAAGAGAGCTCAGAAAGGTGAGCTGGGGGAGTGACTTGGCAGCCTGTGGGGGGTGGTGGGAGTGGGAGTGGAAGTGGAGCCCCTTACCAGCAGCAGTTTACCAAAGGCTCATGGAATCTGTCCTGGGTCTGGGCTCTTGTGCAGCAGTGGATACAAGTCTAATCCCAAGCAGAATTCTGAAGGGATCACCCCTTTGTGGTTATTTTTTAACACTAATTCCTTGATGTTCACTCCTGGTGGTCACTTGTTCTCCTGCTCTTTGGCACCCTCATAACAGATGGGGGAAGGAGAGCATGGTGGCTGGTCCCTGATCTCTGTGTCCCTGGTGTAGTGGGGGCAAGCACCTAAGTGTTTCTGTCCTCCAAACCCTGGGGACTGCCTTTCTCAATGTGGCCCAGGCCAAGTGAGGGACTCTAGGCTAGTTTTCTGACTCGCACCTCTGTCTACATTGTCAGATAAAGGGCTGCACGTGGAGGTGCGTGTGAACAGGGAGTGGTACACAGGCCGTGTCACAGCCGTGGAGGTGGGCAAGCATGTGGTGCGGTGGAAGGTGAAGTTTGACTACGTGCCCACAGACACAACACCAAGAGACCGCTGGTAATGCCCCAATCAGGGAGGAGCAGTGGTTCCTCGAAGGAGGTATCCCCAGCCTCCCTGCCAGCAGCCCATCCTGGGAGCCCGGGTCAGACATGACATAAGCTGTGTGTCTTCTGCAGGGTGGAGAAAGGCAGTGAGGATGTGCGGCTGATGAAACCCCCTTCTCCGGAACATCAGAGCCTTGATATGCAACAGGAGGGCGGGGAGGAGGAGGTGGTCCCTGTGGCCCAGCAGGCCATAGCTGTGGCAGAGCCCTCCACTTCCGAATGCCTCCGCATTGAGCCTGATACCACTGCCCTGAGCACCAATCACGAGACCATCGACCTGCTCGTCCAGATCCTCCGGTACATGTGTCTTTTGTCTTCCCACCCCAGGGCCAGCAGCAGCTCTCTGCCTGCTCCATGCCATTCTGAATTACCGTCCCTGCCTTCTTTAGGAATTGTTTACGGTACTTCCTGCCTCCAAGTTTCCCCATCTCCAAGAAGCAGCTGAGTGCTATGAATTCAGATGAGCTAATATCTTTTCCTCTGGTGAGTCTGGCCTGACCTTCGATTCCACACTCTTCATTCCCCACCCCTCCCCCTGCATTTGTTGTAACTGCTGTGATTATGATTGTTATGCTTGTTGCAGTTGCTACCTCTCAACTGTGTGCTCCATCTCAGCCAGGCTCTCTCCTGCTGAAAGAAGAGGAGACTTTATGGTGTGGGAAAAAAATTGGCTTAGCTGGATATGACTCTGGTGTGCAGAAAGCCAACCCCTTCCCACCACAGGTGCTAGGAGTTGAGTCATCCCTTAGGGATAGCAGGTGTAGTTTGACATTTTATGACAAGCATACCCTCTTTCTTCTGCCCCAGCAGAGGGAGTAAACCTGTCCCAGGCAACATTGAAGAGCTGAGGCTCAAAGTGCGTAGAACTTGACTCTCAGAAGGAGGTATAGAGAAGCTTGTGATGTGTGGACATAAGCACTGGGTCTTACTTAACCCAGCAAATGCGGAAGGGGTGCCTTGCCCAAGCAGGTGTCTGCTGGACCTCATAGTGAGCAGCAAAAGAGAGTCTTGCCTTCAAGAGGCTCAAAATTCAGTAGAGACTGAGTTGTTACCAGGTAGCTGGACATGAGGGCAGGAGCAATGAGTGCTGAGAAAGTGGATAGAAAGGCTATGGAGGGCTCTGGTGGCCTGGGGGGCAGAGAGAGCAACTGAGTTGGAAGAAAATGTGCGTTTTGCCAAGTGCCTGCCTGTGTAAGTGAAAAGGAGTGTTTGAGGTGGGGGCTTCTGTGAGCAAAGGCTCTGGGAGTGGGGTCTGGGCAGCAGGCTATGTAGTGAACATTTAGGGTCGAGGGGCCTGAAAGTCAGGATCTGATGTGTTTTGAATCCCCAGTGTAAGTCATACTGGCTTAAACTCTGTATGAAGAGGACAGCCTGCAAAAGTTTTGAGCTGAAGGAACTGTCATCCAAACCATGTCTAGGGCAGAGGTCCACACATTTTTTTCTGTAGAGGGCCAGTTGGCAAGTAATTTCAGGTTCACAGGCTATACAGTCTCTGTGGCAACTCTGCCATTATAGCATGAAAGCAGCCACAGACCGTATATAAAGGAATGGATGTGCTGTGTTCCCACAAAGCTTTATTTACAAAAACAGTTGGCAGGCTGATTTGGCCCAGGGGCTGTAGTCTGCTGCCCCTGCCCCTAAGAGAGAGATTTGGGTAGCAGCGTGTTTGGGTAGAATGGGTGGATGGGAGATGCAGGGGTGAGGAAGCAGGTCCTATGTAAAAGGTCAGAGGTGAGGGAATGGGAACAGGAGCCAGTGTGGTGGCAGTGGGCTTGGGGGTGAAAGGGCTGTGTCAGAGGTCGTCAGGAGACTGATCATGGATTGTAGGCAAGTGACTCAGGCCTGTGGGAATTGGAGGTTGATGACAAAGCTATTAACTAGGAGAGAAAAATGGGTAAGTGCAACGAAGGTGATGAGTGGAGGTTTGTGTGGCACCAGAAGTGCCCTCACTACATTTCTGGTGATGAGCATTGTGCAGGTGGAGATCAAGGACTGGCACTTGGAGGGAGGGGGAGGCCAGGGCTGGAGATGGGGCTCTGGGAATTGTCTACATGAAGTGGGATGATTTCCCTATTATAGGAATAGCTAAGTTTTCTAGGAAAGAGGTTCTAGAGAAAAGACAATGGGAATGGAAACTGCAGGATTAGTATATTCAAGATGTCGGGTCCTCGTGGGGCAGTTGTGTGCTTGATAAAGTTTGCCAGAGATAAAAACATGGAGTTTGTCTTTATTCTACTTTTTAAAATGTGAAATGAAGCAGGAGTTGAAGAAACTAAGGCTCAGAAAGGTAAAGAGTCTGTTGGTCAGTGACAGAGACCAGATTTGAACCCATGTACTTCTTAGGACTTGCTCTGCTCACGATGCTGCCTTGCTCTCCCAGCAAGATATGAGGGGGTGGTGCTCGGTGAGGGAGCTAGAAGGTGCAGAAATCACAGCTGCTTCACAGAAAGATCCACGCTTCAACTTTTGTCCTTGTTTAGGCTGCAGGTGCTCTCTGCAAATCCCAGGAGGAACAAGCCGGTAATAGGGTGGCTAGGTTGGCCTGGCATCTTGTCAGATTTGTTGATTTTGGCTTAAGGTTATTGCCAAACTCAGAGTAGAGCCTGGGTGCAGCAGGATCTCTGCAGTGGGCTTGAATGCCTGGGCCCAAAACAAAGTGCATGAGTGTCTAAAAATAGTGTATTAGGCTGGGTGTGGAGGCTCAGGCCTGTAATCCCAGCACTTTGGGAGGCTGAGGAAGGTGGATCACTTGAGGCCAGGAGTTTGAGACCAGCCTGGCCAATATGGTGAAACTCCATCTCTACTACAACGTACAAAAAATATTAGCCAGATGTTGTGCATGCCTGTAATCCCAGCTACTTGGGAGGCCGAGGCATGAAAATCGCTTGAACCTGGGGAAAGGCAGAGGTTGCAGTAAGCTGAAATTGTGCCACTGGGCTCTAGCCTGGGTGACAGAGCGAGACTGTGTCCAAAAAAAAAAAAAGTATATTAGCTTCTTTTTGTACAAGGAAGTATAATATCAGTGTATCACCTTTGTCCTGCTAATTGTAATGTCTAAAACCACTCAAACTTTTTTTTTTTTTTTTGAGATGGAGTCTCGCTCTGTCGCCCAGACTAGAGTGCAGTGGCGCAATCTCGGCTCACTGCCAGCTCTGCCTGCCGGGTTCACACCATTCTGCCTCAACCTCCTGCCTCAGCCTCCTGAGTAGCTGGGACTACAGGCACCCGCCACCACGCCTGGCTAATTTTTTGTATTTTTAGTAGAGATGGTATTTCACCATGTTAGCCAGGATGGTCTCGATCTCCTGACCTCGTGATCCGCCTACCTCGGCCTCTCAAAGTGCTGGGATTACAGGCGTGAGCCACCACGCCTGGCCATCACTCAAACTATTTTTTAGCATCAGGGATAAAACAAAGTCTGCTGTTCATTATGTCCTTGTCAGTTATGTCCTTTATACCATATGGATCAGGAGTTCCATAGAGCCTTAGGAGCCCTGCAATATTAGATTCAAGTATCATTTTTTCAAAAAAACTAATGTAACAATTATATGTGAATCTACAGTTACCTCAAAATAATTAAGAAAAAATTATTACAAACCATGTCCGCTTTCAAGATGTTGTATACTGAATTTTAATACTTTGGAGATTGCTCCAGCATTTATTTTGTGCTGCCAAGGCAATTATTGTTTTGTGTAGAACTAGAAGTTTCTCTTGCTATCTTGGTTTACTAGGATAAGGTGAATGACACAGTTAAATACCTGCCAGTAACAGTTTTAAAAAATGGCATCTAGAAGCCTCTCCAGGCTAGGCAGCTCATGCATCTTTACAGAAGTAAACACCAGTGTTGATAAGACTGCAGCAGCCAGCTAGCAACTGCTGGTTGTGGCATGTGTGTTCATCACTGTGGCCTCATCATTCTCAGTGATTTACGAGTAAGTCATCTTATAAATTTGAACTCGGAAAATAAATTGAACCTAAAGAGATACTACTTACATTGTTTTTCACACTGCGATTCCATGTGACATTTCATTTGAAACAAGTATTCTGCTCCCTTTTACAAGTCTGAAAAGCCACTAGAAAAACTGCTTGTTTCCCTTCCTACCTCACCCCCTGGAGGTTTCAGGTACTCAGGGAAAATAGTAAAAAGCTCTGATGCTGTAGAAGTATATACTACTCCACAGATCTGAAGATATCTACTATTGGTTGGTAGGTGTAAAGAGAACTGATGTGAGCGCTGACATTGTTGGGTATGTCTTGGAAGTGGATGGCTGAAAGGGCTGTACTGAAGTCAGACAGGTTATGATTGAGCATGGAAGAGTGATTCTGTCATCCTTTTTTGTCACTGGGAATGGTAAGAATCACCCCTCACATGTCCTCACAGCCTGCAGTCTGCCAGAGCACTGTGCTGAGTGCTTCACCTGTGTGCTAATTGTCTTCTTCCTTGTGGCAGCCCCACAAGATAGGCATTGATGTCTCTCTACTCTGGACGTAAAGAGGCTGTTTGCTCTTTGTATCTAAGATGTTCCTTCAGATCAAGCATCCTTGGGCAAAGCGGGCTGGAGACACCCATGTCACCCTAGAAGGGCCCTGGGGACCCCTGTGAACTTACGCACTCTCCGTCTTGCTCTGCTCCCAACAGAAAGAGTACTTCAAGCAATATGAAGTAGGGCTCCAAAACCTGTGCAATTCCTACCAGAGCCGTGCTGACTCCCGGGCCAAGGCCTCCGAGGAAAGCCTGCGCACCTCCGAGAGGAAGCTCCGCGAGACGGAGGAGAAGCTGCAGAAGCTGAGGACCAACATCGTGGCACTCCTGCAAAAGGTGCAGGAGGTGAGCCCGGCAGCCTTCCTGTTGCAGCTGGACCACCTGGTCTCTCAGGGAGGGGGGCCTGGGCCCTGTTCCTGTTCTCACAAGAATCTGTGCACTCACAGGAATCTATGGTTCTCACCCTGGCTGCACAGCACCCTGGCAGGAGGGCTTGAGATGGTGTGGCTGCCTGGGCCTCAGCCCAGCCAGACCCATAGAACCAGGCTTTTTCCCTTTAGACATTCTGACGTACAACCTGGTTTGAGAACCCTCCAAGCCATAAAAACGAAGTTCTTTTCCAGATGACGCCCAGATGGGATTGGGTAGCCCAGAAGTGGGGAGCGCCCCTTAGCCTGTTGGTCCTTCATCCAGGCAATAAGCATGAGGGCCTGCTCTGTGCCTGTCCTGTGGATACAGAATGAACAAGACAAGCCAGAGAAGGTTCCTGCTCTCACAGCCTGCCAGTCTGGTGGAAGAGAGAATTACTGATGGTGGTTCATAAGGAGATACAGTAAAGTGTGGGGAGGCCACTTGACTAGGGTGTTCAGGGGCTTAGGCATTTGGAGACACTGGAAGCCAGTCATGCAAAGAGTGTGACACGAGCATTCCAGGCAGAAGGAAGAAGAGCAGGACTTGAGGCCTGAGCAGGGACTTGGGGGCAGTAGGGGCAGAGGCCGGGCTTGAAAGTTGTGGGATTTGATCCCGAGAACAGTGGAGATCACTGGAGGGGTGTGGCATGATGCAGTTTTCAGTCTCAGACATTTACCTGCTTGATTGGAGGAGGCCTGGAGGGGTCAAAGTTAGAACCAGAGCCTCCTGTGAGGAGGCTCCCACAGTTGTCTGAGACAATGGTGGCCTGGACCTTGGGCAGTGACAGAGAAGGGAGAGAAGTGGGCATATTTGTAGTATCTGAGGGAAACATACATCGAAGACAATTGGGAACATGGGGTAGAGGCAGGGTGGGTGTAGGAAATTTGGGCATCATCTGTGCACAGTAGATGAGGGAGGGGAGAGTGATTAAGACAGGACAGAAGCCTGACATCCAGGGCAGGGTGGGAGGTCAGGGAGAGGACTCTGGGCTCCATCTCAGGAGCTGAGAGAAGGGTGGAAAGGTGAGCCCCCCCCCCAATCACTTTCTGGCCCCCAGTTGATCCCTGCCCTGCTCTATTCCAGGACATAGACATCAACACAGATGATGAGCTGGACGCCTACATTGAGGACCTCATCACCAAGGGGGACTGAAGGCGGGAGAGAGAGCAGCTCCCCTGCCCACCTGCCCCTCAACCCTGTAGCTGCAGGGGGAGGGGGCTTCATTCATGGGTTGGTGGCCGCACCTTGGTTTGACTTACATGGGACATTTGTGTTTTTGGAGGGAAAGATACCCTGATTCTTTGAATCTTCCTCCTTAAGTTTATAAATATTTATTTTTTAAAAGAAGATGCTGTGCCTGTGAGACCATACTTCTTTTTTTTTTTTTTGGTGACTGCAAAGGACAGAGAACCTTTCCACTTTGGCCACACTGGGTTGCTAAGCCGGAGCCACTTCAGCTCCTGGCTCCTCAAGATAACAGCGAGTCCAGTGCCATCTTGGAGAAGCTCCAGGGTCAGGGCTGACATTTCTGCTAGAGGAGGAACAATGTGGGGATCTGAGGGATGGGAGGGAGACTTCCCCCCAGAGTGGTGGTCCTGCTGGGGCACATATCCAGGGACCCAAAAAGGGGGCTGTGTAGGAGGTTCCACATTGGAGGGGCTCACTCTCTTGCAGCTGTCAGAGTTGGTCCTGGCTGTGGCGTTGTCCAAACAGCTTGGGGGAAAAAGATCCTGTCTAACCACCTCATTTACTACTCAAGTTCTTTCTGAAGGAGGGATTTCTTCAGTTAACCATGGTCAGTGAGGTTTCTCACCGCAGTAACTTGAGTCCAGGTTGAGGGGGAGACAGATCTGTGGTGAATCTCTGACTTGGGCAGCACAGTGTGGAACCCCACAGGACTCCTTAGGGAAGGAGCTTGTGTGTGAAAGAACCCCTGGGGCTGAGCTGGTGACCTCCATGTGTGGGTGCAGCAGGGCCTTGGATGGTGCCAGTTGATCTGGACAGCCTGTTGATGCTTTTCTACTTCCACCCTTCAGCCTGGCCCCACTGAGCCCCATCAAGGTGCCTGAGGAGGGGGCCAGTGAGATCCCCTGGCCATAGGGATTCCAGAGGCATCTCTGCAGGAAGCACACCATGCCTTCCCTCCATGTTCCATCACAGCGCCGCAATCTGTGTCCCTTAACTTCTCAGGGTCAAAGACAAAGGCAAGCGTTGCTGAATTTTCTCTGTAATGGCCATTGGAAGAATCTGGTTCCGTTTTTCCCAACTCTCTTCCCACTCATATTTGGGGCCTCTGGGTTTTCTGAGGGCACAAGGACTGTGACTTTGTACCACTAACCTGTGGTTCAAACCTGGGTGTGTTTCTGGCATCTCCCTAACCCAGATCGGCAATGGCCACCCTGTTGCTCTGAGGTCAGCAGAAGACTGGGAAGCAGAGGTGAGGGACGCAGGCCACCCTGGAATGGGAAGTCTTTTTCCCACTGGATGTGCCTGTCTGGTGGGTTTTGGGCCTTCCCAGACTACATCTCTGGGAGAGGCCTGTTTGGAGTAGTCACTGAGAGACCCTGGCCTCTTCTGCTGGAAGACTGTCCAAGTCTTAGGGTTTCTTGAGCTGGTGATTCCTCTGCCATCCTGCTCTCTGTTCATCTCAGGCAGCATGGGGTCCACTTTTGTCCCCAAACCTAATGTTTTAATCCAAACGCAAGTTGGTTACACATTTTTACTGGAGGGTAATCAATTTTTAAAATTCACACACATGTAATCGAAATGCAATACTATAAACTTCTACTGGTGAGACTCCTGAACTCAGTCTGTTTTCTAAGTAAAATCCAGCACCTTCCTTCTCTTCATTCTTTGTACCACTGTGGCTTTAAACTGTCTTCAAGTTATTCCTCCTCATCACCTCCATTGTTTTATCTTCACCCCCTTAACATCCACAGAAACAGACTGGAGTTCTTGAATGTTTTAGCTTCAACTTCTAGATGTGCCCACTTTGCTTTGCTAATGCCACCGCAGCTGTGCTGAATGCAGCCTGTTTCCCAGGCAGAGATCCTGCCATTCTGGATGGGAAGATAAAATGCAGGGGTCCTCTTTCCCGGTTTCCTGGGAACATCAAGGGACAGATGACCAGCTTGGAACTCTGATGACTTGGGAGGAGGAAGATGGTCTGGCTGATCTGTGGTGAGGTCCTTTGCACAAGGCTGCAAGAAAGTGAAGGGCAGCAATGCTGGTGTTTAAGGAACAAGAGGGGTGGGGACTCTAGGATGTTTTGTTTGAGATGGGGGTCTCGCCCTGGTCACCTAGGCTGGAGTGCAGTAGCACGATCTTGGCTCACTGATACATCTGCCTTCCAGGCTCAAGTGATCTCCCACCTTAGCCTCCCAAGTAGCTGGAACCACAGGCACACACCATCACGCCTGGCAAAATTTTTTTGTATTTTTGGTAGAGTTTCATCATGTTGCTTAGGATGGTCTCAAACTCCTAAGCTTAAGTGATCCACCTGCCTCGGCCTCCCAAAGTGCTGGGATTACAGTGTGAGCCACCATGCCTCACCTAGGGTGTTTGGTTTTTAAGTGACACATACACATGGTAAACATTAAAACCATCTAAAAGGCTGGACCATGAAAAGCAGGGCTCCCTTCTGCCACCCAATCCCTGAATTCTCCCTGGAGAGTATCCCTCCTAAGTGCACACACTTCCACTCTGTTCCATTTCTGCCTGTTAAACTACTTAGTGTAGCTTAGTGTAGTGGAACCTGCTTCAGAATAACCCATACGGGTCTTCTTTATTCTCATGAGCCACAGCATTTCATGTGTTGGATATATTGTCTCCTACTTATGGACATTTGGGGTTGTTTCTGTGTTTTTTTTTTTTTTTTTTTTGAGATGGACTCTTGCTCTGTCACCTAGGCTGGAGTGCAGTGGCACGATCTCGGCTCATTGCAACCTTCACCTCCTGGATTCAAGCGATTCTCCCCCCTCAGCCTCCCAAGTAGCTGGGACTACGGGTGCGTGCCACCATGCCCAGCTAATTTTTGCATTTTTTGGTAAAGACAGGGTTTCACCATGTTGGCCAGGCTGGTCTGAAACTCCTGATCTCAAGTGATTCACCCGCCTTGGCCTCCCAGTGCTGGGATTGCAGGCATGAGCCACTGCACCCGGCCAGTCACCATTTTCATCCAGTGAGTTGCAATGCACCAGGCCTTACCAGGGCCACTGTTGGGTTCAGCAGACATTTCCTTCTTCAAGCTGGCAAGGCCTCAGACAAGTCACTGCCCATTTTGGCTCCCGTTCCTCCTCTAAAATAACCGAGTTGGGTGATGGCAGAGGCTTTCCAGCTTATTCAGCCTCAGGAATACCTAAAATTTATCCAGAAGCCCATGTGGAAAGCTAGGAGTCCTGGAGCTGCTCTGGTTGAAGCTGAGATGGGGGCCCAGAGCTCCCTGTTGTTCTTGACCCCCAAATCTTTGCTTCCAAGATTCACTGGCCCCTACCTGCTACCTGTAGGCCTTCACCTGCTTGCTTGTGTCCGATGTGGGGGTAATGTGCTTACTCAGCAGCCATCCTCATGGCCTAAATATTTGGCCAGTTTCAGTGTCCTCGAAGGCTGAAGGAGGTCTGGGCTTCCATGGGGCCTGAACCGCAGGTGCCTTCAGCACTTCCTGGGGTTCTGGACATGTCAGCAGCTACCCACCAAGGCCTGGAAGGTAAGGGGGGCTCACACCACTAGGGCAAACTTGGATCAATGAGAAGGGAAGGATGCGACAGACGTATCCCTTCTCTTTTCTTGTCCCCTCTGGATTCTGTTGAGATGCTTCCAGGGATTCTCCGAGGCTCCTTCCTGCTCCAGTAACTGCAGGTTACTGGGGAAGCTGTAGCCAGCTCTAATCCCCTACTTTTTTTTTTTTGAGACAATCTGGCTCTGTAGCCCAGGCTGGAGTGCAGTGGCGCCATCTTGCCTCATTGCAACCTCCGCCTCCAGGGTTCAAGCGATTCTCCTGCCTCAGCCTCTCTAGTAGCTGGAATTACAGGCGTGCGTCACCACGCCCGGCTAATTTTCGTATTTTTAGTAGAGACGGGGTTTCGCCATGTTGGCCAGGCTGGTCTAGAACTCCCGGTCTCAAGAGATCCATCTGCCTCAGCCTCCCAAAGGGCTGGGATTACAGACATGAGCCACAGCTCCCGGCCTAATCCCCTACTTTGATTTACTGTCCCTCCCCACATCATTTCTTCCCTTATTGAAAGCTCTGGGTCCTCCCCAATGCCCCACCATGTAAACCAATCTGCCCTGCTGGGTTTGGGGCACCGCGGTGGGCAGGGGAGAACCCATTTGTCAGAAGGTTCAGAGTTTTTGAGTTCTTCATGCTTAGTCATCAGCGGCCACAGCACAACACGTGGCCGAGGGTGGGTTGTAAATTCTCACCTGGCCTAGAGGACGCAGCCAGGACCCCAGCGCTTGGCCATCTCTGTAGAGGATTCGCGGGTGGACCATGCTCAGTCTAACAGGGCGTGGTTATTAACGCCCGTTATGAATGGTTCATAACCAGCCAACTGTTACGAACTGTGGAGGGCGTCCCCAACCCCGCCACACGCTGGAGGCGGAAGCGACACGACGCCTGCGCGGTTTTGCTGGCGTGCCGCACGTGCACCGTGATCTGCGCATGCGTTTTGGAAGCCTCGCGAGCTTGCTGCGGCGCTCAGGGTTTGGTGCAGGTGCCTGTGGCCTTTGGGGGTTTCCTTGCGTCTTTTAGGTAGCTGCTTCCAGGGATTCTCTGAGGCCCCTTCCTGCTCCAGTAACTGCAGGTTTCTGGGGAAGCCGTGGCCAGCTCTAATGCCCTACTTTTTTTTTTTTTTTGAGACAGTCTCGCTCTGTCGCCCAGGCTGGAGTGCAGTGGCGCCATCTCGCCTCACTGCAACCTCCGCCTCCAGGGTTCAAGTGGTTCTCCTGCCTCAGCCTCTCTAGTAGCTGGAATTACAGGGCGAGCAATAGCCCACTCACCCGAAACAGAAAAGCGAGGATTTTTTTTTTTCCTGCAAGCTGTTGCGCTTTAATTAAGTCAAAGTGCAGATGAAATCTTTCCCCCCCCGGTTGTTTTCCAACTTTCGGGGGGTCACTAGGGAAAACATTCGTTGAAAAGATGTCCTTAGGGTTGGCGCTTTTATCTGTGAAAGGAAGAACACTTGGAAAGGAAGCTGCGTGTTTTTCCTTTTGTCCGGAAGGGCCAGCCTGTGTCCCTGCCTTTTGACCCGAGGCCGAGCGCCTGAAGCCTCTTGGACTTAACATTAGTCCATTTTCTATGCGTTTGTCCTTGGCTTGGTTTATGGTGTTTGTTGAAAGGTAAATGTTTTAAAGTTTTGGGGATTCCTATCATGCTTAGGGAAATCAATCCCCTTCTCTCTTCTCCCCTTCCCCCGATGTTCTCTTACATTTTGTTGCAATGTTTATTGTTTGTTTTTTACTAGACAACCTATAGTCCTTACGGAATATATTTAGTATAAGCTGTAAGGCAAGAGCTAAGCGTCCCCCGCCCCCAGGTGGAAATTAACTTATTCTAGCCCCACTGATTAAATGAGCCAACAGGTGTGGAACCGTTGAGTTTGAGATCCCGCTTAGACGCCAGTGGAGACATCTGTGGTCAGGTGCACAAGTGAGTCTGATTTGAGGGGTGAGGTTCTGGCTGAAACTATAATTTTGGGCGTCATCAGTATCTAAATAGATCAGTCTCCCTCACTTGTTAAAAAATGCTTTTCCAGCCTTAGAATTTATTCTCTCACATGAAATATTTAATCGCATTATCCAGTTCTTTCCCATCCCTGCCTAAAAGAAAGTGTTCCACTGGGATTTGAATTATAATTGCATTAAATTTAAATGGAAGTTCTAGAAGCATTAACATTTTTGTGATATCCTCCCCTAGAGGATAAAAAATGGCTTTCCATTTACTCAAGACTTCTCTTAGGTCCTCCAATAAGATTTTATAAATTCTTTATACGGGTTCTATAACTTTCTGGTTAAATTTATTCGTAAGTGTTTTATGGTTTTTGTCTATTGTGATGGAATACTTTTTCCCATCTGTATTGCTCACTGATTATTAATATGGAGAAAAGCTAATGATTTAATATAATTCTATCTTAGGAATTCTGGTAGTTTTAATAAGCCTGTTTTTTATAGATACAAATTTGCCAGTATACCAATTTATTTTGTCAGTTTGCTTTAGTTAGAATCTCTGAAACAATGTTGAATAATGGTCCCGGGCTTGTTTCTGATATGGGTGGAAATCCGCATGTGAGAGTTGAGCAGTGAGAGTTTCGGCAAGTGGCTTTTAAAATGTTGGGGTTTCCTTTAGTTTGTCTTGCGGCTGCTGGGACTCACCGGTAGTTGCCAGTCCTGCCTGAGTTGGGCGCCAGGGGGCAGCAGTCACACAGAATGAAATGTGGGCTGTGCCCCTTGGAAACTGGCTGAATTTTGTCAAATGCCTTTACACCTTCTATAAAAAAAATACAGTTTTCTCCTTTATGCTGCTGTTTTTATTTTCAATTAGACATTGAGTAGCTATGAAAGAATACTGTATAAAATATTTGTAAAGGAGGCCTGGCGCGGTGGCTCACGCCTGTAATTCCAGCACTTTGGGAGGCCAAGGTAGGCAGATTGCTTGAGCCCAGGATTGGAGACCAGCCTGGGCGACATAGCAAGACGCCGTCTCTACATTAAATACAAAAATTAGCTGGGTTTGTGCCGAGACTGAGGTGGGAGAATCGCTTGAGCCTGGGAGGTGGAGGCTGCAATGAGCTATGATCGTGCCACTGTATCTAGCCTGGGTGACAGAGTGAGAAACTGTCTTAAAAAAAAAAATTGTAAAGCAGAAAAAATATACATCAAACACCCATCACCTGGCTTGTTATTTTATAAATCCCTGTGTGTCCTTCCTGGACCCTTTGTCTCCCTGCTCAGAGGTCACCATCATCCTGAATTGTGTTTATTACTATTAGTATTTCATTTTATAATTGTGTTTCTTTTCATTATATTTTTATGAGCTCTGTGTATTCCTGTTTTATTTTGCCCTAAGCGTTTTATTTTGTTTTGTTTTTGAACTTAATGATGGACATAACGTTTTATTGTTTTGCAGTTTTTTTTATTTTCAACATTGTGTTCCAGAAAATCATCCATTTTGTTGGATGTAACTGTAATTTATTCATTTTCACTACTGTATAGTATTCTGGATATTAACCTAAATAACAATAAAGAGAGGTTCTCAAAAGAAAAGATACTTATTTAGGAACAAAGCATTGCAAATTTATGTATATATGTCTTTTCTTTTAGAGAGCCTCTTTGTTATTTGGGTTGCCACATCACTGTCGAATACTAGACAGTAATGAAAATGAATGAATTACACCTGCAATTGAACATAATACAATTTTAAATGCATTCCTCTGAAACTGGCAACTGTGCATTGTTTATGTCTCCTGTTGCATGTGTGCAGGACTTTCTCCCTGGGACAGCTGTCCCCAACATTTTTGGTACCAGGGACTGGTTTCATGGAAGACAGTTTCTCCATGGACTGGGGTAGGGGATGGTTTGTGGGATGGTTCAAATGCATTACATTTATTGTGCACTTTATTTCTGTTGTTATCACATTGTAATATATAATGAAATAATTATACAACTCACCACAATGTAGAATCAGTGGGAGCCCGAGCTTGTTTCCCTGGAGCTAGATGGTCTCATCTGTGGGTGATGGGAGACAGTGACAGATCATCAGGCATTCGATTCTCATCAGGAACATGCAACCTAGATCCCTCGCATGTGCAGTTTACATAGGGTTCTTGCTCCTGTGAGAATCTAATGCTGCCACTGATCTGACTGGAGGCAGAGCTCAGGCAGTAATGGGTAATGGGTAGCGGCTGTAAATACAGATGAAGCTTTGCCTGCTTGCCCGCAGCTCACCCGCTGTGGGTCCGGTTCCTAACAGGCCATGGACTGGTACTGGTCTGTGGCCTGAGGGTTGGGAACCCCTGCCCTAGGATATAATCCTTGGAGTAGAATTGCAGAGTCATAGTTCATGCCCATTTCCACTTTACTAGGTAATGCCAGAATCGGTTATGTTAATTTTCACACCCATTGGCACTGGGTAAGTGCTTTGTTTCTCCACTTTGTTGCCTGTGCTTGATATTGCTAGACTTGAAATGTTTTGCCAGTCTGATGAGGGTATAGTGGTATCTCAGTGTGGTTTAATTTACATTTTTCTGATTTCCAAAACGTGGTTGAGCACCTTCTGTTTATTGACCATTTATTTATTTATTTTTATTTATTTTTGAGACAGGGTCTTGCTCTGTTTCCCAGGCTGGAGTGCAGTGGCACAATCGCAGCACGCTGCAACCTCCACCTCCTGGGCTCAAGGAGTCCTCCTGCCTCAGCATCCCAAGTAGTTAGGACTACAGGCACGTGCCACAATGCCTGGCTAATTTTTGTATTTTTAGTGGAGACAGGGTTTCGCTATGTCAGTCTGGCTGGTCTTGAACTCCTGGACACAAGCGATCCGCTCGCCTCAGCCTCCCAAAGTGCTGGGATTACAGGCGTGGGCCATTGTGCCTGGCCTTATTGACCATTTAGCTTTCTGTGATGAAGTGTTTGCTCAAGATTTGGGCCCATTTTTCTGTTTTATCTTTTTCTTATTTGAATTTTGTATATTCTAGAGACAAGTTCTTTGTAAATTATCTGTGTTGCAGATTTCTTCTCCTGTTCTTTGGTATGCCTTCTTTTTTATTCTCTTTTTACAGAGTCTTTTTGAGGACTAGGAGTCCTTAATTAAAAATGTAGAATAATAATTTATCAGTCCTTTATTTATAGTTTTATTGTAACTTGTTTAAGAAATACTTCCTGGCCGGGCGCAGTGGCTCACGCCTGTAATCCCAGCACTTTGGGAGGCCGAGGCGGGCAGATCACCTGAGGTCAGGAGTTTGAGACCAGCCTGGCCAACATGATGAAACCCCATCCCTACTAAAAATACAAAAATTAGCCAGGGCGTGATGGTGGGTGCCTGTAATCCAGCTACTCAGGAATTGCTTGAACCCAGGAGGCAGAGGTTGCAGTGAGCCAAGATTGCACCATTGCACTCCAGCCTGGGAGACAGGAGCGAAACTCCATCTCAAAAAGACAAAACAAAAATAAGAAATACTTCTCTACCCTGAGGTCATGAAGATATTTTGTATTATCTTCTAAAGCCTTTATAGTTTTGTCTTTCATATACAGATGGTGCCCACCTTAATGATGGTTTGACTTAGGATTTTTTTTTACTTTATGGTGTTGTGAAAGCAATACCCATTCAGTAGAAGCTGCACTTTGAATTTTGAATTTTCATCTTGCTCCAGGCTAGCAATATTCTGTAAGATATTGTGGTGCCGGGTAGTGGCAATGAGCTGCAGCTGTCAGCCACAAGGGTAAACGTTTGATACTGTATAGTGTACAGTGTTCAATAAATGACGTGAGATATTCAACACTCTATTATAAAAACAGGCTATGCGTTAGATGATTTTGCTCAACTGTAGGCTAAGGTAAGTGTTCTGAGCTCATTTAAGGTAGGCTAGGCTAAGCTATGATGTCCTGTAGGAGTATTAAATGCATTTTTAACTTATGATATTTTTGACTTATGATGGGTTTATTGGAACATAACCTTATTGTAAGTTGAGGACCATCTATGTAGATTTTTAAAAAAATTATTATTATTATTATTATTATTTTTTTCTTTGAGACAGAGTCTCGCTCTGTCGCCCAGGCTGGAGTACAGTGGCATGATCTTGGCTCACTGCAACCTCTGCCTCCTGGGTTCAAGTGATTCTCCTGCCTCAGCCTCCCGAGTAGCTGGGATTACAGGCATGTGCCACCACACCCAGCTAATTTTTTGTATTTTTAATAGAGATAGAGTTTTGCCATATTGGTCAGGCTGGTCTCAAACTCCTGGCCTAAAGTGATCTGCCCATCTTAGTCTCCCAAAGTGCTGGGATTATAGGTATGAGCCACCTTGCTTGGCCTAGATCTTTAATCTGCCCGGAATTGACTTTCATGTATCGTATGAGGTAGAGCTCCAGTTTTCGTCCTTCCCTCCTCCTTTCCTTCTTCATTCCCTCCCTTCCTCTTCTCTCCTTCTTTCCATACGTATACCTGGTTGCCTCACCACCCTTCATTGAGTAGTCTTTTCTTTCACTGTTGATCTACAATGCTACCTCTGTTATATATCAAATGTTCATTTATGTATTGTTTCTGAGCTTTTAGTTATATTTGTCTATTGTCTCTCTATGCCAATACTAATTTATTTATAGTTTTACATTATTTTGATACCTAGTAGAGGCAGTCCTCCTACTTTTCTTTTTTCGAGACTGAGTCTTGCTGTGTCGCCCAGGCTGGAGTGCAGTGGCATGATCTCAGCTCACTACAACCTCCACTTCCCTGGTTCAAGGGATTCCCCTGCCTCAGCCTCCTGAGTAGCTGGGATTACAGGTGCGCACCACCACACCTGGCTAATTTTTTTGTATTTTTAATAGAGATGGGGTTTCACCATGTTGGCCAGACTGGTCTCGAACTCCTGACCTCAGGCTATCCACCTGCCTTGGCCTCCCAAAGTGCTGGCATGAGCCACCGTGCCCGGCTACTTTTGTACTTCGATAGTGTCTTGACTACTGTTAGGTGTTAGCATTTTCGTGTACATTTTAGAATCATCAAGCTCCATGAGAAAACCTGTAGGGGTTCCACTGGAATTGATGGTATCCATCCTCAACTGAGAAGAATTGATACCTTTATAAGTCTTCCCAACCATGAATATGGTATAATTCTCAATCTAGATCTTTGTTTAGTGTCTCTCAAAAAAAGTATTACAGTTTTCCCTTTAGAGGTCTCATATGTCTTTTGTTAGATATATCTTTGGAACCTGATGATTTGTAGTGCTATTATAGATGAATGACAACTTTAAGTTACATTCTCTGACAGTTTGTTGCTAGTATATAAAAATGTAATTGATTTTTATATATCAATTGACTGTTACCTACACAATTCTTTTGGATTTTTTAGGTCATATCATCAGTGAACAGTGATAATTTTACCAATTCTCATACTTTATGTAAATATTTTTCTTGCCTTATTGCATTGGCTCTGAGTACAATGTTGAATATAAAGGGGGAAAGTGGACATCTCTTTTTGTTCCCTGTCTCGCAGGAAAAGTGTGTGTGTGTGTAGATATCAGATTATGGAAATTTTCTTCTATTCCTATTGCTAAACTTTTTATTTTATTTATTTATATATTTTTTGAGACAGAGTCTCGCTCTGTTGCCCAGGCTGGAGTGCAGTGGTGCCATTTTGGCTCACTGCAGCCTCCACCTCCCAGGTTCAAGTGATTCTCCTGCTGCAGCCTCTTGAGGAGCTGGGATTACAGGTGCCCACCACCATGCTCAGCTAATTTTTGTATTTTTAGTAGAGATGGGGTTTCACCATGATGGCCAGGCCGGTCTTGACTCCTGACCTCAGGTGATGCACCCACCTGGGCCTCCCAAAGTGCTAGGCTTACAGGCGTGAGCCACTGTGTCCGGCCTTTTTTTCCTTTTAAATATCATGGATGCATGCTGAATTTTACCTAAAGTGTTTTCTTCATATTAGCATAACTATGTAGCATTATCCTTTAATTTGTTAATGTGGTGACTTGTTTAGTTTTTCTCAGCATAAACTAACCTTGCATTTTTGGAATAATAATGATTTTCTATATTGTTAGATTTATTAATATTTTATTTTGAATTGTGCCATTACAAGTGACATTAGTTTGTAATTGTCCATTCTCATACTGTTTGTCAGGTTTTTGTGAGCAGGTTATGTTAGCTTGAAGAAAACAGTTTGGGAGTATTCTCTCTTTCTCTCTACTCTTGGAAAGTTTCTGTAAGATTGGAATTATTCCTTGGTCATCTGTATAGAGTTTTGTGTGTATATATTAGGACTATTTTTGAGACGGAGTCTCGCTGTGTCACCAGGCTGGAGTGCAGTGATCTCGTCTCACTGCACCCTCCGCCTCCCGGGTTCAAATGATTCTCCTGCCTCAGCCTCCTGAGTAGCTGAGACTACAGGTGTGCACCACCACACCCAGCTAATTTTTGTATTTTTAGTAGAGGCAGGGTTTCACCATGTTGGTGAGGATAATCTCAATCTCTTGACCTCATGGCCCGCCCGCCTCAGCCTCCCAAAGTGCTGGTATTACAGGCATGAGCCACTGCGTCCGGCCTGTTAGGACTACTTTTAACTGATTTTTAAAAAGAAATGGTTATAAGTCTTTTTTTTTTTTTTTTTTTGAGACAGGGTCTCACTCTGTTGCTCAGGCTGGAGTACAGTGGCATGATCTAGGCTCACTGCAGCCTCCACCTCCCGAGCTCAAGCCATCCCCCTACCTCAGCCTCCTGAGTGGCTGGGACTACAGGCATGCACCACAATGCCTAGCTAATTTTTTGTGTGTGCATATTTTTTGTAGAGATGGGGTTTTATCATGTCGCCCAGCTTGGTCTCAAACACCTGGCTTCAAAGCAATCAGCCCGACTCGCCCTCCCAGAGTGTTGGGATCCCAGGCATGAGCCAATGAGTCCAGCCAAGTTATATTTTTGTAGGAACCAATCCATTTTATCTGTTTTCAAATTTATTGTCCAAGTTGTTCATAATATTCCTTATTTATTTTTTAGGCGTCTCCACAGGGCAAGTTCTAATAATATATCCTTACTTTAGGCTGGGCCCGGTGGCTCACGCCTGTAATCCCAGCACTTTGGGAGGCCGAGGTGGGTGGATCACGAGGTCAGGAGATCGAGACCATCCTGGCTAACATGGTGAAACCCCGTCTCTACTAAAAATACAAAAAATTAGCCGGGTGCGGTGGCGGGCGCCTGTGGTCCCAGCTACTCTGGAGGCTGAGGCAGGAGAATGGCGTGAACCCAGGAGGCAGAGCTTGCAGTGAGCCGAGATAGTGCCACTGCAGTCTGGCCTGGGTGAAAGAGCAAGACTCCGTCTCAAAAAAAAAAAAAAAAAATAAAATAAATAAATAAATAAAAATAAAAACTAATAATATATCCTTACTTTAAAATGTCTCTGGTGTCTGTATTTATGTCCCCTTTCTTTTTTTCTAGGTAGAGTTTCAGTCTTGTTGCCCAGGCTGGAGTGCAGTGGCACAATCTTGGTTCACTGCAACCTCTGCCTCCCAGGTTCAAGCGATTTTCTTTTTGTTGTTGTTTTTTCAAGACGGGAGTCTCACTCTGTCACCCAGGCTGGAGTGCAGTGGTGCAATCTCAGCTCGCTGCAAACTCCGCCTCCCGGGTGCATGCCATTCTCCCGCCTCAGCCTCCTGAGTAGCTGGGACTACAGGTGCCTGCCACGACGCCCGGCTAATTTTGTTTTTGTATTTTTAGTAGAGAGGGGTTTCACCGTGTTAGCCAGGATGGTCTCGATCTCCTGACCTCGTGATCTGCCTGCCTTGGCCTCCCAAAGTGCTGGGATTACAGGTGTGAGCCACTGCACCTGGCCCAACCTCAGCTTTCTTCATTCTTTTTATTATTTCCCTATTTAATGAATATCTGATCTTTATTTTCATTCATTCTTGTCCTTTTTTTTCTTTTTTCTTTTTTTTTTTTTTTTTTTTTTTTTGAGACAGAGTCGCTCTGTCGCCCAGGCTGGAGGGCAGAGTCGCGATCTCGGCTCACTGTAAGCTCTCCCTCCCGGGTTCATGCCATTCTCCTGCCTCAGCCTCCTGAGTAGCTGGGACTACAGGCGCCCACCAACATGCCCGGCTAATTTTTTGTATTTTTTTAGTAGAGACGGGGTTTCACCATGTTTGCCAGGATGGTCTCGATCTCCTGACCTTGTATTCTGCCCGTCTTGGCCTCCCAAAGTGCTGGGAGCCACAGGCGTGAGCCACCTCGCCTGGCCCATTCTTATCCTTTTCTTGAGTTTATTCTAATGTTCATTTTCTTACTCAAATTGGATGTTTAAAAATTTTTTAGTTCTTTTACATGAGCCTTCAATGCTGTAAATTTTCCTCAAGGTACTGCTTTACCTGTATTCTGTACGTTTTAATATATAGTTTTTTTGTTTAACTGTATTTTCTGATTTCTGTTGTTTTCTTCATTGACCTATGAGTTATTTCGAAATGTATTAATGTTCTAGTCTGTTTTTTCTCCCAGTTTTATTTTTGTCATTGATTTTGAACTGTCTTCATTGTAGTCTGAGAATGTGGTCTGTATATGAGTCCTTTGAAATTTGCTGAGGCCTTATGACTGGATCAAATATGTGGTTAATGTTCATAAAAGTCCCATGTCCATTTCAAAAATATGTATTCTGCAGTCACATTTAATTCCCTGTATGTGTCCATGACATCAAGTTTGTTGATTATATAGTAATTAACATAATTTGTTGTCTGAGCTCTCATTACTGGGAGAAATACATTACAATCTTCCATTATGATAGTGGCTTTATCTTTCTCTTTATCCATTTTACTTTATACACTTTGAGATGTTATTAGGTGCATAAAAGTTTTAGAAATTTATGAGTTTTGCCTTTTATCACTACAAAATGACCTTAAAAATTCTAGTAGTTGACATCTAGTAATATTTTTTGCCCTAGAGTCTGTTTAGTTTATATATTTATGTTTTAGGTGTATTCTTGTAAATAGTATACAGCTGGATTTTATTTTTAGTCCATATTTTTTTCCTTGAAGCATTTAGATTACTTAAATTTTATGTAATTACTGATATATTATTGATGTATTTGTATTCTCTTATTTGTGATTTTTATTCTACATTCTTTTTTCCTCTCCTCTCTTCCCTTCTTTAGATTTACTGAGCTTTCCCCCCCTGCATTCAATGTGTTTCTTCTACTGCTTTGGAAATAATTTAGTATTTCTATTCCTTCAGTGATTACCTGATAAGTTTTACATAATCTTAACTCATCATAGTCTCACTCCACATGACGCTATATATATTTTTTTTAAAAAGTATTTTAATATACTGTTTAATATGCTAAATAAAATTTAGTTATACAAACATACACATACATACACACACATATCTATATATATATAGAGAGAGAGAGAGAGAGACAGACAGACAGACAGAGACAGGATGATTGTGTAGCTCACTGCAGTCTCGAACTTCTAGGCTCAAGTTATCCTCCCTCCTCAGCCTCCCAAGTAGCTGGGACTACAGACACACGCCACCATGCCTGGTTAATTATTTTATTTTTTGTAGAGATGGAGTCTTGCTATATTGCCCAGGCTGGTCTCAAATTCCTGAGCTCAAGTGATCATTCCACCTTGGCCTCCCCAAGTGTTGGGATTATAGGCATAAATCACCACACGTGACCTGTGGAAAAGATATTTTGACTGAAGAGAATACTAACATTTTCTTCTCTATTTTGGAGGTAATACTTCATTGTCTCCTGACTTCCTTTGGAGGCTAACTCTCAGTCTAATCTGTTCTCGGTCTAATTGGTCTTCCTTTGGAGATGAATTTTCAGGTTCTCACTCTGTTGCTCAGGTTGGAGTGTAGTGGTGTGATCATAGCTCATTGCAGCCTCGAATTTTAGGGCTCAAGCAATCCTCCAGCCTCAGTCTCCTGAGTAGCTAGGACTACAGACACATACCACTTTGCCTAATTTAGTTTTTATTTTTATTTTTTTGTAGAGATGGGGTCTCTTCTATTTTCCCATGATGGTCTCCAACTGCTGGTCTCAAGCGATCCTTCTGCCTCAGCCTCCCAAAGTGCTGGTATGACAGGTGTAAGCCACTGCACCTGGCCTGATTTATGCTCTTTGAAGGTAATTTAAAAAAATCTGCTTGTAAGATTTTGTTGTCTTAGTAATCTTGCAGTTTTACTATATTGTATTTAGCTGTGGATATCTTTTTATTTACCATAATTAGGATTTGTTGAGCTTAACTTTGTATATTGGTGTTTTTCATGATTTCTTGAAAAACTTTTAGCCATAACTCTTCAAAGATTGCTTCTGTTCCATAAAAAATGCTTTTCTCCTTCTGAAATAGATCAGACATATGTGGGATCTTATCTTTCATGTCTTAACTTCCCTTTGATATTTTTCACCTCTTTGTGTCTCTGTGTTGTATTCCAAATTTCTTCAGATCTCACTTCTGCTTCACTAATACTCTCTTCAGCTGTGTAATCTGTTGTAAAACTATTCACTGAATTATTTTTAGTGATTTTAAAACATTTTCTTGAAATTTGTTTAGTATTTTTGAATATTTACTCTTCACTTATTTTCAAGCTGCCTTTCTGTTTCTAGAAATATATTAAACATGCTTATTTTCCCTTCTGTATCTGATAATTTCACTATGTGGAAGAGTTTTCTGTCTGATTCTGCTATCTGTTATTTCTGGTTGCCCTTGCTCATGGGTGCTTGTTTCCTTGTGTGTTTGGTGATTTTATACTGTGAGCTGCTCATTTTCCCTGCAGTTTCATATCTGCGGTTCTCTTAAGGCCTAGAATGAAGGGGATATCTTCCAGAGAGGACTTGTTTTCTTCCCCCAGATGACTGGGAACATTGCCAACTTGGGACCATGTTACGTTCTTTGTCAGAGGTTTCATTGAGCCATTCAGGTAGTGTGTATTTGGGCTGCAAAACTAACTGAGGGTCCACTCCTGATTACAAATTCTTAGGGGGATTTTGTTTTTCTCTGCTCAGGACCGACCTTTAAGACAAGTGATTTTTCTTGTATTTTATTTTGGATTCACCATTACATTGAAGGTATAGCCCTTGGGGGCCCCAAATCTCCTATTATATGCCCTACCTTTGGAGGCTCTTTTGAGGCAGTGAAAACTTAAGTTAAGCTCATTGGGCTTTGTAAATAATTGCAACATAAAATATTTCACACCTTTTCTTACCTCTCCAGGTTTTCATACCCACTTAGTTTTTGGCTTGAGTATTCCTCATATTGTTTCCAGTTGATGGATACATTTAACATTTAAAAAATTTTATCCAGCCTGTCTAGTTTTCCACAAAGGAGTATTTTCCAGGAACCTAGTTTACCATATTGCCAGAAAGAGAAGTCCTTCGACTGGCTGATGTAATCAATGATTTACCATGGAAAGCTTCACAACATTGAGCCATTCTTGCATTTCTGCAGTAAACCTAATTTGGGCATGGGCTTACCAACTTGGGGTTCAGTCTTTTCTATGTGGCTAGATTCTATTTGCTGTTCTCTTGTTTGGATTTATGAAAATTCTTCCATGAGACCGAACTAGATATTCCCTTTATTTTCACACTGTCTTTATCAGGCTTTGTTGCTGAAGTTATGCATGCTGGCTAGCTTCATAAAAACAATAAGTTAAATAGCATTGCGTTTGTCTCTGGTCCTGTTCTGTGTTCCACTTTGAAATGTGTCTCTCCGTTGTCCCCTCCTCCCAACTCCCTTCATGCTGAGCCATGTCCCTGGAGATGAGGGAACCTCAGGCCTTCTCTTCCCCACTTACAGAATCTGACTCCTACCCCACAGTCTGTCAGGATCAGCAATTTGGACTCTAGAGTTTGGGGGAGGCAGGAGTTTCCTGAGTCCCTGGGCTCAGCTCTTCACCAGTTCCATTTCTGAGTCTCCTGCCAACTTGGTACTGCAGTCACGCCCCCCACTGCTCAGGTGTTGTCCCACTGAGCATTTGCTTCAGCGGGTCTTCCTGGCCTGGTGTTGATTCTTTCGACAGCTATTCATTGAGCAATGACTACGTGCCAGGCAGTGGGATGCTACAACGTAGAAGACCATGAAGCTCACAGTCTCATGAAGCTCACAGTCCACTGGGGTAGGGAGGGCAGACCATCAACAAATACACTGCATGGCAGCCAGATGGTGATCAGTGTGCAGTGGAGAAAAAGGAAGCTGTGTGTCCCCAGGAGGCTTCCAGCTTGTTTGGGCATCTGCAGGTCAAGTCCACATAGTCCCCTCATCGTCCCCCGAGTTCTTGCTGGAGTGCAGTGGCGCGATCTTGGCTCACTGCAGCCTCTGCCTCCCAGGTTCAAGTGATTTTCTGCCTCAGCCTCCCAACTAGCTGGGATTACAGGTGTGCGCCACCACACCCAGCTAATTTTTGTATTTTTAGTAGAGACGGAGTTTTGCCATGTTGGCCAGGCTGGTCTCGAACTCCTGGCCTCAAGTGATCTGTCCACCTTGGCCTCCTAAAGTGCTGGGATTACAGGCATGAGCCACTGCGCCTGGCCCTTTTTTTTTTTTTAAACAATTACTCTCTCATACAAATGTCACAATCAACTTGTCAAGCTTTTGAACTATATTGGTAGGATTTTGATAGGGATCATGTTGAATTTGTAGGTTTGGGACTAACATAACTGAATGTGAACCTAGCTATGAACCCTCTTAACTCAGGTCCTCTCTGTCATGTCCATAAAGGTCTTTTACAGGTTTTGTGTCTTTTTGTCAGATGGCCTATGTTGTAGATCTTTTTTTCTATTATATTTTCTACTCAGTGATGGCTGGTGTATGTGAGACCACTGAGTGTAGGTTGATCTTGTGTCCTGCTGGTCAGAGTGGTCTTTCTAAAACATTGCCCTGATGTCACTTCCTGTTCAAGCTCTTCAGAGCCCTCTCTTTGCCTCAGTAGACTGACCTTTGTCCCCTCCCTTGCCCTCTGGGTCAGGTGCATCCTGAGGTTCCGCCTCACCTCTATTCCAGTGAGACCTGCCCCACCAGCTCCTCAGCCAGGACCCTCCACCAGCAGCCACCTCCCCACAGATAGGGAAGCCTAGCCAGGGAAGGAGCTGTGCAGGGCCAGCCCCAGATCCCACAGGGCTGGGGTGTGGAGGCAGATGGTGAGAGCACTGGCCCTGAAGCCCCTGGGGTGCCCTGCTCTACCCATCCCTCACCTGGAAGTGCAGCCCAGGCTGCTGCTGTCAAGTGATATGGAACTCACCAGGGCTGGCCCTCCCCCTGGAGGCCTCCCACTAGACAGCTCCAGGAACTGAAACATGGGAGGGGGCTGCTGGTGGTCTCCACCTGGCTAAAGCACTGCCATTCCAAAGAGCAGAGCTAGGTCCAGGCCAGCCCTGTTGCCACAGCATCAGGGCAGCCTTTGGCAGAGCTGCGACCCTCTCCCCAGCCCTTTGGGCAGTTTCCTGGGTCTCCTACCTCCTCTCTTCCCCTGACCCCCCTGCTGTTTCACCCCATGCTCTACCCCCATGCCACCTTGTAGGCTGTCACCTGTCCTTCTACGTTAGTCCCCTCCACCCAGACACAGAGAGACTGAGGGACAGGGCAGTGGAAAACTCCAAAGCCAAGGTTTTTTATTACTGGTCAAAAGGTGCTCGCTAACAAAACAGTGTTGGGGAGAGGTACATTCCACAGCTCTGTGGGAGCCCCAGTGGGGCTGTCCTGCCCCACCCCACCCCGCCTCTCCAGTGGGCATCGTAAGGTAAGGCATTTCACATGTTGGTGTTTTCACTTTTTTTTTTATATATATAAAAACAAAACCAGTCCTGGAGTAGAAATAAAAACCCTGTGATGAACTTTTAGGACTAAACTGAAATAGAAAGGATTGGAGTGTGGGATTCTGAGGGGCTGGGTCAGTGGCCATGGTGGTCCAGCCCCACATGGTTGGCAGAAGCCGCTGGAAGGGGGCATGAGGAGAGGGAAGGGCGCAGCTGACATGAGGGCCAAACTCAGACAGGTGTGCCCGTCTTCATCATTTTTTCACTTTTACATACTGTAGAAATTTAAGCAAAATAGCTATTTTATATATATTTATATATCATATATATATATATAAATTAGGCAAATAAAGAGTTCAGGGGGCACTGAGATGGGGCACCCCTAGGGGCCTCCTAGGATGAGGAGGGATGCAAGGTCTCTGATGCCCGGGTCACCAGCCCAGGCCGGGCCAAGGGTTTGTTCATTATTGCTGATTTGGGGCCTGGGTCTCAGGGCGGGGAGCACCTGCAGGCCCTGCCTTCCAGCCCTTCCTGGCCTCTTGGGGCTAGGGAGCCACCCAGGCCGGCTAGGGCGAGGCCAGGGACTGCTGCCCTCAAATCCACCAGGGGGATGCCATCAGTACCCCCTCCTGCATCTGTGGGTAGGAGCTCCAGAAACTCTCTGTGCTCTGCTGGGCTGGGGCAGCCCCCTTCAGTTTCGGGCTCTGTGGGGCCCTGGCAGGTGGGGGTGTGGGCAGCTCAGATACCATCGAGGACTTGATATGTTGAGCTACAAAATTCTCCCAACTCAAAGGGGTCTGGCTTCCTGATGTCTTAAAAATAAGGGGCTCTTGCCAGGACACTTTTGTGGCAAGAAAGCACACTTGGAAAGCTGTCTGCTAAGTGCGGTACTAAAAATATTTACTAAACATCACAGCTGGAAAGAAATGGAGATCATTTTTCTAAAAAAGTTGAAGAGGCTCCCTAGAAGGGGCTAGTTCATCCCTGGGTTGGGGGCTGGTGATTTGCGCAGCCCATGGCCTGGGCCAGCCGGCCTGAGTTGTGGTAACTGGGGCAGGGGTTCCAGTAGGGCCCAGGTCCATAATGAAGGGGCACGGGTGACCCAGCGCACCTGGGGGCTGGAGAAAACCCAGGTCAGCCCTTCCTCCTTCCAAGGTGGGAGTCCCAAGAAAGTGTGGAGAAAAAAAGAAATAGGAAAGGAAATAGGAAGGGCTGGGAATGGGCTGGGAGAAAGACCATTCAGTACTAAATTGAGTGCATTAATGAACAGGTGGGCCGGGCTGTGCAGGCGCCTGTATTTGCTGCAAGGGTGGCGCTCAGAAGATGTTGGGGCACATGTGCCAGTCTTGCTTCTCCTTGGCCTCCCAGTAGCCGCCCTTGTACACACAGGCCATCTCCCCGGTCAGCGGGTCCAGCCTCTTCTCAAACCACAGTGGCGTGTAGGCATCCGCCTCCTTCTCTGCTGGGCAGGCACAGTGGGCTGGTGGGTGGGCTGGTGGCCTGCCTCCCCAGAATCCATCCCCGCGGGACTCCCACCCGGGTACCCCTTTCCTCCCCTCCGGGGCGCCCTTCCCGCCCGGCCTCACCTTCCTCCGAGCTGCAGCTGCTGCCGGGCCCGCAGGACTCCAGCTGCCGGCGCCGCGACAGGCGCTGTTTCTCCTCCAGCCGCTGCTTCTCGGTATTGGCCTCGTCCCAACGGCCCTTCTCCATCAGCCGCTGGTCGGGCCGCAGGCGGCTATCAGTGGGCGCTACGCCCTCCTCGTGCTCGTTGAGGGTCAGGGCCAGCTCTGAGAAGTAGTACATGTTCTCCGCATTCTCCCTGTGGCGGTGGCGGTGGCGGTGTCTGCGGTGTGAGCCGCACCACACCCACCCGGCCGCCCTCCCCTGCCTGGGGGTGTCTCCCCTCCCGGGTCGCCTCACCCTCCAGCTCCCCCCAGTGGGCCCACCCGGCGGAACCCAGTGGCTGCAAACAGCTGCCTTCTGCTCCCCAGACCTCCCATGCTCACATGGCCAACCTGCCGCTGTTTTGCCACATTAGACTTATCTGGGAATTGCCTAGCTTAGTATTTCTCGGCTTTTCTTCTTTTCTATTATGTTTTTTTTTTTTCTTCTTTTTTGAGACAGTTTCACTCTTGTTGCCCAGGCTGGAGTGCCTGGCTTTTTTAAGACAGAGTCTCCACTGGGCGTGGTGGCTCACGCCTGTAATCCCAGCGCTTTGGGAGGCTGAGGCCGGTGAATCACGAGGTCAGGAGTTTGAGACCAGCCTGACCAACATAGTGAAACCCCGTTTCTACTAAAAATTAGCCGGGCGTGGTGGCAGGCACCTGTAATCCCAGGTAATCTACTCAGGAGGCTGAGGCAGGAGAATTGCTTGAACCCCGGGAGGCTGAGGTTGTGGTGAGCCGAGATCACGCCATTGCACTCTAGCCTGGGCGACAGTTCGAGGCCCCGTCTAAAAAAAAAAAAAAAAAGACGGGTCTCGCTCTGTGTGGCCCAGGCTGGAGTGAAGTGGCCTGATCTCCGCTCACTGCAACCTCCACCTCCTGGGTTCAAGCAACTCTCCCGCCTTAGTCTCCTGAGTAGCTGGGATTTCAGGGCATGCCCCCACACCCAGCTAATTTTATTGTATTTTTAGTAGAGATAGGGTTTTGTCATGTTGGCCAGGCTGGTCTTGAACCCCTGACCTCAATTGGTCTGCCTATCTTGGCCTCCCAGAATGTTGGGATTACAGGCATCAGCTACCATGCCCAGCTCATATGGGGATTTTTCTAGTCATTTTTTTCTAGTATGATTGCCTTGGAGTCAGACAATATACTTGGCATAATTTCAGTCCTTTGAAATTTGCTTTATGGTCCAGTATATGGGCAGTTTTTGCACACGTTCCATGTGATTGAAGAGAACAGTTGTTGACTGCAAGGTTGTATAACTGTCCAGCAGGCCTTGTTCATACTTTCTCTACTTGGGTTGTAGTTAGTCCATCTTTCCTAATGTGTGTGTGTGTGTGTGTGTGTGTGTATATATGTATGTATGTGTATATATATATATATATATATATACACATACATTTTTTTTTAATTATGTAAGCGTTTCTTTTGTTGAAAAGATCCTTCACAAAATACCATATCCGTAGATTTACTTTCTGTCATATAGCTGAATGTGTTGTGTTTGGAATTCCATTCTTACATTTAAAAATCAACTGGATTGCCCAGAAGTTTAGATGCATTTGTTTTGTTTCTTTATCTTATCCACATTGAAGATGTAAGTAGATGATCTGAAAGCATCAGGTTTGATTACACCACATAATGCATGTCTTTCTTAAGTATTGGTGTTACAGAAATGGTTCTTATCTCAGAAGCAGAGAAGCTGACAGGTGGAAGGAAGGAGAGAGAGTTCTGTGGATTGCTGAGGGCTTGTAACAAAGACACAGTAGGAGAAGCCAAGGATGATAGCTGGTGACCAATTACTAAGCACACTACACTGGGTACCCCAGGCCGCCTTGCCATCAGCCGGCAAGGGTCTCTTTCCTAGGCCCTTGCTGCCAGCCACCCCACAACTGCTCCCCAAAGGGAAGGCTGGGATTTGGGTACTGAAGGATTTTTCATCTGTTCACATGCGGGCATTCAAGCTCAAAAGCCTAACCACTACCACTCCCAGGTAAGTGCTGAACCCTGCACCTGGGAACAATCAAGTGTGTCCCCAAGATGCAGACTCAGACCTAGACAGCTACAGTCCTATACAGTTATCTGAAGGTTCCTGACAGCTCTGCACAGTACAATTTCATTTATCACGGGAAATGAGTAAAGTGCCAGATTCTAGACCAATTTTGGCTATGAATTGGAGAGGTGGGAAGCACAGTATCTCATTATGTTGCCTATACTAGGAACAGATAAACACAAACACACAGGCAACAGGGATTTGGGGAAACACCACGTCAGCGCTGCAGTCAGCCAAGTGCAGTGCCGGCACTACCCCCCAACCCCCAAAGTGCCTTGGCCCAGCAGAAAAGAAACCCGCTGGCCAGAGAGGGGAACCTCGACCATGTCTGGTGAAAGGAGTGAACTCGTTGGGACACAGCCTTGAAAAAGTAGTAACAAAAACACGTGAACGCATACGAACATTCACTGTATCTTCTCCGTGGACTCCCTACCACTATTCCACGGTCCCCACTTTTCAGCTCTCGCTGTTTCTTGTGTGAGCCTATCCCTTTGGACAGTCCACTTTGGGAGGAGGTCATGGAGCCAGGGCTCCCTCTCAATAGGAATGGAAAGGACCCTGCAAGGATCAACAGCTATTTTTATCCTAGTTGTGAAAACAAGGTGCCTCCAGTTCTTTATGTCCATCACAGCTGAATACCAACAAGGTGCAGTTCAGTCTGTCAGTCACTTCTGGTTTTTGTTGGAAGCCGACGCAATACAGAACTCAACATGCAGGTCAGAAGAGAAACACTGAGGAAGTGAAAGGAAACACCTGGAGTCGGGCCAATGTCTAAAGTAAAAAGAGAAAGCAAAGGAGAAAAATGATGCAGCACCACAGCCCAAATGACTCCCTGACATGGCCACCTCCGATCCTCTGGGGAACCCCATGTGCTGCTAGGAAAACGAGCTGGGAGGAAAAGAACAGAAGGAAAATGGGGAAGCAGTGGTAGAAAGAAAAAAAACGCACAAACAGGCACTAGATAGATACAGCAAAGCCCAGAATGTACTAAAAGCCACTTGTTAACAGCTGGCATGCACTCAACAAGCTGTGTTTCCACTGTAGGGAGGCCAGTGGCAGGCGCGGGAGTGGAAGCTGCAGGAACACGGCCCAGGGGCTCACCAGGCTGTGGTCCTGCTCCAATCCCCCACGTCCCATTCCCTCCCAACCGCAGGCTCATTCTTGCTCCTTGTGACGAATTCTGCTCTGGGTCTGGCACCCCCGAAGAGAGCAGAGTTGGGATTGGCTACTTGATTGAGGGGCATCACAACATTCGAGGTTGAAGCTGGAGTCGTGGTCTTCGTGCTCTTCCCTCCTCTGTCGGTTCTTTGAAATCCATGTTGGATCCGTGGAGGGGAGGACCATCTCTGAAGTGGCTGCCCACTGGGGGGCCTGTTTGCCAGTCACCTGGGTGACTACCTCCCCTGCCTCCTAAGAAGTCATCCCTGAAGCCTCGTCATCTGGTACACCTTTTCTGAATCCAAAGCCACCTTTATCTTGTTTTCTGCCTTCTGCAATGTCCACATGAAGTGACTGATCGCCCAACAGTGCACCATCGTATGTCAAGCTTCCTTAAGGGAATCCACTTCATCGAATTCTATATAGCAGAATCCTTTAAATTTATCTGTGTCTTTGTCTCTGACTACCCGTACACTCCTTATGCTGAGATCCTTAAAGATAGCATCTATGTCGCCCTGAAACACATTAAAAGGTAGATTTCCTACCTATGCTGTGTGGGGGGGCTCTGTGAGCAACTCCTTCTGGCTACGGGAACCATGGCCACCAGTACTGCTGTGGGACCCTCTGCTTTTTTTTTTTCTTATTATATTGCTAAGATTTACCTATATTGCTTCATGTTACTGGGGTTTAGTTTTAGCTACTGTATATATTCCTTCATGCGAATGTACCACAGTTATTCATTCAATAAATTTGTGTTGTTTCCAAGTTTTTGTTATTGGAATAGTCTCATGCATAAGTCCTATTGTACATTTGCAAGAATTTCTCTTGAGTATATTTTTACAAGTAGAATTACTGGGTTATGACTATGTGATTGTTCATCTTTTTTTGCGGGGGGGATGGAATTTCACTCTTGTCATCCAGGCCGGAGTGCAGTGGCACCATCTCGGATCACTGCAACCTCCACTTCCCAGGTTCAAGCAATTTTCCTGCCTCAGCTTGCCGAGTAGCTGGGATTACAGGTGTGTGCCACCACGCCTGGCTAGTTTTTATATTTTTAGTAGAGACAGGGTCTCACCAGTTTGGCCAGGCTGGTCTGGAACTCCTGACCTCAGGTGTTCCACCCACCTTGGCCTCCCAAAGTGCTGGGATTACAGGCATGAGCCACCACAACTGGTGGAAAGCCAAACTGTTTTCCCAAGTGTTGCACCAATTTACAACTTTTGCCAGCAGCAATGTATCAGAGATATTGTAGCTCTACAGCTTCTTCAACATACATGGTTTTTATATGGTGACTGGCCATATATGTTTTTTCTGCAAAATTCTTGTTCATGACTCTTGCATATTTTCCCATTATTTTTACATTATTTGTTGGTTAGAAGTTCTTTATGTGGGCTGGGCGTGGTGGCTCTTGCCTGTAATCCCAGCACTTTGGGAGGCAGAGGCGGGCAGATCACCTGAGGTCAGGAATTTGAGACCAGCCTGGCCAACATGGCAAAACCCCGTCTTTACTAAAAATACAAAAATTAGTCGGGCGTGGTGGCGTATACCTGTAATCCCAGCTCCTCAGGAGGCTGAGGCAGGAGAATCGCTTGAATGTAGGAGGCAGAGGCTGCAGTAAGTCGAGATCACACCACTGCACTCCAGGCTGGGTGACAGAGTGGGACTCCATCTCAAAAAAAAAGTTCTTTGTGTGATCTTTTAAAAATTTTTATTTTTAACTGTGATAAAATACTCTGTATTCTTGATAATAATCCTCTGTCAAGTGTAGGTAGGTATTATGATTACCTTCTCCAAGTTTGTTTATGCATTGTCTTTCCACTTTTTTTAAATTGCCTTTTAGTGAGTAAAAGTTTTCAATGAACAAAAGTATTTTAATATGGTCAAATATATGAATGCTTGTGTCTTAATATTTCCTTAGGGTCTAAAAGATATTTATCCTTTTCAACTTATTAAGTCATTGTTTACAATAAGTCAAACAATATTATTGTAAGGCCATTATTTGGAGTTGATTTTCTTTATAATATGAGGGAGGGATTAAGTGCATCTTTTTCCATAGGGATTCATTTGGTGAGCCATTCCATCTTCCCACAAGATCTGATATGCCACCTTTGTCATATATCAGAGGCACATATATCCATGGGTCTGTTTCTGGGCTCACTATTCTGTTCCATTAGAGTTTCAAAATAAAAATCCTGGTATCTAGTAGGGTAAGTCCTCTCTGGTCTTCTTCAGAAATGTCTTGGCCCTTTATTCCTCAATATAAATTTAAAAATTGTAATATCAAGTTCCATGAAGGTCCCTATTGGAATTTTGTTTGATTTACTGATTTTTTAAATCATGACATCTTCACAGTACTTTCTATCTGTGAACATTATATCTTTCTCCATTTATTTAGTTCTTCTTTGGTATCTCTTATTAGAGCTTTATAATGTTCTCTAGAGAGGTCTGGATTATATTATAAGATTTATTACAAGGTCCTTGATGTTATATGCCATTAATTGTTTTTGTTTTTGTTTTTTTTTTTGAGATGGAGTTTCACTCTTGTTGCCCAGGCAGGAGTGCAATGGCATGATCTTGGCTCACCACAACCTTCGCCTCCTGGGTTCAAGCGATTCTCCTGCCTCAGCTTCCAAAGTAGCTGGGATTACAGGCACGTGCCGCCACGCCTGGCTAATTTTGTATTTTTAGTAGAGATGGGGTTTCTCCATGTTGGTCAGGCTGGTCTCAAACTCCTGACCTCAGGTGATCTGCCTGCCTTGGCTTCCCAAAGTGCTGGGATTACAGGCATGAGCCACTGCGCCCGGCCTTGGTGTCCTAAGTTGCATTTTTCTAGTTGTTGGCTGAAATGCAACCGGCTTTTGTATATTAATCTTGTATCTAGGCACCTAAAATGCTTTTTCTGAATCTATTGAAATCTGTTAATATGATTATTCTATGGATTTTCTAATATAAAATCATTCTATATACCTAGGATAAATTCAACCTTATTATAGGATGCTATCTTTTTTATACACTCTTGGATTGGATTTTCTGATATCTTGTTTTGGATTTTTGCTTATATATTTATTAACATAAGTGAAATAGGGTAGAACTTTTATTTTCCTACTGCTAGTTAGCCTAATTTGGTATGAGGGTTATCCTGGCCTTACAGTATAGGAGAGGTGAATATTTCCTTTTTCTATGATCTGGAAAACTTTATATAAAATTGGAATGATATGTTTCTGAAAAAATTGGGAGAATTCATCTGTAAAATTATCTGGGCCTCGTGTTTTCCTTATGGTAATTTTTAAACTATTGCTTCAGTTACTTTATTGTAGGACTATTCATGTTTTCAGTTTCTTCTAGAGTCAGTTCTTTTTCTTTTTCTTTTTTTTTTTTGAGACAGGGTCTGCTTTGTCACCCAGGCTGGTATGCAGTAGTAGTCATGACTCACTGCAGCCTCGACTTCCTGGGCTCAAGTAACCCTCCTGCCTCAGCCTCCTGAGTAGCTGGGACTACAGGTGTGTACCACCACACATGGCTAATTAAAAAAAAATTTTTTTTTTTTTTTTTTTTTGTAGAGACAGGGTCTTGCTGTTGCCCAGCTTGGTCTTGAACTCATGGGCTTAAGTGATCCAACTGCCTTGGCTTTCCAAAGTGCTGGGATTATAGGCATGAGCCACTGTGCCCAGCTAGAGTTAGTTCTTGTTATATTTTTCTAAAATTTGTCCCTCTGATCTAAGTTTTAATTATGTCTTTATATGTCACATTAAACCTTTTTCATTAAAATTTATTTCTATCTTGATCAGTCTTGTCAATAGTTTTCTATTTTGACAGTTTTTTTGTGCCTCAAAGAATAAACTTTTGGCTTTGTTTATTGATTTCTGCTTTTATTATTATTATTATTAATATAAAGATGGTATCTTGCCATATTGCCCAGGCTGGTCTCAAATTTTTCAACTCAAGCAATCCGCCCACCTCAGCCTTCCAAAGTGCTGGGATAATAGGGTTTGGCTGTGTCCCTACCCAAATCGCATCTCAAATTGTAATCCCCACATGTCAGGGGAGGGACCTGGTGGGAGGTGATTGGACCATGGGGGTGGTTTTCCCCATGCTATTCTTGTGATAGTGAGTTCTCACTAGATCTGATGGTTTTGTAAGTTGCTGTTTCCCCTACTCTCTGCTCTTTTCCTGCTGCCTTGTGAAGAAGGTACTTACTTCTCCTTACGCCATGATTGAGTTTCCTGAGGCCTCCCCAATCAGGCAGAACTGTGAGTTAATTAAACCTTTTCTCCTTTATAAATTATCCAATCTCTGGTGGTATCTTTATAGCAGTGTGAAAATGGAATAATACAGGAGATTATAGGCATGAACCACCACGTCTAGCCAAAATTATTATTATTTTTTGAGACAGGGTCTTGCTCTGTCACACAGGCTGGAGTGCAGTGGTGTGTTCACAACTCACTGCAGCCTCAACCTCAACCTCCTGGGCTCAAGTGATCCTCCCACCTCAGTCCTCCTGAGTATCTGGGACTACAGGCATGTACCATCATGCCTGGCTAATTAAGAAAAAAAAATTTTTTTTTGGTAGAGATGAGGTCTCACTATGTTGCGCAGGCTTTTGCTCTTGCTCTTATTTTTAAAGTATATTTTCTTCTTTCTTTGGATTTCTATGTTGAACTTTCTCTAATATTAGAATTGAAACTCAGAAAGGAGAAAGCCTCAAAATTAAATGATTTAAGGCAATATATTTCCTTTGAAGCATTGCTTTTGTTGCATCCAGCCAGTTTAAATTTTTTTTTTTTTTTTTCCTGAGATGGAGTCTCACTCTGTCACCCAGCCTAGAGTACAGTGGCACGATCTCAGCTCACTGCCACCTCTGCCTTCCAGGTTCAAGCGATTCTCTTATCTCAGCCTCCCAAGTAGCTGGGATTACAAGCGCGTGCCACCACGCTCGGCTAATTTTTGTATTTTTAGTAGAAACAGGGTTGCACCATGTTGGCCAGGCTGGTCTCGAACTCCTGACCTCAGGTGATCCCCCCGCCTCGGCCTCCCAAAGGGCAGGGATTACAGGCGTTGAGTCACCATGCCCGGCCAAATATCTTTTATATCATTCAGTTCTACATATTTTGCATTTTTTCATTCTAATTTATTTTGCCTATGAGTTATTTAGCATCTTAAATTTTTTCCCAAATATTTGGGATTTTTTGGTCATTTTGTTTGTAACTTCTATCTTAATTGTCTTATAGATTGTGGTCTGTATGCTACGCTCTGTAAATCTGTGAGGCTTCCATTAGGGTTTAGTACACAATCAGTTTTTGCATACATTCCATGTATACTTGAGAAAAAATATGTTCTCAGAGTTGCATCCATGAGTCTGTAATAGCATATATTGTTTCGATCTCCATATACTTGCTGGATTGTTTTTTATGGTTTCCATTTGACCTATCAACAAGTGAAAGAGGTGTACAGAAACTTCCTAATTTCCAACTGTGGTGATGGATTTATCAATTTCTTCCTTAAGTATCAATATGTGCTTTGTATATTTTTGAGGAATTTAATTATATGCATAATGTTTAAAACTATTATATCTTTTTGATTAACTCAACCTTTTATTATTATAGCAACTTTCCCTTCCTTAATAATGCTTTTGTCCTAAAGTCTATTTTACCTGATATTAATATAGCTATTATAGCTTTTTGTTAGTATTTTCATGATATGTGTCTTTTACTTTCAACTTTTGTATACCTTTATATTTTGGGAATCTCTTAGAAGGTCCGGGCATCTGGATTTTAACACATCCAATTAGGCCGGGCATGGTGGCTTGTGTCTGTTGTAATCCCAGCACTTTGAGAGGCTGAGGCTGGAGGATCACTTGAGGCCAGGAGTTTGAGATCAGACAGAGCAACATAGTGACACCCTGTCTCTACAAAAAAATTTTAAAAATTAGCCAGGTATGGTGGTGCATGCCTGTAGTCCTAGCTATTCAGGAGTGTGAGGTTGGAGGATCACTTGAACCTGGGTGTTTGAGGCTGCAGTGAGCTGTGATTGTGCCACTGGATACCAGCCTGGGTAACAGAGCAAGACTCTGTCTCTTAAAAAAAAAAAAAAAAAAAAAAAATCCAGTTTGTCAGTAGTTTGCTTTTTAACTGGTGAGCTTCATCTATTTATATTTATTATAATCATTGATAATGCTTGGGCCTATTGCTATCATGTTAATTTATAGTTTTTGTTTGTGCTACTTTTTAATTTTCTCTTACTATTTTAACAATCTTATAAATGTTTCTTCCTTACAATAAGAACTTAGCATTTCTTCACATCCCTCAGGTCCTTCCCCTTCTCCTCAAATTCCATCATGCTAAGATTATCTAAACTTTAAAATCTGCATTATTATGAGCATGTTTTCTCTTTTTCTTTGATCCTAGTAGTTGTTTAAAAAATAACTTTTAGGCTGGGTATGGTGGCTCACACCTGTAATCCTAGCACTTTTGGAGGCCGAGGTGTGCCGATCACTTGAGGTTGGGAGTTCAAGACCAGCTTGGCCAACATGGTGAAACCCCATATTTACTAAAAATATAAAAATTAGGCAGGCGTGGTAGCATGCCCTTGTAATCTCAGCTACTCGGAAGACTGAGGCAGGAGAATCGCTTGAACCTGGGAGGCAGAGGTTGCAGTGAGCCAAGATCATGCCACCGCACTCTAGCCTGGGCGACAGAGTGAGACTCCATCTCAAAACAAACAAAAAAACACCCCTTTATTCATCTATTGTGACATCCTTGCTCCCCCGATTCCCCCCCTTTAAAGTACTGTGTCCAATACTGTTTTCATTTTTTCTTTTTCTCCCAGACTAGAGTGCAGTGGCACGATCTCGGCTCACTGCAACCTCTGCCTCCCAGGTTCAAGTGATTCTCATGCCTCAGCCTCTCGAGTAGCTGGGATTACAGGTGCCTGCCACCATGCCTGGCTAATTTTTGTATTTTTAGTAGAGATGGGGTTTCACCATGTTGGCCAGGGTAGTCAAGTGATCTGCTTGCCTCAGCCTCCCAAAGTGTTGGGATTACAGGTGTGAGCCACCACACCCGGCCCAATACTGTTTTCACTGTGGGTTTTTGTGTGGCAAAACTTCTGAGGCCACATGCCTAAGGATATGGCCCCATATGTGAATGACAGTTTGACTAGATAGAAAATTCTACTTTCTAATTTTGTAACTTAGAAAATATTAATCCAATGTTGGTTGTTGAAAAATCTGAGTCTAATTCTTTATCCTTGACTAAAATGTTTTGCTCCTCCCTGGAAGCTATTAGAATTTTTTCTTCGGTCTTCATTTTGACTGTAGCATGATCTAGATGAACATTTTTCTTTATTTCTTGTCTTTAGCATGCTATGGGCCCTTTCAGTACAGGGTCTTTCATCTCTTTGCTTTTACTTTGGGAAATTTATCTTCATTATATCTCCCTCTTCGGTTTTTTTTTTTTTTTCTTCTTTCCTTCTTTCCTTCTGGGATTCCAGCTAAACGGATTATTTTAGCGGTTACCCTAGGAATCGCAATAAACATACTTCATACAGTCAGAAGCGAATGTGCATCTTGATCCTCTTCCAGGGCAGC
Organism: Symphalangus syndactylus; assembly: GCF_028878055.3. Classification (NCBI taxonomy): domain Eukaryota; kingdom Metazoa; phylum Chordata; class Mammalia; order Primates; family Hylobatidae; genus Symphalangus; species Symphalangus syndactylus. The sequence continues at coordinate 67,680,045 of NC_072440.2, forward strand.
ATGGCAGGGGGGCCTTTGAGCAGTTTCCCTCCCTTCATTCCTCTTCTTACTGTGCAGCCACATTCTAAAATGTTATACCATACGTTATTCTTGTTTATTCAGCTTTAATTTAGGTGCACAGTATCCGTTATTCTCAGATCTTCCCTCTGGGGTCAGTTTCCTCCTGCCTGAGGTATATCCTTTTGTGCAGGTCTGCTGGTGCCAAACTAAGCTTTTTGTTTGCCTGAAAATGCCTTGATTTCACCTTCATTCTTTAAAGATGGTCTCCCTGGGTGTATAATTCTAGGCTGGCAGTGCATCTTTCAGCTCACGGAAGATATCATTTGACTGTCTTCAAGCTCCCATTTCTGTTGATAAGGGGACAGCTCCTCGGAAAGTGATGTCTTTTTAAAATCTGGCTGCTTAATAGTTTCTCTCTGATTTAGTTTCACTGCATAGATTTAGGTGCAAGAATTTCTTCGTTATTTTATCTTCAGGTACAGTCCCACTTTCCTTTTGGGACTCTTGCTAGAAGTATGCCAAACCCTGCTCTCAATCTTGCTGAGCAAGCTTACAGAAATGCAGATTCCATTGCAGGAGGTCTGACAGGGAGACTGTACTCAAACTCGCTCCCAGGAGAGGCCAAGGAGCCTGCTCCAGGGACCTCACTCTGTCTTCTCCCTGTAGCTTCCTGTCTTTTCTGGGTTTTGTCTCTTTAAATGCAGTGCTAATCACTTCTTCTGACCTGTGTTCAGGTGATAGATTCTAGCTACTAAACCATTCCATAGGGTCCTCGATGTCAGTCATTTTTTTTTTTTTCCTTTGTCGAATTTCTATTTGTTCTCTTTGGACTTTCCTATGCCACATTTTATAGTTTTCTATTTCCTGTGGTTATTTTCAAGTATGTTTTTTATTTCTTGTAGGGAGGAACAGGGAGGGGCTCTATCCTATCACCTCGCTTAAAGTCTGTGCATAGTGTTTGATAGTTTCACATTTATTGACTGTTCGGTGTCTGCCTTCACACTGGGATGTCGGCTGCATAATACTGTTCTCTGCCCATGTGTGGACTGAACCCTCCCGACCTCCTGTGCCTGTCAGTTGCTTTCTGTCCACTGTCCTCCTTTCCTCTCCTTTGACCCCTGTCCTATGCCTGTGGCGGGGCCCCTGCCAGCCCTACTCACGGCAGCGGGTACTTCTTCCACAGCAGCTTGGCTGACAGGGTCTGGTACACTGTCTTCTGCTTCCCGTCAGAGCTGGGGCTGCTGGGACTGCTATGCGCGACCTTGGAGCACTCCATTTGTTCATCCCATGAGCCAGACAGCACGTAATGGGCCTTGCCCTGGCTGTCACTCACCACTCCTGTCACCTGTGGACATTGGCAGGACCAGCGTAGGTGCACACTCTGCCCTGGGCCCCCTGGGGTGCTTAGAAGTGGCTGGTCCTGCTTACCTTCCGGGCTGCCTCTTTGGAGAAGTAGCTGTAGGGCAGGAACTTCAGCTGGCACCGGTCATTGGTCTTATGGTTCACAATCTCGATGTCCCCTGACTGGCGAAGGAGGGCAGTGGTCAGCGGCCAGCCCCAGGGCCATGCACCCCCCTCCCCAAGGGCGCCCCTGACCTGGTCGATCCAGAGCTTGCCCACGATGATGTTGTGCACAGTTGAGGTGCTCTTCCTCCACACGTAGTGATTCCCACTGGCCTGGAATTCTAAGTGGATGGCACCTGGGGGCAGGGGACAGGTCAGAGGTCATGCCCCCCATGCAGGGCTCTGGCCAGTCTGCCCTTAGGCCTGGTGTCTTGAGAACCAGGCTGGGGGGTTGGAGAGGCAGACCTACAGGGAGGTCTCCCTTGGAAGCCCCCAGCTGGCTTTTGCATTGCCAGAATCCTCCCTCTTAGGCAGAATGTCTCTCTGTCCCAGGAAGGCACCGGGCCCCCGCTCACCTAGCGGCATGATGGAGATGTATTTTCCCCGGAACTTGCTGGAGATGGTGATCTCCTGCCAGAGGCTCCAGCCGTGCTTGGAGAACACGTAGTGCGCAGCTGACGGGGGGTGGTGGCTCACCTGAGACCAGACCCATAGGATGTGAGCATCTGCCCGACATGAGCCCAGGTTCCACCTCCCCCAGCCAGGGAGGGACAGCTTGCCCTGTCTCAGCAGGCACAGCTCTGTGGCCATAGGAGCAGTCCTGGCTGTTCCTCAGGTGGCCATGGACCCAAGGAAGGCCCCCAGGAAGGCACTGCCTTGAGCAGAAAAGCATCCGGGTGCTGTCCTGAGCCTCTCAGTGTCTGGCTCCTGGGCTGTGAAATAGGGGTGATGGCGGACCTCATGCCTCAAAGACATGCCTGTGACAGGTGCACTGAGGGCTGATAAAGGATGTCACACTGTGCCGAGGCTTCCGTGTCCACTTCTCATCTAATCCTCCCCACACGCCAGGTGTGGCTGCTGTGCCATGTTATACCAAGGGGGCCCAGACTGGCAGAGTGATTTTAGCCAAGGGGCAGTCGGGCCCTGCCTCTGGCCAGCCTGGCTCCAGAGCAGGCGTCCACATCGATGCACTGCCCCAGGCCTGGCCCTCCCCTGCCTCGCTGGCAGTGCCACCAAGCCTCCCTTGTCTGTTCTTCCTTATTCCATGCTCCTCTGGCTATGGGGCCCAGGCTTCCCTCTCCTAAGTCTACTCACTCCCCAGGACAGCAGCCCTAGCCTAGCCCTGCCCCTGGCCTCCAGCTGCCCCTGGACATCTCCCCTCAGACAGGCAGAGCCCGACCAGGGCAGAGCCGGGCTCCTGCTGCCCCCAGTGTGCCTTGCCTAACTTCCTGTCTCCAAAAGAGGTGCCCACTTGCTTCCTATGCCCCAGGAGTGCAGGCCCAGCTGTGAACCATCCCAGGAGATGGGTTAGCTGGCCCTGAGGTCAGTTGATCCCTCCCCAAGGAGCCCGTGGGAAGCTCAGCCTCCTCCTCGCCTACACCTCAGCATCCTGCCCTTCCAGCTGCTCACACCAAACACTCTGCAGCCTCTCTGGCCCTCCTCATGCTCCTCCTCTAACCCCGAGCAAACCCTGCCTGCCCTTCCTTCAAATCGAATCCAGCATCTGCCCCCTCCACTCCCACATCCACCTCCCTGGGCCTCCCTGGGAGGGCCACTCCCTCCATCGCAGCAGAGGGCTCCTCTGGCAGGTCAGGAGTCAGGCCCCACCCCAGGTGCACCACCCTCCAGCTGCTGCTTTTTCACCCTCATTTCCTTTCCTCCCCTCACTCTCTCTGCATCAGCAAAGCTGCTCCCTGACCACCCCCTTTCTAGAAGAGCTGGAAGCAGCCACAGTGCCCGCCTTGCTTTCCCAGCCCCATGAGAACCAGAGCCATGTCTGTTCATTTCCCAGCTGAAACCTCCATGCCTGAGCAGCACCTGGCATGTCGAGGGCACCTAATGTCTGCTAAGTGGAGAAATACATTCATTCCAGGGTTCAGGCCAAGGACCCGAGATCACCCCGACTGCCCCCCAACCCCATATCCAAAGCATCGGCAAACCAGCCGGCTCATCCTTCAAAAGCTGCCTGTGTTCTGGCCTCCCCCCTTCCCCCAGGTCTGGCCACCACACCCCTGCGTGGGTCACTGCAGCCACCTCCTAACAGGGCCTTGCAGCAGCTGCAGCCTCTTCAACTAGCACCAGACTCTGAATGGCCAGCATCCTACGCTCATGCCAGGAGCCAGGGCAACGCCAGCACCAACAGAATCACCTCGTTTCTAACCAGGATGCCCAGGTTCAGCATGGGGCTGCCACTGCTGAGGCTCCTGGGCCTGGGTCTTGGCGTGTCTCTGTGGGGAAGGGGTGGTGGGGACAGGCTGCTGTCACTGGCCAGGGCAGAGTCCCTCCCACTGCACCCAGGCTCCTCCTGCCAGCCGCCTTCAGCTCGGTAGTGACCCCATGCTCCTCCCCAGCCGTGCCCACAGATGCCCCTCCCCCTCTGCTCCACAACACCCTGGCCTGGAGCTTATCCTCCCCCTCCCTGCAACCAGGCCTGACCCTGTCCTCACCAGGCTGAGTTCTCATGCCCCTCGCCATCTCCAGGAGGCCCTGTGCCTGCCCCTGCCATGGGAGGCCCTGCTCCCCAGCTGGACCTCAGCTTGATGGCTCCTTGGGTATGGGCAGTCAGGGTCAGAGGCTGCATCCCATTTGTCACCTTGGGCCTGGCAGGAACAGCTTGGCCAGAGTGTGGGTAGGCGCCACCCAGTGCCAGCCTAGCCCGCTCACCTGCTCACAGAGGGAGCGCAGGCCCATGTCGTCGAGGCGGTCCAGCTCGAAGGTCTCCCCCAGCATGGGGTTGAAGGGCTTGGCGATGCGGTGCACCGTGGTGGAGTAGGAGGACACAGAGAAGGCAGCCACCAGGCACATCTGCTCCACTGAGCTGGTGCAGTGCACCGCCTTGTCCAGCAGGTGGTGGTACTCCAGGTCCTCTGTCAGCCGCTGGAGCATGGACAGGGGCTCGTTGAAGTTCACCTGTGGGTGGACAGGTGGGTGGTCAGGCTGGGCACCAGCCCCGGCTTGGCACGGTGCCCTTGCTTTTCTCCGATGTTCAGGGACATCCCTGCTCAGACGGCACCTTCACAGTGAGGCTCCTCAGATGGCCCTGTCCAACAGTGCTCCCCCAAGCCATCACCTCCCTGGCGCCTCCTGTCTGTTTTCTCCACAGCCCTCCCCACTTTCCGGTCTGCTGCGTCCTACACACTTTTATCATGTTCACTGTTGCTCTCCTCTGCTCGGATGGACACCCACCAAGGCCAGGGGTTCTGCCTGGCCCACCGCTGTATCTTCAGTGCAGAATCTTAGGAAGCAGTGAGTGAATGAGTGAGCACATGAGTCTGTGGGTGGAGGAAGTGGGTCTTCCCCATGTTCCGAGCTGTGATGGGGCCCGGCACAGGATGGGTTAGGCCCAGGGCCCCTATCTCGGTGTCACATAGGGCAGGGTCACTCTCCCCACCATGATGCCATCGGGTACGAGTCTCAGCTTCCTCATGTTATCTTGCTCCATCCTCCCAGACACTGTGAAGAGGACGCTGTGTTTCTCCCCACTCTACAGATGTGGACACAGAGGCTGGAGATGTGAGGAACTTGTTCTGGGTCACACAGCGGAACCATCTGGCCTAGTGGAGATGCCACGGTAGCCAGGTGGCATGAGGATCCAAGCTATGCCCTTGGCCCACTGTGTGACCACACTGAGCTTGCATTTCCTGGGGATGGCACCAGGGATGACTGCCAGCTGAAGGAGGGCCCACCCCTCCACACACAGCCCCATCCTGCCACTCCCCATCTGCAGATCAGGACAGCCGGGACATGGTAAGCTCCTGTAAGAAAGATCCAGAGGTGCTCTGGGCTCCCCAGGTTGCTGATCCATGCAGAGCTTCTCCCTGGCTCCTTCTGTCAGAGCCCAAAGATCCCTGTACTCTGGAAGATCAGGCAATGCCTATGTACACGATTAGATAATTAGTTACATGCTCCTCAGGTGCCGTTAAGAAAATGACACTCCAAGGCTGTGTGTACTTCACACAGGCCATTACTTCTCATCCATGCACAGGAAAGCAGCCCCAGAGGACCGGCCGGGGCTGCCCTGCCCGAGCCACCCACCGGCATGGGGATCCTGGAGAGCTCCCGGCCGATGCAGTTCTTCATGATGCTCCAGAGGTTAAGGCTGTAGTTGGGCTTGTTGGGAATGCGGACTCGCCTCTTGACTTTGGATGAACCCTTGGGCACGAGCGAGGCACCATCTAGTACCTGCCACATAAGTGGGGACCCCCCACTACTGTCAGTGGAGGCCAGAGCACCCCCTCGGCTTCCAGGTCTCTGCCCTCCACCCTGAGGACTGGCACCAAGCCGGCCACTGGCACACTGCTGGTGGAAGGGCAGGATGGCGCTCCTGGACTGGGGCATGGGCCTGCCTGCTGGCCCCCAGCTCTTGGTGCTGGCCTGTCCCTCCCACCCCGTAGGCCAGAAGCTGCCTTCCGGCCCTTGCAGTGCTCCCCCTCACTTACACTGTCTGCTGAGCTCCAGTCCACAGAACTTGTCCCGGTGCTACCTTCAGCTTTTCTGCAGGAAATACAAAGCGGGAGGCAAGTTACTGATGAATCCCGAGGCCTCCTTGGAACCTGGCCCATCCTCTCTCCAGACAACATCATTTTCATTGCTAGTAAATGTCCTGGTCACTGCCGTGTGTTCTGTGTGTAGACAAGCACCGCATAACATTTCAATGGCAGATAGTGTATATGACGGTGGTCCCATAAGACTATCATATCGTATTTTTAATATACCTTTTCTATGTTTAGATACACAAATCCTTAACCACTGTGTCACAATTGCCTACAATATTCAGTATAGTCACATGTTGTACAGGTTTGTAGCCCAGGAGCTATAGGCTGTGCCGTATAGCCTAGGTGTGTGGCAGGCTCTATCAGCTAGGTTTGTGTAAGTATACTCTATGAGGCTCACACAACAATGAAATCCCATCTGGAGGAAGACGGATTATTGATTTTTTGAGACAGGGTCTCTCTGTTGCCCAGGCTAGAATGCAGTGGCATGGCCATGGCTCACTGCAGCCTCGACCTCCCTGGGCTCAAGCGACCCTCCCACCTCAGCCTCCCAAGTAGCTGGGACTACAGGCCTGCACCACCATGCCTGGCTAGTTTTTGTGTTTTTTGTAGAGACAGGGTTTCGCCATGTTGCCCAGGCTGGTCTCAAACTCTTGTATTCAAGTAGTCCTTTTACCCTTGGCCTCCCAAAGTGCTGGGAGCCACTGGGCCTGGCCAAAGCAAGATTTAAAGGAAAGAAAACCCCAAGTAGACAAGTAGATAGCTGGTGAAAAGACCAGATGCAGCCTTAAACCAGGGTGGGGGAGGCTCTGCCCAGCTGCAGCCACCTTACCTGTCTTCCTTGGCCTCGGTGATCACAGTGATGAAGGATGTGGAGTCTTCCATGGCATCAAAGTACTCGGTATCTTCATCTTCCTCACTGTCCTCTCCTTTGGGAGTCAAGAGGCTTCCTAGAGACACAGGCAGAGCTTTAGTTTGTAACCTCACAAAAGGCTCATCTCGCCTCCCTAAGTCCAGAGCCAAGGGCTCCCCCAACCCCCATCTGGCCTCACTCCCCTCCCGCTTCAGTCACCTGGTCAGCCCTGATTCCCTGGGCTGCGGCCACCGTTGCTCCCTCTGCTAGAATCATGTGCTTTCAAGGCATTCACCGCACAGGGGCCTCTTTCTGGAAGCCCCCCCGCCCCCCGATCTCTCAACATGTGGGTCAGTCTGTGGCCCAGCTTCCCTTTCTGATGGACCCCTGTCCAGGATCCCTGTGACCCCCAACCCAAGGCTAGATGGGTGGCCACCTGGCACCAGGACATGCTGGGCTCATTAAATTTAACCCTTGAGAATGTGAACCTAGGTGCAGGGAAACTGTTACCAGTGGGTGATGGGCACGGGAGATACAAAACCATGAAGAGGCAATCGAGAGTTGGCCAAGCCCAGCCCACATGTGGGCACAGCCAGGGATATGCGTGTGGGGGAGCAGAAGTTGTGTATGCAGAGCCAGCTGGCAGAAGGTCATGGGACAGCCCTGCCCTGGCCGCCCACTCACCCTCAATGAAGCTCTTGGAGGGGTTGGCCGGCCGGCCGGGGGCACTGCGAAAGGCCCGCTCGAGGCTGTTGTGCTGCTTGGCCAGCTGCTCAATGGTTTCCTCCAAGTGCACACGCTGCTCCTGCTCATACTGCAGTGCCCGCTGCCATTTCCGACTGTGTATCTCTGCTAGTTCCAGGAAGTCCCTGCAGGCCTGGGAAGGGAGGAGTGGCGGTATGAGACCCTGGCCTCTGGCAGGGGCCCATCTGTCAGAGACATGTGAACCAGAGCAACTCCATCTTAGGAGCTGGGTAAGATGAGGCTGAAACCTACTGGGCTGCACTCCCAGACAGCTGAGGCATTCTAAGTCACAGGATGAGATACGAAATACAGGTCACAAAGACCTTGCTGATAAAACAGGTTGCAGTGAAGGAGCCAGCCAAAACCCATCAAAATGGCGACGAGCGTGACCTCTGGTCGTCCTCACTGCTACACTCCCACCAGCGCCATGACAGTTTACAAATGCCATGGCCACATCAGGGAGTTACCCTCTATGGTCTAAAAAGGGGAGGCATGAATAATCCACCCCTGGTTTGGCATATCAGCAAGAAATAACCATAAAAATAGACAACCAGCAGCCCTGGGGGCTGCTCTGTCTATGGAGTAGCCATTCTTTTATTCCTTTACTTTCTTAATAAACTTGCTCTCACTTTGCACTGCAGGCTCGCCTTGAATTCTTTTTCTTGTGCGAGATCCAAGAACCCTCTTGTGGGGTCTGGATCAGGGCCCCTTTCCTATAACACATCTGCTCCCCCACCTCCATTCCCTGTGTGAGGACTAAGCTCTGATATTTTTTATCTTGCCCAAATTCCTATCTAAGGCGTCTGGGGAGTCATGCCCTAAAAACCATACATTCTCATCAGATGGGTTTTATTTAACCCTATATATCGTGACTTTCCAACCTGACTGGCATAACATTACGAGTCAAGGAAGAAAAAATATTTTATCCCAAAACATGCTTCTTTGCCATGTTTTGAAGTGGCCCTGCAAAGCTGTCCTTTGTGGGGGAAAACGTGCATCTGTAAAGAATCTATATTCACAGAGCTAGATCGTTTTCTTCCAGGCCTTCCCAACCCTGAAGAGATGAAGTAAGAGTCTTAGCACCTTTTTAAAGGTCTGATTAGGAAACATTTGTCATCTGTTGTCTCCAAGGGGAGCCACTATAAGACGTAAAAAGAACCTTGGTCTCCACAGTCTTTTATCTTAACCTGAACATTTCCTTTCTATTGATCCCAGGTCTTTAGACAACCAAGTGCCAACCAGAAAATGCTTAAATTTACCTACAGCCTGGAAGGCCCCCTCCCCACCTTGCTTTTGAGCTGTCCCGCCTTTCTGAACCAAACCAATGTATTTCTTAAATGTATTTGATTGCTGCCTCGTGCCTCCCTAAAATATATAAAACCAAGCTGCGCCCCGACCACCTTGAGCACATGTTCTCAGGACCTCCCAAGAGCTATGTCATGGCCGTGGTCACTCATATTTGGCTCAGAATAAATCTCTTCAAATATTTTGCAGTCTGTTTTTGTTGACACCTGCAGTGAAGAAGGCCCTGCAGTGAAGAAGAGGGGGCCATCTAGCTGCCCCCTCTGCTGGGATGGTCACAAACATGCTTACTGCCCCCTTTGGCCTCCTTGGGGATGTGGGAACCCTGGCCTTCTCAGAGCCCGCCCAGCAACCAGCACCCACCCTGGTTGGCCTCCCATGGTCAGGATGCCAATTGGGGAGCAGCAAATCTGGGTGCCACGGGTCTGCACGCTGCCTCCCCAGCAGCAGCTGGTTTGGTTCAGCCTGGAGCTGAGGTGGCTGCTGTTGCTCATCATGGTAGGGCTCGAGCTCTCTGCGGCCACATCCTCCCTGCAGTGTTAGGCCTCAGGTTTGTCACTGGCCCTTGTCTACCCTGGGCCAGTCCCTGGCCATGGCACAGAAGGAAGGAAAGCCACGTTCTGCCATCCTCCCCAGCTCAGAGAGGTAATTGGTCTTGTCCAGCAGAAGTGGGACTGGCACTTTCTACCAAGCTACCTCAGAGTCTGAATCACATAACTGCTTTTAAGGTTTTCCCTTCAAGCTTGTGGCCTACTAAGACATCCAGAATCTTTTCAGCTTCCCAGGTCCATAGGTGGTTCCACCACACTGTTTTGAAGCAGGGGTTGGTCATTCTGCCCTGTCATTAGAGTGGAGAGGATGGCTCAGGCTTCAGCTGTCCCTGGAGGGCAGTGAGATCAAATTTAGGAACCTCTGGATTTGCCCTTTCTGAACACATTCTTGAACCCAGTAGGAAGGGACGTTTCCTTGGCCCACATCTGCATCAGTGGCCCCAGCTGCCACTCCCCAGCACTTCCTCCCCACCCAATTGCCCAGCTGACCTGGAGCACCCACTGAGCTCACAGGCTGTCCCACCCCAAAGGAGGAAGATGGGCACACCAGTCCTCACCTGTGTCACAGGGACAAGGCAGCTGTTGAGGAAGTATCAGGAGGTGATTTGGCAGGCGGGGCGAGGGAGCACTCAACAGACGTGCCTCATGGATCCCCTCCTGCATCTGCCCTGGCACCTGGTGCCCAGGCCACGACCGCTAACTCCCACCACTCCTCAGACCTCTGCAGTATCGCTCTCCCAGGAAACGGCCTGCCCGTCAGTCAGAAGCACTCAGATGCCTGCCCATCGGGTCGGTCTCTCCAGCGACTGTGCCAGGAGTGCCCCTGAATCAGCAGCTGCTCCCAGACATTTGCTGCCAAGTGACACCTACCAGGGGGGTGGGACTGACAGCAGTAGGAGCAAGACGAGGGTGTCCTGAGGTAGCCTCAGGAGAGCACCTCCAAGGCTCCCCAAGGCTGTGTACTGGGGCACCCTGCCTGGGGACTCGCCCACCCCACAGGGAGAGCCCAAGCTCTGGTGGCCGGCCTGGCTTGGTGGAAAGGGGCCCCCAGCCTACCCCAGGGACGCCACTCCTTGAACAAGCCCTCCTCTGGGCACCTTCCCTCCCCCACCTCCCTCAAGCACCACGCAGGGTGGGCAGGGCAAGGTGTGCCTCCTCATCCCGGAGATGCGGTATGGCCTGCCCAAGGAAGCCAGCAGAGTGTGGTGGCCAGGGGCGCACTATCAGGAGTTGGAAAACCTGGGTTCCAGCAGAAGCCCCTTGGCCCCTCTGAGCCCACATCCTCTCTGTGAGACAGACAGTGATGCCTAACAGATGCTGTGCCCACAAGCTGCCCTGTCTCCGCTCACCTGGCAAAATTCTCCAGGTGGGAGGAGTGCTGTCACCCCCATTGGACAGATGAAGGTCTCCTCCCCGCAGGTTGAGGCAGGGGGAAAGGCCTCCTTGAGGAAAGAAAGAAACCTCCTTATCTCGTGCGCCTCATCCTGATGATGTGTGAAACTGAGTCCAGGGTGTTGAAGGTCTAGGCTATTTTGAGTTTATGGGTCTTATAAGGCTGTCCCTTGAGTGTGGGGCTGCAGTCACTGTCCCTCATGCAATTTGCAGACCCCATAGTGGGCCTGGGTGAGTCCTGGGAAACCCAGCTCCAGGCCTGACTCCACTGCTCCCTGGCTTGTGACTGGGAGCCAGGCCTTTCACCACCTGGAGTCCTACAGCGGCCTTCCTGCTTCACCCACAGCCCTGTCCCTCTCTCACTGCTGTAGGCCTTAGAGTGAGGATCCTGAAAACAGACTCAGAGACAGCGTGCCCCAGCAGCCAGACCAGATGCACCTCTTTGCTGGTTTTGTGCCAGTGGGTGTAAGGGCGGTGGCGGATGCGGGGGGACGGTATCCCTCTGGGTGCCTCAGGAATGTTCCAGACCCTTACAGAAGCCCCGTGAGTTGGGTAGACAGAGACTCCCACCCCATGCCAAGACAGCAAAGCTAGCCCTGAGGGCACCCAGCAAGGAGGTGGCAGAGCCAGATCCAAAACCCAGGTCCTGAACTGAGAGCTTCCTCTAACTCCTACCTGGCTGCAGCTCCCACGAGGTCCTCCTCCCCACATTGCCCTAAGCTCGGCCCAGTGCTCAGTCAAGTTAGTCTTGGTTCCACCCACCTGTTCATGGGCTCTCTGACGCTGCTGCTCTGCTGACCCTGGCCCATGCAGGTCTCCAGGCTCTGCTGAGCTGGTCTCAAGGCGCAGAGTGCAAGTGAGGAAGGGCACCCTCATCTCCCTGGGCGCCGCTTCAGGGAAGTCCCCTGCATCCCGAGACTGAGGGCCAGGGAGAAGGGGCTAATCAGGGTGAACAGGATGGGATCCCAGGTCTGTCTAGCCCCAGGGCCACCTCCACACAAGGCACGATCCCCTTGCCTGCCTGATACGAGCAGGGGTGCAGAGGCCAGGGCTGTGCTGTGCATGGTGAGAGTGAATGGGTGTTTCTTGGTTTTCTGGGTTCTTGCCTACCTGGGTGCACAAGGCCTCTGCCCCCGCCCTCCCTCATCCCTGCACCATCACTTCCTGCCAATCTCCTACAGCCCCCAGAATCATCCTCTCCGTCCACAAGTTCTCACATAGATGGGTGCTTTGTTTTCATATACCTCATGTCATTTACAACAAGACTTATGAAAGAGCCGTACAGCAGCAGTTTAAAATAGTAGCCAAAGGTCATGGTAAGAATTCCCACAAACTCACATCTGAGGGTGCTTGGGCTTCCCAGCAGCAAAAACAAAGAGGGAAAGATGACCAGAGAACAAAGATGAATTAGGCCCTCTACCTCCTACCTTTGTGTTCACAGGGGCTCTAATACTTTAGAAATGACTATTTTCTCCTTCAAGGGAAAATGGAGTATTTGTTGTTTTTTCCACAGATCTGGGCAGCTGACCGCCTCTCACAGACATGGTTTCCAATCCTCTCCAGCCTCATCTCCTGGGGCTCCAATCCTTCCCAGGGCCCTGAGTGTGGCCCACCAAGTGTCATGTCTTCTTGCCTTTCCCCTGCTCAAATTCAAACCCACCTGCTGACTGATGCCAGCCCCGCCTCCCTCACACCGCAGGCCCACTGTGGGGCAGGCTGTTCCAGGCATTCTTACAAGCACTGAGGTAGATTTTTTTATATAGTGTGCGTGACCGAGGAGGAAATGAAGGCTCAGGGTGACTGAGGGACTCACCCAAGGCCACAAGGAGGTGTGTGTAGGGCCAGGATCCAAGTCTCTGAGCATCTCACCTGCATGTCTCCCAGGGCACGGAACCAGTGCTGTTAGGGTTTACTTTGTAAAGCTAAATCTTGATTGCTGTCTGGGAGCCCCTTGAGGGCAGGGATGTTGTGGGATCCCAGAGCCTTCCTGGTGTGGAGCTAGGTTCCTGGGAGAGATTCACTAACAAGGCTGCCTGGGAATAACCCTGTCCAAGCAACAGAGCCCAGCCCTAGCCTCAGGGAGAAGGGGTGGCCTCCCAGCACCCTTAGCCCCAGCTGAGGACTTTGTCCACACAGCCAGGGTTGCTGGCTGATAACTTGGCCGTGAGTGACCTCGGTCCCCCTCAAGTCTACCAAAGGGTCAGCTGGCATCTTGCAGCAGGGAGACAGGAAGTCCCTGGGACAGCTGGGCCTCATTTGGGTACATGTGCCTAGGCTGGGCACATGCAGGTCATAGAGTGTCACAGTCACCTAAAAGCGGGGCAGGGTGAAAGCTGCTGTGCCCTAATATCGAAGGCCTCATGTGGCTGCACCCAAGGCCTTTGCCACCACAGCACGAGCTGCCTGGTCACCCCATGGATGCAGAGAGCCCCTCCACCTCCCCCAGCCCAGATGCACCCACCTGGTGTCCATCCCCGACTCCCAGGGTCTCCTCTGCTGCTGCCGGCCTTCTCCAGGCCCCATCCTGGCTATGCTGTGGGGAGAGGCAGGCGCCTGGCGTGGCCCTGCTGTTCTCAGAATGCTGAGCTGGGCTGTGTGCTGTGTGCTCGATAAGCTGGATTAGGCGTGGGGCCCGGCAGAGGGGCTGGCAGGGGGAGGTTCCCAGGGGCCCAGAGAGGGCCTGGCTGACCCTGCCCAGGCCTGAATGTGGTCTCATTTCTCTGAGACTCTGTGACAACTCTACCTGGGGCCAGGAGACTCGTGCTCAGCTGTGAGCAGGAGGAGAGACGGGCTGACCTGAAGCCCCCTACCTCCACATTTGTGTCCTGAATTGTCTAAGGGGAACACAGTGAGGGGTCCTAGTGGGAGCTGGAGGTGGATCTGGGCCCTGAATGGGTGCTACCCCACTGCCCACCTTGGGACAGGCCTGTAATCTCCTGGCGCCCTACTGGGCTCCTACAGAGTCCCTGATTCTGTGACCTGTCAGGTTGATTGTCCTCAGCATGGGGACAGAGTTCCAGTCTCCCAGCCCTGCCCCTTCCACCCACCCCCAAGTGCTGCACAGAGGGTTCTGGTGAAATGAGTGTGGGGGGTGTGGGTGCTCTGAGATGCAGAGGGGCCGGCCTGGGGTGCAGGGCCCCTGGGCAGTGTGGTCCTGTCTCCATGGGGAGGGCAGGGAGCCTGTCGAGTTGCCCCCAAGCAGAGTGAGAACCACAAAGCTCGACAGACAAGGGGGGGTCTCCACCCTGGGGCAGCCCCATCTGGGGAGTCCAGGCCCTGCCTGACCACCAGGGACTCTCCCTACTGAGAAGTCTGGCCTGGGGAAGAAGGCTGTAAGGGCTGCCCACCCAGGGGAAACCAAGTCAGGGGCCATGCCATGTGAGGTCTGAGCGGGGGTTGCTGCTGGTCACCGGTGCCCCATGGGACAGACATTGAGCGTCTCTGACCTGGAAACCTTTGCCCAGATGTACCCCAGGAAAAGGAGGACAAACTCTAATCGCTTTTGCTGTTCCTAATCCTAATCCTGACAGCGATCTCACTGCTCCCCAGGCCAGGCGGGAGAGCAAGGTGTGAGGTCAGCTAGCCTGGGTCACCTGTGTGTGACCTAGGGCAGCCTCTCAAGCTGTTGGGAGCATGCAGAGCCAGGACCCTGTCTGGCCTTCAGTGGCTGCCTGGAAACTTCCCACCTAGACAGGGATGTGAGGGAGGCACCAGAGGCCTGTTGGGCGTTGACGTGGGCAGCCACTGGGCTCACGGAGGAGGTGGGGAGATGGGCCAAATGCCCAGATGCTCCAGGCTGGGCAACTGGCTCTAGCCATTAGCACACGCAGGAGGTCCCAGCACGGGAGAAAGGGCCGTGTTCTTATCTGCGGCTGGTCCAGGACCTGCCAGGCATCTGACATGTCTGCCCTCCGGCTCTGGGCTCCCAGGTGGGCGGCCAGAAGACCCTCTGCTCTCCGGGTTTCTAGGGCCAAGGCTACCCACCCTCCACGCTGATCCTCACATCCCTTGTTGCCACAGACCCTGCCTCTCACCAGCTTGGGGTTCTGAAGGTGATGAGCGGTGAGATCACAGAGAGTCATGGTCTCCCCGAACCCCTCTGCATGGCCAGGGGACTCACTGGAGTAACAGGATCTTGCCTCCCCTGCCATTGAGGAGTGGCGGGCTGGCCTCACCTATCTTTTTTTGAGACAGAGTCTTGCTCTTGCCCGGGCTGGAGGGCAGTGGGTGCCATCTCAGCTCACTGCAACCTCTGCCTCCCAGGCCAATCGATTCTCATGCCTCAGCCTTTCGAGTAGCTGGGACTACAGGTACCTGCCACCACACTTGGCTAATTTTTGTATTTTTAGTAGAGACAGGGTTTCACTATGTTGGCCAGGCTGGTCTCAAACTCCTGACCTCAAGTAATCTGCCCGCCTCGGCCTCCCAAAGTGCTGGGATTACAGGCGTGAGTCACCATGCCTGGCTTGGCTTCACTTTACACAAGATGAAACCCAAGCTCAGCAGGTGCCTCACAAAGGCAGGAAGGAGCTGCACTGTGATTCTGGTCTTAGGTGTCCAAGACCCAGACTGGGGACCCATGGAGCCACAAGGGGAAGTGCTGGGCTCCCCCGGGGATCCCTTTGGCCCAGCCAAGCTGTCATGCTGTGTCTCCATCACCTGCCTGACCCCCGAGGCTGAGCTCCCAGGGCCTGGTTCCTCACAGGAGCGCTTGGCACAGGCTGGTAACACACAGGAGTTTCAGCCCTTCCCAGTCCCCACCGGGGGTCGATCAGAGTGTCTCCTTGATGTGACTCACTCTTGGCACTGGTGAAGCAGCTTTCCAGTCCAGTTAAAACTTTAAAATAGCCTCTCCACATTCAAAATAGTTTGCCACTCGCACACAGGAACCAACACCATCTGGCTTTCAGTTTGCCAACTGATTTTAGACAAATCTGGAATCTATTTTTACCCATCTCCCCAGGCCCTGGATGAGCAAGCTGTCAGGAGCAGGACAGTGGTCAGCTGGGCAGAAACCTGCCCCACAGGCCCCGGAGGGACAAGGGAGGGCAGCTCCGGGCCTCTCACCCCTGCCTGGGTTGGCCTAAGGAGCCCCACGTGATCTCCTGGGCCGTGAGCCAAGAGGGGCCTCAGGGAAGCCTCAGCACGTCCAGCAGTGGGGCCCCTTCTGATGGGGGTCTTTGTTTCTACAATGCCCCACATCAGAAGCCCTGAGGGCCCCAGGTTGCTATCTGTTCCTGTGACCCTCTTCCCAGCAGCCCCTGGCTACCCCCAGTGCCCACTCTGGCTATCTGGTGCCCCCAATGTCTCCTACTTCCCCCTCGTACTTTGCCCTTGCAGCTGGAGTGTCCCCAAGTGGAGTGTCCCCCGAGCCCACTCCATTGAGTGCTGGCTGTGCCGGGTGCCCTTCCTCCCCAGGTTTTCCCATGTCCTTGCCATCAGGATGTCGCAGGCACCCCATACTGCCCAGCCAGCCCTGCGGCAGGCACCAAAGTGTGTCTCCTGAGGGACGCTACCTTCCTTGGTAAACCCAGGGACTAAGAGTGTGGCGTCTGTCCCATCAGGCCTGGTAAGCATCTACCCTCTGTTGGCCAGCCCTGCCCTCCCTGCTTTCTGCCTGCACTGGGCACCTCGAGCTAGCTCTGCAAGCTAGCTCTGCCCACTCACTGGCTACACAAAACCCACTCCTGGGAAAGACCCTCCTGCATCCTGCGGAACCGTGTGTGGGCCAAGCAGGGCATCAGACAGCAAGGCCCCCATTCTGTAGCGGCCCAGGCCCCCAGCCTGGGGTCCTTCCCCATGGCCTCTTTTCTCAATCACACAGCAACTCTGCTATCCCTGCCTTCAGCTCAGAGCAGCACTGCCCACTCTCACGGGCTCCAGCTCTACTCTCTCTGCCCAAGGGGCCCCGGAAGGGTCTCCGAGCACGTGTCCCTGCCTTGCAGATAGCACATTCTCCAAACAGCAGAGGGGTCTTGCTAAAATGCACGTGAGATCATTTCATTTGGCCTTGAGTCATTGACATTGGCATTGAGTCACTTGGCATTGAGTCCTTTGTCTCATTTCAAGTGGAAGCACAAGGTCCCTTGTGACTGGCCTCCTCTTCACTCCAACCTCCCCTCCTGTGGCTCCCAGTGCGCACTCCAGGGCGCCTGGCACCTGTGCCCCTGCTCAGCCCCCCAGCCTGTCTGCAGCTGTGGCCTCTCACCCCATCCCACCCCACTGGCTCTTTCCTCTAAAGGTCCTTTTGCCGCTGACATCCCGTATCACCTATGCAGTTACAGCTCCCACAGGAGGGTGTGGGGCCCACACGGCTGGGACTGTGTTCACCCTCACAGCTCAAGGTTCCCAAGTGCCACAGGGGGTCATGTGGTCAGAAGGACCATGTCCTAGGCCCAGCATGAGTGACCAACTATGAGGAGCCTTCCAAGTTCAGGAATGGGGGTCGAGTCAGGTGCAGTCGGTCTTGCCTGGGCCCCACCTGCGGGGACTGGAGGGACAGCAGCAGGAACAAGCCCACAGGCTGCTAAGAAGCAGGATGGAGCCCAGCTGCCAGCCCACCCCGGGGGCTCAGGACTGCAGGGGAAAGCACGCCCAGCCTCGCTCTGCTGCCCTGGCCTGCAGACGGAACCTGCTCCCGCAGCTTTTTCACTTTATGGATACTAACACTCCAAGCATGAGCTTGTAATATGTACGAACTCAATCATTCTCCACCTTGAGCCAAGTGACAGAGGCAGTGCCACTGTACAAGGTACACCCTGGTGCTCAGGGAGGACGCTGCTGTGAGGGAGAACGTCCCCACCCCATGCCTGGCCGAGCACCTGTGCGCAGGCACGTTATGGTTCAAGACTCATTCTAAAAACCAGTCATTTAATAGTCCTACGGGGTTTCTCTTAAATGGCAGGAGAATTCACAGTCACCCAAAACAGTAATTCAAGCCAAGGATCTGCTAGGCTGGCTTTTATCAGAGTCAAAAAAAATTACCCACTAGGGAATTTTGCCAGACGCTAAGCGATTCATTCATTTGCTCTGTGGTTTTTCACAATATTCTCCCCACCCCTCCTCTCTCTCTCTCATTTGCCGAGGCTCCCATGTGCCGGGCTCTGAGCCAGGCATAGAGGCTACAGGGCTACGGGGATTGTGAGAGATACTGTGTCCTGCCCTTGCAGGAAGGACAGGGTCAAGATGCTGCAGTGGAAAGATCTGTGAGACTCTGCAGTTCTGCAGAAGGTGGGTGGTCAGTGGTGCCAGGACAGGGATGCAGGGTGAGGGTAGACAGGGCAGGTGTTCCTGACCTCCTGCCCCCGATCAAGGGGAGGGTCAGGTTTATTTCTCTACCATAATGCAGCAGTGTAGCGGGCTCTGGAATCAGGAAGACATGGGCTCGTATCCTTTTCAGTTGGGATCCTGAGCCCCTCAGCCTTGGTCTCCCCATGCGTAAGCCTGCAGAGTGGGGGCAGGGGAGGTGCATGCAGAATGTGTGGCATGCCACGCAACGTATGGAACACTCGTCCCCTTTCCCATCCTGGCTCCCCACTGGCAGGGCCTGTCCCAGTCCCTCATAGCCCGGTCCTTAGGAGCTGGGGCATGGGTGTTGGGGGAACTGCCACCAGGGAAGGAAGACGCAACCAGGGACGGGTGGCCTGTGGGGAACGGGTGGGGAGAGAGAGGCTGCTGGGCCCACCAAGGATGCTCAGGAATCGTGTGAACCCCATACCCTGTTTCTCTCTCATGGCTGAAAACCAAGAGCCAAGCTGATCTCTCCAGGTTCCCTGAGGGGGAAGGCAAGGAGTCTGCTCTCCTTTCCAGGGCAGTGGGGCAGTGAGGCCACCACTCACACAGTTGGCAAGCCTTGCCCAATGACCAAGTCCTGCCCACGGGCCCACCATGACTAGAGAACTGTCCAGAGGCCCAGGAAGGGTAACTGGGTGGGCAGGTGGGAATAACAGAGGGGCTTCAGAGCCAAACTGGTACAGGTCCCCATCCTGGCCAGAGCAGAAAGACCTGTGCACGGTGACAGCCCAGAAGGGAAAATAGTAATATTTTCCTTCTCTGCCTGGGAGAAAGCCTACTTCCCATTCTGTGTCTGCTGCCTCGGCCCTCTGTAGGCCCAGCCAAGGCTTGCCCTGGCTTTCCTGCTGGGCTGTGGTCAGCTGGACAGGAGTCTGCCTCTCTGCCAACTGGGAACCTTCCTGGGCTCTCCCTAAACTTGGCCTTCAAAAGTGGGCATGTGAGCTGGCGGCCCTGGGTCATCTTAGAACAGGTCACACCGATGAGCACATACCTGGCAGCCTGTCACTTTAAGAGTTTGCTGGACTGCCTGTTCCCTGCGAGTCCCTGCCTGGCACAGGCCTGGGCAGGGATCAGGAGGCAGCTGCTAAGGTCTGATGTCAAATGCCCATCAGGCAGGGCTTTCCTAGCTGTGTGATGAGAGAGGGGTTGCCCTGAGTTCACGACGGGGCTGCTGACTTACTCAGATGCTGACCCCAGAGGGTCCTTCCAAGGCCCACAAAGTACACCCTCCGAGTCCAGCCAGAAAGAACTCTGCCAGGGCCAGGCGCGGTGGCTCACTCCTATAATCTCAGCCTTTTGGGAGGCCAAGGCAGTGGGATTACTGCAGTCGGGAGTTCGAGACCAGCCTGACCAACATGGAGAAACCCCGTCTCCATTGAAAATACAAAATTAGCCAGGTGTGGTGGTGCATACCTATAATCCCAGCTACTCAGGAGGCTGAGGCAAGATAATAGCTTGAACCTGGGAGGCTGAGGTTGCAGTGAGCCAAGATCATGCCATTGCACTCCAGCCTGGGCAACAAGAGCGAAACTCCATCTCAAAGAAAAAAAAAAAAGAAGAAAGAACCCTGCCAACAAAATGCCCCAAGGCAGAGGGAGGCTGGAGCCCAGTGTGGCATGCACATGGAAAGTATGGTTACCCATACAATTTAATGCCACGAAATGCTGTTCCGGGCCAGGTGATCCCTCTGGAAGGGGAGTGCAGGGGGTGCGGGGTGCAGGAGTGACCTCGGCAGGCTTAGGCCTCCACTTCCTCACTGACCTTGTTCAGGTGAGAAAATGGGACTAGAAGAGCTTTGTAAAAGGTAACATCACAGGTAAATGTGAGCCGTGGGCCACTTGGAGTGCTTTATCTAGAGACACAAGACCCACTATGCAACATCACTCGCTGGCACTCCCATGGGGCTACTGTCGGGGATACCCGTAAGACACTAGGCCTGACCTCAGGGAGCACAAAGCCCAGTGGGGAGTGGTTGAAACAATGGATTAAATGCCACGTGGTGGTGTGTCTGGGAGCTGGGGTCCCAGCCAGGGGGACGGCTGCCCAAGAGAGGCCTTGGAAGGCCATGGTGATGTCCCTGTGGGGTTCTGAAGGATGACAAGGGAGCTGCCAGTACCTGAAGGGTGAGGAAGGGGTGTTCTAGAAGGTACAGCACTGGCAAAGGCGTGGGGGGTTGAAACACAGAGTTGCTGTTCCAGATTCCCAATCCAGAAACCACCTCTGAGCACCTTGTTCCCTCAAACACCTGGGGCTGAAGCCATACCTGATGTGAGGCGAGGATGGCTGCAGCGCCCTGCGAGGATCAGATGGTGCGTGGAATGGGCCTGCACCACTAGCTGTGGGTCCTGGGCTCTCGGGAATCATCCAGAGGATCCCCCTCCTCTCTGCCCTTCTAGGAGCTGAGGACCTAAAGGCTTAGGATATCAATGTCCTTTCCCAAACTTGAAAGAAATTTAGAAATCACCTGACTTTTCTTTTCTTTTCTTTTTTTTTTTTTTTTTTTTTTTTTTTTTTTTTTTTTTGAGACAGAGTCTCACTCTGTTGCCAGGCTGGAGTGCAGTGGCGTGATCTTGGCTCACGGCAACCTCCATCTCCTGGGTTCAAATGATTCTCCTGCCTCAGCCTCCTGAGTAGCCGGGACTACAAGCATGCACCACCATGTCTGGCTAATTATTGTTTGTTTGTTTTGTTTTTTTGAGACAGTCTCACTCTGTCGTTCAGGTTGGAATACAGTGGTGCAATCTCGGCTCACTGCAACTTCTGCCTCCTGGGTTCAAGTGATTCTCCTGTCTTAGCCTCCTAAGTAGCTGGGATTACAGGTACGTGCCACCATGCCCAGCTAATTTTTGTATTTTTAGTAGAGATGGGGTTTCACCATGTTGGCCGTGCTGGTCTTGAACTGTTGGCCTCAAGTGATGCCCCCACCTCAGCCTCCCAAAGTGTTGGGATTACAGGTGTGAGCCACCACACCCAACCACCCTGAGTTTTCTCCTGAAGCCGGAACAACCCCAGATTCTTTGTGGTCTTGGGGAAAAGTGAAGATGGAGCAGCCAGCCTGTCCCTGTAGGAAGACAGCTGCCTGCCCCAGTGCGCTGTGAAGGACACCCTCCATGTGGGCTTTGTCCGGCCAGCCGTCCCTCATTTTAGGCTCCACTTCTATGATCCGGCTCAATCAGAGCCCATAAGGTGGAAAAGACACAGCATTTCACCAGGAGGAGGATCTGCCCTGTCTGAGGATCCAGTGGCAGTAGAGATTTCCCTAATGCAGGCACGGCCACTGCTGGGAGCATCCCCACACACATCACAGTCAAGGCAGGGCTGGGGAGTGGGATGGAGTTGCAGTGGGGCCCCCACAGTGGGAGAATCCTGATCTCTCACTGTGAGATTGGGAGAGATTGGGGGTGATGATTTCTACCTTCTGGGGACTGCAGTGTGTGGCTTCCATATCCAAGTCCCTGGCTTCCCAGGAGGGGCCCTGGTGGGGCTGCAGCCATGGTGACCAGAGGATACCTTGAAGCTGAAAGGTAAGACACTGCAGGGACTCACAGAGATCTTTGAGGTTGGGATCCCGCCCAGGGTGCGGGTGAGGCTGCCCCATGTCCTGGTCTTGGCGTGTAGCCACAGCAGGAGGGGGCCTCTGCAACCCTCCAAGGAGGTCACCCTTACCTCCTTGAGGTAATGAGAGGATGAGGGCCATCACTTCTCTTGCAGGCCACACAGACCTGGGTTTGCATGCATCTTGGCGTGGCCACCTACCAGTTGGGTTATGCTGAGCAGTTCAGGTGACTTCCCTCAGTTTCCACACTGACACTAACAATCCCTCAAGGTGCTAACCAGGCTGTTGGAAGGGGTAGGTGGTCTGGTGCCTGAATAGGCTCCCTGGAGGTTTGGAGGTGGGAGCAGCATGGATGTCCTAGTTACAGAGCCCTGGTCCAACGCCTTCTCCTAACAGGTACCAAAGCCAAGGCCTGGTCAAGGGTGGGAACGCGTGTGTCCCATGACCTGCAGGCAAGTGGCCGGCTTTGCCTCCATGGCTCCTCCGCACACAGTGGGGGCTGAACCCTTGGTGTCTGGGAGCCATGCAAACAGCCTTTCCAGAACTGCCCCGGTTCCTGCCAGGTAAGGAGTGGCTGTCAGGAAGGGTCCCCAGGGGAAACACGAGCCTCTGGGCTAGCCTGGGCTACAAGCACAGTCTGTCGGGGCAGCACCGCACTCCTGCCCTCCCTGCCCCTGATTTAACAGCAGGAGCTTGGGGAGGGGCCCTCATGGCAGGCTAACACCAGCAGGTTTGGCAGAACCCAGCCCAGGGCACAGGTCGCGTCACTCAGGGCTGACTCTGCCGCCACGTTCCCCGGATGCTGGAGCTGCAGAAAGGAATCGTGACCAACCCCAGGGGGTTGTGGTTCTCATAAAACAATTCATTAGGCACTTAAACTTGGAGCTGTTCTGATGGCTTCGTAAACACAGATGAGCCTCTGATGTCTGATAAAAGACTGTGCAAGACGGCAGCCAGCTGAGACGCTCATTATCTCGGAAAAGCCAAAACTGCTTATTCAAGACAAAGCAGTTTTGGTCTCGGGTAGGGAGGCAGTGCCTGGGAAGCCTCCGGCGGTGGCTTCTGGGAGGGACAGGGAAATACAAACGCATTATTATGTCATTCAGTGCTTCACATTTGTGTGTGTCCCTGGTAGAAGTACAGCAATCTGGTCTGTGGACTGTAAGGAGTACAGGGAGCCTGAGAGGGTGGATGTAGGAAAACAGTGCAGGTGACAATGGGGCCAACGTGCAGGGTGGTCCAGCAGGCTCTCAGCATCCTTGGCACACGGGGCCAGCTGCCCCTCACACCCCCAGCACTGTGGGATCTGGGAGGGACAAGGTGCACACACCTGCTGAGCTGAGGCGGGTGGGCACCTGCAGGCTGAGTTTCCCAGCAGTCGGGAAGGAGGGGGAGCACACCTTGCCCAGCCTCAGGCCCCAGGGTGGGATTCCCAAGGTTGCATTTGGGCACTCTGAGCCTGAGCCTGAGCATATCTGGGCAGGTGTGGGTGGTGGGGTGGCCCTCCCGCCCCACAATCATGCTGCCAACAGGCCAGTGAAGTGGGCCTGGGGCAGGTCTTGGATGCCCAGGTTTTAGCCCGGGCTCTTGGCCTGCAGTGAGCTCCAGCCTGTATCTTCCCACCCTGCCCTTGCATTTCTTGTGGTGCCTGGAGCTTGGTCCCAGCTCCCAGTCCGGTCCTGGTCTAACCTCCTAGTTTGGGGGCTGGGTCTCCCAGCTGGAGGTCACCCAGGCACCAGCACTGCCCACTGTCCCCCAGTCGGCACGATGGCTCTCTTGAACCCCCTTCTCTGGACCTCACTTCTTCCTCTGTAGCAGCCTCCATTTCTGCACAGCTCCTCTGCTCTGGTCTCCTTATTCCCAGCAAGCCACCCCAAGCTCCTACAACTGCACCCCTGGCCTAGATGTGCCACCCTGTGGGACTGTCCTAGGAGGAGGCTGTTGTAGTCAGACCCGTCTGGAGGGTGGAGGCCTGGAGGAGCACGCACACTTCTGGGGAACACTCCCCAGACAGAAAGAGGGAAGCAGGGCCAAGCACCATCCTCCTACCACCATCGAGACACCCTCCTGGCTCCCAGTCATAGCCGTGTGGCTTCCAGAGCCGCGGTGAGCGGCTGACTCCCTCGGCTGGGCTGCTTAGTTTACAACTGCGGTTACCCGCGTTGTCTACCATCAGGTTGGCACGACCTCGGCAGGCTCAGCTCTGAGGCTCTTCTAGCTCAGGGAGCCCTCGACTGCTGCCCCCCACCACACCTCCCCTTGTTGTGCACAGCGTCTGCTCCCACTGCATCTGGGGAGTAAACCCAGGGAGGAGCAGTAGCAGCCACTGAGGGCCAGTGTGGCAGCTGTGTCCCTACTGTGTGGGCAGAACTGACCCGCTGGGCTAGCTACTTAACTTGGGGCCCTGACCTTCCTTATCGAGGCATGAAGTAACTGCAGACTGCACCAGAGTCCACACCCAACTCCAGTTTCCTCCAGACAATTAAGAAGAATGTCCTTGCCCAACGACGGCCGAGTGAAGGAGATGATTTGAGAACTCAGAAGCTAGCTGGGGGGCGCTGGCTTTGGGAAACACTGTGGAACCACAAGAAATGGAACGCTGACCCTTCAAGCACCCCTGGTCACCCACTCAGGGACCCCGGGGCCGGAGCCAGGGAGCCCCGTGCCAGGGCGGTGGTGGGGGCAGGTACTCACGTTGATCATAGCATTGGATGTGATGCGGAAGAGGGTGGCCCGCTCGTTCACCACCTTCAGCTTCTCCCCACTCTCGGATGGGATCTTGAGGCCATCCAGCTCTGTCAGGGAGCGCTGGAGTGCGGCGCCGTGCTTGGCAATGAGGTCATTGCACGTGCTGAGGTCATCTAACTTCAGGGAAAGGTTCTTCAGGGTGTGGTGCAGCTCGCTTTTGTCGGCTGGGGTGGTAGCCTCGTCGTCGTCCCCAGAGTCATCTGTGGAAGAAAATAGAGTTGTTATGGTCATTACGAACAGACATGGTACCAAGAGGCCTGCACAGCCAGGCCGAGCAGGGCAGGGTGGATAGCGCCATTCAAAAAACATCAGTCCCCGAGATGGTGCCTGTTCCTGTTCCTGGCCAGGGTGAGGTGCCTGCCCCATCCTGGCCCAGCCTTCCCAGGGTGGGGTGGGCAAGGGCCCACCTGAGTAGTGGGAAGGACTGTAAAGAGAGCCCAGCTTGAATGGCAGGGCCGGGACTGGGCTTTGGAGGCGGCAGGCCTGCAGGCACCCACCTGTGTGCAGGGCGCCAGCTCCCTACGTTGTGGTGTGCAGGGAAGGATGGGCTATGCTGGGTGGAGAGGTGGAGACTGCTCTGTGGGAATAGAGGCCCCCTGAATGGAGCCCGGTTCCTTTCTCAGAGTCGCAGGCCTACCCAAAGCCAATCACCTCCATCCAGTCAACCTCACTTTGCTCTCTGCTCATACCCATCCCCCAGCCACACCAATCTGTCCCCTGTTCCCTGCAAATGCTTGAGCGCTCCTGCTTGGGGCCTTTCCCACCATGTCCCCACTGCATGGAACCTTCTCATACCTGCCCCCACAAGAGGTCCCGTCCCACCCACTCCTTTGAGGGCCAGGCCAATGCCACCTTCTGTCCAAACTCTGCCAAAAGAGCCTGGGCAACATGACAAAAGTCTGTCTTCTACAAAAAATAGAAAAATTAGCCGGGCATAGTGGCATATGCTGGTGGTCCCAGCTACCCAGGAGGCTGAGGTGGGAGGATCACCTGAGCCCAGGGAGATGAAGGCTGCAGTGAGCCGTGATCGTGCCATTGCACTCCAGCCTGTGTAACAGAATGAGACCTTGTTTCAAAAAACAAAACAAAACAAAAACACCCAAAACACAACAACAAACAAACAAAAACAACGTCTGCCAAAAACCCCATGTCACTGTTGAGGCTCCCCTGTCCCTGCCTTCACCCATCTCCCTGCAGGAACACAGCCATTCTCACTGATGGAATGCCTTCTGTGTGCAGACACACTGTGGCCTCTCAATGGCCATGCAGGGTAGGGACTGGACCATCCCCAGGCAGCAGATGAAGAAACTGAGGCTCTGAGAGGTGAAGTCATGCCCACACTGCCTGGCTGGCCACCCTATTCCTTCCGGGCTGCTGGGGCCTCCATGAGAGGGGCAGGCTGTGCCCTCTGCCGGCTCCCACGCCCCCTCTTACCTCTCTCTCACGCAGCTGCCCAGGGCCACTTTCCTGCCAGCCCAGCCTGCATCTGGGGGCATGGGGCTGTGGGCGTCCCTGGGGGGTGGTGCACCACAGCAGGTGGGGCAGGAGGCAGCTGGCCTAGGGCCAGGCTGCTGTTTAACACTGGGCACAGGACACCAAGAGGCTGACACCACCCCATGAGTCCCAGAGCCTGTACCTGCCAAGGGGTTTCTGAAATGCCTTGTTTAGAAATAATCAGCAAAAAAACTTTTTTTAGATGAAGAAAATCTGTAACCCAAGATATAAGATTTTTTTGAAAAATAATGCATATTGTGAGAGAACGTTTCTTCCCACGGCAGGCAAGGTACACGGGGGTGGACATGGCTGAGTCACTGTTCTGAGTGCACGTGGTGTCCATGGCAGGGTCAGGCCAGCCAGCTGCATGGGGCCCGAGCTGAGGGGAGCTGAGAAGGGTGCCCACAGCATACCCTGTCCCCCTCTGGCCACAGGGGCCTTTGGTCAGCATCCAGCCAGGAGGCAGGGAGCCTCCCATCACAACTGCAGCCCCCAAATGACAACTTATTATTCAAATGACTGCCTGCCTCTCTCATGGAGGCCCCAGCAGCCCAGAAGGAAGAGAGTGGCCAGCCAGACGCCCTGAGCACGGCTTCACCTCTCAGAGCCTCGATTTCCTCATCTATCGCCTGCGGATGGGACCGTCCCTACCCTGGCAAGGCCACCGAGAGGCCACAGCGTGTCTGCACTCAGAAGCCCAACTGCGGCCCCCAGACGACTGGAGGCCACACGGGCTGGGCCAGGGTCTGGGCCACTGGCTCCGTCAGCTGTTGCTCTGGGCCTCACAGTGGAGGTCAGTAGACAGTGGCTATTCTTCCCTCCCTGCAGGCAAGAAAATGCAGGTTCCGAGAGGCCAAGCCACCAGCTTAGTGCCCAGCTATTGAGGGGCAGGGTTGGGATCCGAGTCCAGCTGTCTGCTCACAAGCCTCCCTTTCTCTGGATTGGCCTTAGAAAGGTGCTAACGGCTGATGTGTACCACACTTTTCCAGGTGCCAGGCTGTGGGTGAGGCGCTGCCTCAGTTAATGCCTGCAAAGACCCCGTGAGGTAGATCTGGGGACAGAAAGGTACATTGAAATTGTCCAGGGCCACGAGGTGAGGAGATTCCTGAGCAGCCAGGTCTCTGGCTTTAGAGCCTGTGCTCTTACCACCTGCCCCTGAGGCACATGTCATCTTCCCAGGTTCAGTACATCTAATAACCAGAACGGCCAGCCCCCTATCCATCAGAATGGCCCCTGGCTCAACACAGGGGGGGTCTCGAAGAGGCATGCCCAATGCAGATGCGGATCAGTCCAAATGTGACCCCTGCTCTGTAAGCAAGAGCTGGTGAGAGGCACAGTGAGTCTAACTGTAAGCATGTTAGCATCCTTCCGTGTGGCAGGTGGAAGCAGGTGGCCACATTTCTGTATAACTTGTTATTCAAGAGTACACCTTAGTAAGCAGCCCTTAAGGTCCAAATTCAGGTCCCCAGGGACATGCTTGTTCTGGCCTCAAGTCACTGGCCCTGTTGTTGGGGCAGGATCAGAAGGCACTGGGGCCAACGATTACCCATGAGCACAGTCTGTTCTGCAGAGACGGGTGGGGAGAGGTCCCCTCAAAGGGACAGAGAGTTCAGGAGAATGAGGGAGGGTAGGACGAGAGAGAGGGAATGAGTGAGTGAGTGAATGAATGAATGCTTCGGGGCCCACCGAGGCCCATGGGTTCCTCCTGGGGTTGGCGAGTCACACATGGGAAGGCAGGGTTTGAAGAAAGGGGGGGCTAGGGTGAGACACAGAGGAGTAGGTTGGAAAGGGAGAAGGTAAGGGGCCTCTGGCACAGACCAAGGAGACTGGCTCTTTGTCCTCTGGCAAAAGGGAGCATGTGGCAGTTGACAGCAGTCCATGGGAAAGACAAGACTGGTGGCAGGTGGAATCACAGGCGGATAGAGGGACAGAGAGGCCAGGAAGGGGTGGGCTTGGGCAGGAAGGACCCCTGCACCCAGCCCAGGCACACTGATGGTGGCTCCCACCCAGCTCCAAGGCCGTGAACTACCCATCACAGGCACGCTCCCATACGTACCCACACACACACCACCCCTCAAGGGAAGGTGGTGTCACCCATCTCCCATGTTCTCACAGCAAGACAAGGATGCTGTGACACACACTGAGCACAGGGGTGTGGGCCTCACCCCAAGCCCAGGCAGAGGCACGGTTGAACAATGAAGGGGGCTTGGCCTCCACATGAGTAAACTCTGGCCACGCTTAGTCCAGAAGTCTCAGTTCAGAACCGAGAGAGAATGATTTCCTGTCATTTTAAGCCACTTGTTTGTGGTAATTTATTATGGCAGCCCCAGGAAATTAAGACAATGGCTTGAAACAATACAATTTTTTTTTTTTTCTGTTTTTTGAGACA
Organism: Symphalangus syndactylus; assembly: GCF_028878055.3. Classification (NCBI taxonomy): domain Eukaryota; kingdom Metazoa; phylum Chordata; class Mammalia; order Primates; family Hylobatidae; genus Symphalangus; species Symphalangus syndactylus. The sequence continues at coordinate 67,708,423 of NC_072440.2, forward strand.
GAGTCTCGCACTGTTGCCCAGGTTGGAGTGCAGGGGCACAATCTCGGTTCACTGCAACCTTCACCTCCCAGCTTCATGCGATTCTCCTACTTCAGCCTCCTGAGTAGCTGGGATTACAGGCGTGCACCACCACGCCTGGCTAATTTTTGTATTTTTAGTAGAAAGGGGGTTTCACTATGTTGGCCAGGCTGGTCTTGAACTCCTGACCTGTGATCCGCCTGCCTCGGCCTCCCAAACTGCTGGGATCACAGGCCTGAGCCACCGCGCCTGGCCCAGAACACACATTTATTATCTTAACAGCTCTGGAAGTCAGGAGTCCTGAAATTCAGGTGTTGGCAGGGCTGCGTTCACTCCGGAGGCTGCAGGGGAGAAGGCATTGCTTTGCCTTTTCTAGCTTCTGCAGGCTGCTCTTACTCCTTCACTCATAGCCCCTTCCTCCATCTTCAAAGCCAGCAAAGCAGCATCTTCTACTCTCTCTGATCTAGTGATTGTGCTGGGCCCACCTGGGTAATCCAGGAGAATCCTCATCTCAAAATTCTTCATTGTATCTGCAATATCCCTTTCGCCATCTAAGGCAATGCCTCCACAGGCTCTGGGGATTAGGACATGGACATCTTTGGGAGCCACTGCTTGTCTGTCACACTGAGTCGCTGTGGCTGGGCTGCACACTGTGCCACATTCTCACTCACACTGATCACTACGGTCTGATTTACTGCCCAGGAGTCATCTCTGGATGCTCTTGAGTGGGTCACTGAGACTCCCGAGGCACACAGACCTCACAAGTCCCTCTGTCCTTCCTGCAAAGACTGGCACATTTGCCTTCCTGACCAGGCTGTCTGCATGGAGGTGGCAGCCTGGGATGGGGAGGTGGCGGTTCTGGGCCAGGCAGTCCTGCTCCTGATTCCACATGGCCTTGGGTAAGTGTGCCGATCCTTACACCGGGGATATTAGTGGCTGCTCTGGGAAGGATGATAACTACCTGGCGCGTGACCAGTGCAGAGCTGGGACTTAACATGCACCAGGGCCCTAGGCCCCGGCCCTGTCACCTTCCACTGACACAACTCACTTTTGCACATAACTTTTTTTTTTTTTGAGATGGAGTTTTGCTTTGTCACCCAGTTGGAGTACAGTGGCATGATCTCAGCTCACTGCAACCTCCACCTCCTGGGTTCATGCAATTCTCCCGCCTCAGCCTCCCGAGTAGCTGGGATTACAGGCATTCGTCACAACACCTGGCTTATTTTTGTATCTTCAGCGTAGAGATGGGGTTTCACTATGTTAGCCAGGCTGGTCTCAAACTCCTGACCTCAAGTGATCCACCCACCTTGGCCTCCCAAAGTGCTGGGATTATAGACGTGAGCCACCATGCCCAGCCATAACTGTCTTGAGTTTACTTCAAATCATAGAGGCTTGGAACCAGGGGAGCCCCTGTTTGTTTACTGGGCCCCCACACCCCGTTCCCCACTCAGGGATCTCCTTGACCCCTGTAATAGGTGGCTCTGAGCTGAGGAGGCCACAGGGCACCCCCTCAGGGCTGGGACCCCTCTGTCATTGGGAGGCTCCCAGGAAGGAGTGGATTGCCATGGAAACATCTAGCGCAGGGGAGCCAGGTGGGCTATTTTTAGAAGTGGAGCTTTTTTCTCATCTTTGGAGGAAAACAGATCAAGTTTCTCATTGGGGAAGCCCTGTTGGGGGCAGCTTTCTGAAACCAAGAAACTGAAAGGCTGCATAGGCTGGTTATGGACTGGGGGAAGGTGACCTGGTGGTGCTCAGGGGGCAGAGGCCCTGCGGCCACCCCACTGTGGACTGCTTGCTTGTTTTGGGGAAACTAACTTTGCCCTCACTGCCCGTGAGCTCCTCCAGGGTTAAGGCACAGATGTCCAGCAGGGACCCGTCCCCTCATGTGTGTCACTGGAGAGGAGAGCAGCCCTGAAGCAGGGTGGAAGGATGGCACTCACCCTGCTCACTGCACCCACACCCAGTGCTGGGCTGGATGAGTTTTGGGGGATGTGCTGCTAAGATGGGCCTGGCAAGGGACAGGCCAGTGGGGCCTGGGGATGGGGAGTGGCAAGAGCAGGGGCCTAAGGGAGGATGCTGGGAGCACTCGCGGGGTCCTGGGCGGGGAAGGACATTCAGACAGCCCATACCCAGCAAGGCTGGAGCAGAACCCACCAACGCCCCGTATCCTTTCTCCTTCCTGGTTCTTGAGCCCATCCCAGTGCCACACGCAGAGACCCTGCACCCTTCGTGCTGACTTGGGCACTTTCCCAGTCCTGAGCTGCGCCGCACACACGCATTGTGGGATTTCTTTCTTTCCTCCTCTGCCAGAGCCCCAGTGTGGGTCACTTCAATGGTACAGTGCCTGGGGCCGTCAGGCTCCCTCCCTTGGGCTCCCCAGCACTGGGCCCCTTCACCAGCCTCTGGCTAACTGGAGTCACATTTGAGGTATCCAAATATTTAAAAGAATGTGATATAATCCCAGCACTTTGGGAGGCTGCAGTGGGCGGATCACCTGAGGTCAGGAGTTTGAGACCAGCCTGGCCAACATGGTGAAACCTTGTTTCTACTAAAAATATGAAAAATTAGCCGGGCGTGGTGGTGGGCACCTGTAATCCCAGCTACTCGAGAGGCTGAGGCGGGAGAATCGCTTGAACCTGGGAGGCGGAGGTTGTAGCAAGCTGGGATTGTGCCACTGCACTCCAGCCTGGGTGAGAGTCAGACTCCGTTTCAAAAAAAGAAAAAAGAATGTGATGGCTTCTTTGAGGACATGGCTCAGAACTTGCTCATTTCCTGCATGTCCACAGACCAGGCAGGGCCCTGGGGGGTGCAAAGAAAGAGAAGCCTTGCCCTGCTCCCCATTCCCCACAGCAGGCATGCCTGCATCAGTGCTGTGTAGGGGCTGCTGTGCCGGGGGCTGATATCCAACTGTCAGTCACCAGCAGGATTTGCTCTGACCAGTGGACCTCCCTCGGGCCCACAGTGTGATTAATGGAGACAGGCACTGTTGTCCCTCCCCTCTCTGCAGAGCTAAGTTCAAGTATGCAGGACTGGGAATGGGCAAGGCCTAGTCCCCGAGCCCTGGCAACTTTCCAGCCCATGATCTCGTCCTCGAGCGGTCACTGCTCTCTGGGACTCCCATCAAAAGACTCCAGACCCCCAGAGCAGGGCATTCATTGCATCCTGAGCACTACTGACTTTAAGCAGGGCATGCATCCTATTTTGTCACAGTCTGGCTATGCAAAGAGACACTCCACCCCCGCGTGGGGGCTCTGAGGAGAAAAAGCGCAGTGGTGTCATTGGTTTCCAGTGAGGACTGCGGGGGTGCTGCACCCTCACCAGAAAACTGCACCCTCGCCAGAAAACAGCCATTCCCAGCCCGTGTGGTTGGCGCCTCCAACATTCAATTACAGCAGGTTTGGTGACTTTGATTTAGATTTTGGGAGGGCTGTTAAGCTGCCTAAGCCTGATCACAGAATCCAATCAGCGAGATGCTGATAACAGAGAGGAAGGCCTGGGGTGGGAGTCTGGGGGATATCAAGCGACGTCACTGTGTTTGAGAACGAACAGCCCAGTTGCTGGGTGACTGCTCCTCTGCACTCCTAGCTGTTGGGTGGTTTCCACATGTTACATGGTATTCTGCAAGTGTCACCCCCAGAAGAGGAAAGGGTGTGGCATGAAGAGTTAGGAGCCTGCCCAAGACCCCAAGTCTGCTGATTATTTTTTCTTTTTTTTTTTTTTTTGAGACAGAGTCTCGCACTGTCACCCGGGCTGGAATGCAGTGGCAAAATCTCGGCTCATTACAACCTCCGCCTACCAGGTTCAAGCAATTCTCTTGCCTCAGCCTCCCGAGTAGTTGGGATTACAGGTACCCGCCACCATGCCCGGCTAACTTTTTGTATTTTTAGTAGAGACAAGGTTTCACTATGTTGGCCAGGCTGGTCACGAACGCCTGACCTTGTGATCCACCCGCCTTAGCCTCCCAAAGTGCTGGGATTACAGGCATGAGCCACCGCACCTAGCCTTTTTTTTTCTTTGAGACGGAGTCTCACTCTCTCACCCGGGTTGGAGTACAGTGGCGTGATCTCGGCTCACTGCAACCTCCACCTCCCAGGTTCAAGTGAGTCTCCTGCCTCAGCCTCCCCAGTAGCTGAGATTACAGGCATGTGCCACCAGGCCCAGCTAATTTTTGAATTTTTAGTAGAGACAGGGTTTAACCATATTGGCCAGGCTGGTCTTGAACTCCTGACCTCAGGCAATCTGCCTGCCTCACTCTCCCAAAGTGCTAGGATTACAGGCTTGAGCCACTGTGCCTGGCCTGCTGATCTTTACCGACAGCCTAGTGGCACCTGCCACCCCCATGGCCCTGGAGGCCAAGAGACCACAGCAGCCTGCTAGGCCAGGGGCTGTGGGACCAGGTGGGCCCCCTGCCCAGCCTGCCCTACTGGTGCCCTCCAACCTGGCCTAGAGGGGGCAGGTGGGGAGCGGAAGCCCTGCCTTGGAGTGGCACTAGAGGAGGACCCACCTCCCTCCAGGCTATGGCTGCCGATGCTCTGCGCACTCAGGCAACGGAGAATGAGAGTCTGAGAGGTCTTCTGTGAGCTTCCAAAAGAACAGGGAGCCTCTGACCAGACACAGGAGTGGCCACACAGGAGCCACTGGGTGAGAGTTGGGAAGATGACTTCAGGCTGCAGGTAGGGCTCTGAGAAGGCTTTTGGGAGGAGGTGGCAGCCTTACAGCTGGTGCAGGATGGTGACTTAGTGGTGGGTGGCACGGGAGGAGGATGCCGCTCCAGGGAGAGGAAGGGGCAGAAGCCTCAGGACAGAGGTGGAATGGGTCTGCGCTCGGAGCCTGAGCACCCCTGAAGCTGCAAGTGGGAGACAAAAGCGGCGAGGGCCCCTGGGAGCAGGAGCAGCGCCCCTGAAGCACCGCCAGTCCTTCCTGACCAGGGAACCCAGAAGGATAACAGATCTGCCTTACCCAAAGTGGGCCCTGTGGGGGTTCTGCCACAAAAGGGATCATTCATTAAAAATAAAGACCCCTGGGTAACCGGACAAGTGACGCCACTCCTCTACAGGAGGCAGGTGACTGAAGACTCCAAGACGTTCAACCTGAGGATGCTGGAAGGCACGTCAGGATCTAATCTGATGGAAAATCAGATAATAATAAATAATAAATCACGAAACTCTGGCACGCAGATGAAAAACCCAAGCCAGAGCGCCAGTGTCATCTCAGTTCTCGGGGCCTCTCCTCTCCGTAGGCCCTTCTCCCCTCGTCTCCTGCTGCAGCGAGTGCTAAGTGTGCCTGGGGCATTGCAGGAAGCTGAGGAGACCACATCTGGGCTCTCTGACAACTTCTCCAGGAGAGGGGTGCAGGGATTCCGCCCTACCAGGGACACCTATTACCAAGGCCAGGGTGGGGCCTGTGGGATGGGGCACCCAGGCCTGCCATATAAATATCAGGCTTTGCTTCCATTCCACTGGAGCTGCCGCGGCAGAAACCCCATCAATAAACATGAATCTGTAGGCTGGTCTCTGTGGGGCTGAGTCTTATTACTTCTCAGGGGAAATCACTTCCCAATACCCCCGGGCCGGCTAGAGAGATCGACAAGCACAAATCCCGGAGGACAAAGAAACTCCCCTCCTTCCCTTTCACTGGGGGAACCAGGGCACATGGTCAAAGTCATGAACCAAAACGAGGGTGAACAATAGAGGCACACGAGACAAGCCAGGGCGCCTCCTCACTCGGAAGAGGGCTGTGACCTAGAGCTGCATACTTCGCTCGGCTGTCCTGGGGATGATGGACAGCGCCGGGCAGCCAGGCCCACTTCAGGAAAGTCACACAGGTGCAGAAATTGAGCACAAAATAGCGGTGCCTGCTCCAATTCTGGCAACCGCTGTGATGCTAAGGATGGCCTGCTGCCCACAGCTTCCTCCAGCCGGCAGAGCACCCAGCCCACCCACAGACTCCATCCTACCAGGGTTCCCACAGGGTCATCTCAAAGGAATGAGGGTGCCTGCCCTAGATCCAGCTCTGTGGTGGGCTCACTCACTCACCCTGTGTAGGTTTGAGTTTCACCCCAAGGTAGAGGGGTGGCTGCCCAGGCCAGGACTTCCACAGGGCTGTTCTCGAGCCCAGCCTGGCAGATGCATGAAGGACAGACCCCATGCCAGCTGGGCCCAGGAATCTGCCCATGGGGCTGCAGCCCCCTCCTCTGGCATGAAGGGAGCCTGGCGAGATGCTCAGCTTCTCCCCTGAGCCCTGTTTGACAGCATGGAAGGGGCTCAGAGCTGAAGCACTCAGGCTCCGTCTTCCTCCTCTGATCCCCTGCAGTTAAGACCAGTGACCCACCTGCTTCTCATCAAGGCCCTGGCCTCCCAAGTTGGCTGGTTTCTAGACAAGAGCCTCCTCATGTCTAGGGCTCGCTCTAAACCCCAACCTACCCATCTGCCTGCCCACCGCCTGCTCCGAGATACAACCAGAAACTCCCGCCTGCAGGCTCAGCCTCCTGGGCGATGGGACTGACTGGTAACTTGGGGGTAGGAAGGATATCAGTATTTTTTTTTTAACTAATCAGCTGAATTTAAGGTTCAAGCATCAATATCGTAAAAAAGATTCTCTAAGGGACTTTAGTGCTATAGCCAAGTTAAGAACCACTGGGTTAGATGCTACCTCAGGTCCTGCCGGCTTTAACATCCCATAATAGCAAGTTCCAGCTCCATCCATTGCTCCACATTTGTCCCTCATGGCCCGGGTACTGCCTCCCAGCTCTGCAGAGAGGGGCCCGGGGGTGGTGGCCAGGCATCCTGGCTCCAGGGCCCCCTCACCAGTGCTCTGTGCTGCCTCCTGGGTAACCAAAGGAGAGGAAAAAAGCTCTCCCAGGGTCCTGACATCTCGGGAAATTAAACTTTCCTTTGTTCCACATTGAAGTCTAGCCTTTGTCCACATAACACAAATTCAGTTTGGTGTTTTGCTTTTTCATGTGGCCCATCATGCTTTTCCCAGTCTCTACGATTTGGTTCCTTGTTAGCAGCTGCCCCATATTCCACCTGGTTATAGGCCATGTCCTCCCATGGCACCAGCTCTTTGGGCTGTGGAGGAAGGCCCTTTTTTCAGCCCTCGTTGGCATGTGGAGAGGTGCTGCCCTTGGCCCAACTCACAGCACAGCTCCTCTGAAACCACTGGCCCTACCAACGGGCTCGCCACATGGCCTGGTGCCTAGCTTCTCCCAGCCAGTCACCAGGCATCAGCAGACCCTGGTCACTCTGCTGATGGCTGTGGGGTCAGCAATCCCTAACCAGTGAGGGGGATCCTTTAGTGGACAAGGAAGAGACCCACCTATGTGAGCATTTCCTTTGACACAATGCAAACACCTGTCTTGAGGCCAGAGCAAGAGGGACTTTGTTCTAAAGTGAGTATCTGGTGACCCACACTGGAGAAGCCACTGATCTCGGATGGCTCCAGGACTGTTGAGCAGGTCACTGGAAACTACTGGGATGGGATGACACTTTCCTGGCCTGGAGACAGCCACTGCGGCTTCTTCTTGGAAATCATCTGATGCCCCGTAATCATACTAAACCATTTTCCACACGTGGCTGCCTCTAGGTATCAATGTTGAAGTGCAAGCTGAGACAGAGGGCCCTGGCGGGGAAAGGGTTCTGCCACTAGGAGCCATGGGGCCCCGAAGGGGTAAGGGGCTGCATCTGCCTGGTTGACACTCACAGCCTGGAGCTGGGTGCGTGGGAGGTGCCAAACAGAAACCTATTGAATGAATGGATTGCACGAGAAATATCAGAATGGGAAAGCTTTTTTTTTATTGTTGAGACAGAGTCTCACTCTTGTCGCCCAGGCTGGAGTGCAGTGGTGCGATATTGGCTCACTGCAACCTCCATCTCCTGGGTTCAAGCAGTTCTCCTGCCTCAGCCACCTGAGTAGCTGGGATTACAAGCACCCACCACCACACCTGGCTAATTTTTGTACTTTTAGTAGAGACGGGGTTTTACCACGCTGGCCAGGCTGGTCTTGAACTCCTCACCTCAGGTGATTTGCCCGCCTCAGCCTCCCAAAGTACTGGGATTACAGGTGTGAGCCACTGTCCCTGGCCAGGAAAGGGTTTTGTAAACTGTAAGGTAGTGTGCAGGTATTTGCCGTGAAAGGATTAGGGTGCTGTGGGGTTAGGAAGAGTCCAGGTTTTGAGTTTTTCTTTCTGCTGCCCCTGCCTCTTGAACTAATAAAGGAATAAAAAACAAAGTGAATCACAACTTGATTATCTTGTGATTCTCCCCATGATTGGTCCCTCTTTGCCAGGCCTAGCTGTGGAGTGCCTGCAAAGATCCTCTCTTTCCCCCAGCACACTTTCTCCAGGCACCCTCCCGCCTCTTCTGGCTGCAGTGTAGTGGGCAGGTGCTCCAGGAGGCCCTTCTGCAACATTTACTGACAGGCTGGGTTGGTCGAGTTCTGTGGAGAGCACGGAAGAGACCCACAGTGCCTGCTGAGGGGAAACCTCTTACTCCACAGAGGCAGATTCACGTGTCTTAAATGAATAGGGGATGAGGGGGCCTCCTTAGTTTACTCCAAGTAAGAGGGGCCTTTCCCTTTCATGACTCAAGCAGACCTGGGAGTCCCACCTTATTTCCCACCCCGTGACCCTGCACAGTCATTACTTAACATCTTAACCTTCAGTCTTCATCTGTAAAATGGGTTAATGCCTGTAAAGTGCTTAACACAGTGGCTGGCCCGCAGTCAGGAGGCTACAAGCATTGGCCATTATTACTTGGCTATAAAATGGACCCATGTTTCAGGTAGAAAAATAAAAATGCTCTGTAGAGAAAAGCAAAGCACAAAGTAGCAAAGAAACAATCTCCAGTGATACTCCCCAAGATAACCTCGGCCAACCTGTCCCATATCGGTCGCAACTATTTCCTGCCCGCCCAAATGCGCTGCAGAGAATGGGGTTCTCAGCTTAAAGCGTCCATCTGTCCACCAACAGTCTGTGTAACTTCACACAGGTGCCCTCCCCTGGTGTTTGCTCCTGTAAAAGGAGGAGCTCCCAGGGAACAAGCCCACATTTCTCTGTAAACAAGGCCCCAGCTGCTAACACAAGCACTAGCCCTCCAGGCCCACCATTGCCTCCCTCATCCCACCTCCTGCACCCACATGCCTGCTGGACTGAGTGGGGGCGGTCACCCCCATCGCTTAGAGGGTCCCTGCCAGGAGGGCTGCTGCAATCACTACTGTGGGCTGGTAGCTTCCAAGGCATGGCTTGTTGAAAAGCTATCCAAGCAGTTTTTGCAAAGGAGAAAAATCAATCTCAAAATAATGAGGCTCCAGAAAAGTCCACATTCAGGAAGGAAGTTGCTTAAGAGGAGCTTGGCTAAAGACAAATGAGGTGGGACTTAAGCCAGTCCCTTTCCTCGAGAGGGAGAAAATACAGAATGTCACCCCCAGCCTGACAGCCCCTTGCTGGGGCCACCTCCGCTCAGCCACCTGGGGAGGACAGCTGCTTCCTAACGGGCCAGTAGGCTTCATTCTCTGGGTTCTTGGCAGTTACATTTCTTACTATAAATTCATAATTTTTTTTTATTTTCTAAAAGAAATGAAAATGAGAAATTCCAAGATGTGATGGTATTTTTCAAAAACCTAAAAGTGAATAATTGTTCCTCAAAAATGAAGGGCTTTTGGCCCGGCACGGTGGCTCACGCCTGTAATCCCAGCACTTCGGGAGGCCATGGCAGACGGATCATTTGAGGTCAGGAGTTCGAGACCAGCCTGACCAACGTGGCAAAATCCCGTCTCTACTAAAAATACAAAAATTAGTCGGGCATGGTGGCGCATGCCTGTAGTCCCAGCTACTCGGGAGGCTGAGGCAGGAGAATTGCTTGAATCTGGGAGGTAAGAGGTTTCAGTGAGCTGACATCACACCACTGCACTCCAACCTGGGCTACAGAGCAAGACCCTATCTCCAAAAAAATAAAAATAAAAAAAGGAAGGGCTCTGTTTCCAACTGCCAAGTCTCAGTGACTAAGAGCTGGTGCTTGGGCAGAACACTCTGACTCAGGAAACTTCTGGTGTGGAGGCCTGGTAGAGGTGAAGACCACAGTGAAGCCAAGGGAGAGAAAAGGGGCAGAAATGGAGAGATGGAGGGGTGAAGGGGTGTAGGGGTAGGAGGCAAAGAAGGAAAAGAAGATCCTTATCTCAGAGCAGGGCTAGAGTGGGGGCCACCTGCCCACCTCGGGCCATGCCAGCAGATTCTCTACCCCAGTTCTCAGGACCCCACTACTCAACAGCTGATCCCTGAGCCCACAGGAGGCTCCTCAAAGCCCAACCAATGC